>NC_138294.1:90836606-91146606 GCF_965601325.2 Salmo salar | reverse complement strand
CAGGGCTGATAATAGAGAACGGTAGGGTTGTAGACAGGGCTGATAATAGAGAACGGTGGGGTTGTAGACAGGGCTGATAATAGAGAACGGTGGGGTTGTAGACAGGGCTGATAATAGAGAACGGTGGGGTTGTAGACAGGGCTGATAATAGAGAACGGTAGGGTTGTAGACAGGGCTGATAATAGAGAACGGTAGCGTTGTCGACAGGGCTGATAATAGAGAACGGTAACCCCGCCGATCCTTCACGACTGGACAACCGACGTAATCTGCTCGAGGGGGTACTCAACTGGCTCCTACGTTGTGATGTCCCCCGAATGCCCATCTGCTAGCCTGCTAGCCGCGGTCCGCTAGCTGTCTAGAGTATATTGGAATGTTAGCTGAATAGATCCATCGGCCAATTTCTTGGGCCACTATACCTATTTTGCCAATTGGACTTGGACCCCTCTGCTACTCGGAACCCTACTAATCCATCACGACTGGTCTATCGATGTCACCGCACGAGGATGCTAAAACAGACTTTCCTCCGTCGCCCTTCTGCTAGCTTGCTAGCCCCGGCCTGCTAGCTGTCTGAATCGCCGTGTCTCCAACCAGCCCAACCACTCACTGGACCCCTATGATCACCCGGCTACGCATCCCTAATGTAAATATGCCTTGTCCGTTACTGTCCTGGTTAGTGATTGTCTTATTTCACTGTGCTCAATATGCCTTAACCAACCATTTAGTTCCACCTCCCACATATATGTGGTGACATCACCTGGTTTAAACGTCTCTAGAGACAATAACTCTTTCATCATGACTCAATGCCTAGGTTTACCTCCAATGTACTCACATCCTACCATACCTTTGTCTGTACATTATGCCTTGAATCTATTCTATTGCGCCCAGAAACCTGCTCCTTTTACTCTGTGTTCCAAACGTACTACCTGTTCTTATAGCCTTTAGCCGTACCCTTATCTTACTCCTCCTCTGGTGATGTAGAGGTTAATCCAGGCCCTGCAGTGCCTAGCTCCACTCCTATTCCCCAGGTGCTCTCATTTGTTGACTTCTGTAACCGTAATAGCCTTGGTTTCATGCATGTTAACATTAGAAGCCTCCTCCCTAAGTTTGTTTTATTCACTGCTTTAGCACACTCTGCCAATCCGGATGTTTTAGTCGTGTCTGAATCCTGGCTTAGGAAGACCACCAAAAATCCTGAAATTTCAATCCCTAACTATAACATTTTCCGACAAGATAGAACTGCCAAAGGGGGCGGTATTGCAATCTACTGCAGAGATAGCCTGCAGAGTTCGGTCAAATTATCCAAATTGTGCCCAAACAATTGGAGCGTCTACTTTTAAAAATACACCTTTCCAGAAACAAGTCTCTCACTGTTACCACTTGCTATAGACCACCTTCTGCCCCCAGCTGTGCCCTGGCCACCATATGAATTGATTGCCCCCCATCTATCTTCAGAGCTCGTGCTGCTAGGTGACCTAAACTGGAAAATGCTTAACACCCCAGCCATCCTACAATCTAAACTTGATGCTCTCAATCTCACACAAATTATCAATGAACCCACCAGGTACAACCCCAAATCCGTAAACACGGGCACCCTCATAGATATCATCCTAACCAACTTGCCCTCCAAATACACCTCTGCTGTTTTCAACCAAGATCTCAGTGATCACTGCCTCATTGCCTGCATCCGTAATGGGTCTGCAGTCAAACAACCACTGTTAAACTGTTAAACGCTCCCTAAAACACTTCAGCGAGCAGGCCTTTCTAAATCGACCTGGCCCCGGTATCCTGGAAGGATATTGACCTCATCCGTTCAGTAGAGGATGCCTGGTTATTCTTTAAAAGGCCCTTCCTCACCATCTTAAATAAGCATGCCCCTTTCAAGAAATTTAGAACCAGGAACAGATATAGCCCTTGCTTCTCTCCAGACCTGACTGCCCTTAACCAGCACAAAAACATCCTGTGGTGTTCTGCATTAGCATCGAACAGCCCCCATGATATGCAACTTTTCAGGGAAGTTAGGAACCAATATACACAAAGCTAAGGCTAGGTTTTTCAAGCAGAAATGTGGATGCTGTAGCACAAACTCAAAAAAGTTCTGGGACACTAAAGTCCATGGAGAATAAGAGCACCTCCTCCCAGCTGCCCACTGCACTGAGGCTAGGAAACACTGTCACAATGATAAATCCACTATAATTGAGAATTTCTACAGCATTTTAATTAGCATTTCAATTAGCATTTTTCTACAGCTGGCCATGCTTTCCAGCTGGCTACCCCGGTCAACAGCTCTGCACCCCCCACAGCAACTCGCCCAAGCCCCCCCCATTTCTCCTTCACCCAAATCCATATAGCTGATGTTCTGAAAGAGCTGCAAAATCTGGACCCCTACAAATCAGCCGGTCTAGACAATCTGGACCCTCTCTTTCTAAAATGATCTGCTGAAATTGTTGCAACACCTATTACTAGCCTGTTCAAAACTCTCTTTCGTATAATCTGAGATTCCCAAAGATTGGAAAGCTGCTGCGGTCATCCCCCTCTTCAAAACGGGGAGACACTCTAGACCCAAACTGCTACAGACCAATATCTATCCTACCCTGCCTTTCTAAGGTCTTCGAAAGCCAAGTTAACAAACAGATTACCGACCATTTCGAATCCCACCGTACCTTCTCCTCTATGCAATCGAGTTTCAGAGCTGGTCATGGGTGCACCTCAGCCACGCTCAAGGACCTAATCGATATCATAACTGCCATTGATAAGAGACATTACTGTGCAGCCGTATTCATCGACCTGGCCAAGGCTTTCGACTGTCAATCACCACATTCTTATCGGCAGACACAACAGCCTTGGTTTCTCAAATAACTGCCCAGTGTGTCAAATCGGAGGGCCTGTTGTCCGGACTTCTGGCAGTCTCTATGGGGGTGCCACAGGGTTCAATTCTGTATATATCAATGATGTCGCTGTTGCTGCTGGTGATTCTCTGATCCACCTCTACGCAGACGACACCATTCTGTATACCTCTGGCCCTTCTTTGGACACTGTGTTAACTAACCTCCAGACGAGCTTCAATGCCATACAACACTCCTTCCGTGGCCTCCAACTGCTCTTAAATGCAAGTAAAAATAAATGCATGCTATTCAACCGATCGCTGCCTGCACCTGCCCGCCCGTCCAGGATCACTACTCCGGACGGTTCTGACTTAGAATATGTGGACAACTACAAATACCTAGGTGTCTGGTTAGACTGTAAACTCTCCTTCCAGACTCACATTAAGCATCTCCAATCCAAAGTTAAATCTAGAATCAGCTTCCTATTTCGCAACAAAGCATCCTTCACTCATGCTGCCAAACATACCCTCGTAAAACTGACCATCCTACCGATCCTCGACTTCGGCGATGTCATTTACAAAATAGCCTCCAACACTCTACTCAACAAATTGGATACAGTCTATCACAGTGTGATCCGTTTTGTCACCAAAGCCCCATATACTACCCACCACTGTGACCTGTACGCTCTCGTTGGCTGGCCCTCGCTTCATACTCATCGCTAAACCCACTGGCTACAGGTTATCTACAAGTCTCTGCTAGGTAAAACTCCGCCTTATCTCAGCTCACTGGTCACCATAGCAGAACCCACCCGTAGCACGCGCTCCAGCAGGTATATCTCACTGGTCACCCCCAAAGCCAATTCTTCCTTTGGTCGTCTTTCCTTCCAGTTCTCTGCTGCCAATGACTGGAACGAAGCTGGAGACTCATATCTCCCTCACTAGCTTTAAGCACCAGCTGTCAGAGCAGCTCACAGATCACTGCACCTGTACATAGCCCATCTGTAAACAGCCCATCTACCTACCTCATCCCCATACTGTGTTTATTTATTTATTTATTTATTTATTTATTTATTTATTTATTTATCTTGCTCCTTTGCACCCCAGTATCTCTACTTGCACATTCATCTTCTGCACATCTACCATTCCAGGACAAAATACAAACCCTCCAACCCTGTTGATCGTATCCTCAGTGAAATGATCAAATATACAGACCACAAATTCCAATTGGCTATACTTAAACTCTAACATCATCCTCCGCTCTGGCATCTTCTCCAATATTTGGAACCAAGGTCTGATCACCCCAATCCACAAGAGCGGAGACAAATTTGACCCCAATAACTACAGTGGGAAATGCATCAACAGCAACCCTGGGAAAATCCTCTGCATTATCATTAACCTCTATGGGCTAGGTGGGACGCTTCTCATGCTTTCTTAATTTCAAAAGAGTTTGACTCAATTTGGCATTAAGGTCTGCTATACAAATAGATGGAAAGCGGTGTTGGGGGGGAAAAAACATACGACATTGTAAAATGCATGTACACAAACAACAAGTGTGCGGTTAAAATTGGCAAAAAACACAAACATTTCTTTCCACAGGGCCGTGAGGTGAGACATGGATGCAGCTTAAGCCCCACCCTCTTCAATATATTTATCAACACATTTTCGAGGGCACTAGAACAGTCTGCAGCACCCAGCCTCCCCCTTCTAGAATCTGAAGTCTACTGTTTGCTGATGATCTGGTGCATCTGTCACCAACCAAGGAGGGCCTACAGCAGCACCTAGATCTTCTGCACAGATTCTGCCAGACCTGGGCCCTGACAGTAAATCTCAGTAAGATAAAAATAATGGTGTTCCAAAAAAGGTCCAGTCTCCAGGACCACAAATACAAATTCCAACTAGACAATGTTGCCCTAGAGCACACAAAAAACTATAAATACCTTGGCCATAAACATCAGCACCACAGGTAACTTCAACAAAGCTGTGAACGAGCTGAGAGACAAAATTAAATTAACATACAATTTGACATACCAATTAGGATCTGTCTGTCTAAAAATACTTGAATCAGTTATAGAACCCATTGCCCTTTATGGTTGTGAGGTCTGGGGTCCGCTCACCATCCAAGAAATCACAAAATGGGACAAACACCAAATTTAAATTGAAACTCTGCATGCAGAATTCTCCAAAAACATCCTCAGTGTACAACGCAAAACACCAAATAATGCATGCAGAGCAGAATTAGGCCGATACCCACTAATTATCAAAATCCAGAAAAGAGCCGTTAAATTCTACAACCACCTAAAAGGAAGCGATTCCCAAACCTTCCATAACAAAGCCATCACCTACAGAGAGATGAACCTGGAGAAGAGTCCCCTAAGCAAGCTGGTCCTGGGGCTCTGTTCACAAACACAAACAGACCCCACAGAGTCCCAGCACAGCAACACAATTAGACCCAACCAAATCATGAGCAAACAAAAAGAATTACTTGACACATTGGAAAGAATTAACAAAAAAACTGAGCAAACTAGAATGCTATTTGGCCCTAAACAGAGAGAACACCGTGGCAGAATACCTGACCACTGTGACTGACCCAAAATTAAGGAAAGCTTTGGCTACGTACACATTCAGTGAGCATAGCCTTGCTATTGAGAAAGATCGCCGTAGGCAGACCTGGCTCTCAAGAGAAGACAGGCTATGTGCACACTGCCCACAACATGAGGTGGAAACTGAGCTGCACTTCCTAGCCTCCTGCCAAATTGTATTTCAAATTAATAATATTTAACTATAAATTCTTATCTACAGAACAAAACATGTTTTACCTTATCAGCTCAGGATTCAATCCAGCAACCTTTCGGTTACTGACCCAATGCTCTAACCACTAGGCTACCTGCCACCCCTACACTCTAACCACTAGACTACCTACCCCCCCTACACTCTAACCACTAGACTACCTACCCCCCCTACACTCTAACCACTAGGCTACCTGCCACCCCTACACTCTAACCACTCGACTACCTACCCCCCCCCCCCCCCTACACTCTAACCACTAGACTACCTACCCTCCTATACTCTAACCACTAGACTACCTACCGCCCCTACACTCTAACCACTAGACTACCTACCCCCCCCTACACTCTAACCGCTAGACTACCTACCCTCCTACACTCTAACCACTAGACTTCCTGCCACCCCAGACTGAAGACACATATTTCCCTCAGATTACACAGACCCACAAAGAATTAGAAAACAAATCCAAGTTTGATAAACTCCCACAGCAGCAAGAATTGTCACAAGAAAATGGCAAACCTGGTGAAGAACAAACACCATATTTATTTTGATTTATTTTCCCTTTTGTATTTTAACTATTTGCACATCATTACAAGACTGTATATAGATATATTGACATTTGAAATGTCTTCATACGCTTGGGATGAGTGTAATGTTTACTGTTCATCTTTTTTATTGGTCATTTCACTTTTGTTTATCATCTATTTCACTTGCTTTGGCAATGTAAACATATGTTTTCCATGCTTATAAAGCCCCTTGAATTGAAATTGAATTGAGAGAGAGGTGAGAGAGAGAGGTGAGATGGCTGGAGAGAGAGAGAGAGAGAGAGGTGAGAGAGAGAGAGGAGAGATGGATGGAGAGAGAGAGAGAGAGAGATATGAGAGAGAGATGAGAGAGAGGAGAGATGGAGAGAGAGAGATATGAGAGAGAGAGAGAGAGAGAGAGAGAGAGAGAGGAGAGATGGATGGAGAGAGAGAGAGAGAGAGAGAGGAGAGATAGAGAGAGAGAGAGACAGAGAGAGAGATGAGAGAGAGAGAGAGGAGAGATGGAGAGAGAGAGAGAGAGAGAGATCACACAGAATGCAGAGGAAGAAAGGCACTCACATAAGGACATGGGACACTAAGCATATGAAATGAATACTTGGGATGCAGACAAAGAGACATGGTAGAGACAGAAATGCAGACAGAGCCACGCAAACACATTCTGACAAGGACACAGCCTCACACAATGTACTGACACACACATTCTAATGACACACACACAAATTAAACTGACACATACAATACAGTGACTTGGCTAGAGAGGGTAACCCCTGCTTGCCTCAGTACATATAGGGATGAATACACTGACCTAGTGATTGAGATATATATATATAAATAAATAAATAAAATGGTTACGGACAGCTTTCCAAGGAGAGGAAGCCTTGACAGAACATTCTGGGGCTCTATAGCCTTGAGATGCTCTTCATGACATTCTGTATAAAAGCCTTCCTCAGAAGACTTGTAAAACCGCTTTGGTAGACTGTAAACCGCTTTGGTAGACTGTAAACCGCTTTGGTAGACTGTAAACCGCTTTGGTAGACTGTAAACCGCTTTGGTAGACTGTAAACCGCTTTGGTAGACTGTAAAACGCTTTGGTAGACTGTAGAACGCTTTGGTAGACTGTAGAACGCTTTGGTAGACTGTAGAACGCTTTGGTAGACTGTAGAACGCTTTGGTAGACTGTAGAACGCTTTGGTAGACTGTAGAACGCTTTGGTAGACTGTAGAACGCTTTGGTAGACTGTAGAACGCTTTGGTAGACTGTAGAACGCTTTGGCAGACTGTAGAACGCTTTGGCAGAGTCCCTCTCTCCCTCCCTCCGTCGTTGTCCCTCTTCCCAATCCTCTCCGTCGTTGCCCCTATTCCCACTCTTCTGCGTCGTTTCCCCTATTTCCTCTCTCCTGGATCCACTCCTCTCTCGCTTTCCCTCAACTCCCTCCCTCTCTCCGCAGTCTCCCCTCTTTCTCGTTCATGTCTAACAGTAGAAGACATCTGGGTTTGATTCTCTAAAAGGTCATCAGCGTGAGAGAATATGCAAATGTGTGATGAGACAGTACACGTAGGACGATAACGACAGATGAGAGAGAGAACACACACACGAGAGAGAGAGAGAGAGAGAGAGAGAGAGAAACACACACACAGAGAGAGAGAGAGAGAGAGAGAGACACTGGGTAGTCGAGGGAGAGAAACACACACAGAGAGAGAAACACACAGAGAGAGAGAGAGAGAGAGAGAGAGAGAGAGAGAGAGAGAGAGAGAGACACTGGGTAGTCGAGGAGAGAACGGGAAACGAGCGAGAGAACACAGAGAGAGAAACACACAGAGAGAGAGAGAGAGAGAGAGAGAGAGAGAGAGGAGAGAGATGAGAGAGAGAGAGAGAGGAGAGAGAGAGAGAGAGAGAGAGAGAGAGAGAGAGAGAGACACTGGGTAGTCGAGGGAGAGAAACACACACAGAGAGAGAAACACACACAGAGAGAGAGAGAGAGAGAGAGAGAGATGAGGAGAGAGGAGAGAGAGAGAGAGAGAGAGAGGAGAGAGAGAGAGAGAGAGAGAGAGAGAGAGAGAGAGACTGGGTAGTCGAGGGAGAGAAACACACACAGAGAGAGAAACACACACAGAGAGAGAGAGAGAGAGAGGGAGAGAGAGAGAGAGAGAGAGAGAAAACACACACAGAGTCTAAGGGAGATGTGACTGACAGAGACTGATGGCTGATGAGTCAATCACCATGGCAACGTCCCAAATGGCACCCTTATCCCTATATAGTACACTACATTTGACCAAGGCCCTATAGAACCCTATTCCCTATATAGTGCACTACATTTGACCAGGGCCCATAGGGACACAGCCATTTGGGAGGGGTGTGTGAATCATATTGAAATCATAATGGAATCATCTGTGAAGCTGTTTCTCATACATGTTGTTATTATTATTATTGCCAAAGAGATGATTCAGAGCATTCGGATCAAAATCCCTGTCTGTCACGAAGCCAGACACAGTCGAATTAAAAAAGGCCAACTGTCTGATATGTAGAACCGTTTTACTAACAAAGACATGAAACAGAGTGAGATCACAGTCTATTTTAAAAGCTACACTCTTACGATGTGTGTGTGTGTATACACCGTCCATCATCAGAGAGAGGGACCATCGACACAAAAACACCACGGGAAAAAAAATGTACATCGTAACAGAAACTCCATTGTGATGTGGAAATGGAGCGTCCCATAACATTTTTCCAATGCAAACCCAACTTAGCCCGGCGATTCCATACCTTGATGTCGTTCCAATTATAGATGGCGCCAGTCTGTAGGCTACTGATCGTTAGGGAACGAGTTGTGCAGATGTCTCTCAATGTGCGTACAGGGATGTAATCAACAGGACAGACCGGCGAATGTAATGTATGGACATTTTTTTTCTCCAGATGTGTCCATACATTACATTCGCCGGTCTGTCCATATCTCCATGTGTCATGCCACCTGTTGATTACATCCCTGTACGCACATTAAGAGACATCTGCACGACTCGTTCCCTAACGATCAGTAGTCTACAGACTGGCACCATCTGCACAACTCGTTCCCTAACGATCAGTAGTCTACAGACTGGCGCACACACACACACACACACACACACACACACACACACACACACACTTCAATACACACACAGTACCAGTCAAAAGTTTGGACACACCTACTCATTCAAGAGGTTTTCTTTATTTTTACTATTTTCTACATTGTAGAATAATAGTGAAGACATGAAAACTATTAAATAACACATATGGAATCATGTAGCCAAAAAGTGTTCAACAAATCAAAATATATTTTATATTTCAGATTCTTCAAAGTAGCCGCCCTTTGCCTTGATGACAGCTTTCAACACTCTTGGCATTCTCTCAACCAGCTTAACCTGGAATGCTTTTCCAACAGTCTTGAAGGAGTTTCCACATATGCTGAGCACTTGTTGGCTGCTTTACCTTCACTCTGCGGTCCAACTCATCCCAAACCATCTCAATTGGGTTGAAGTTGTGTGATTGTGGAGGCCAGGTCATCTGATGCAGTCCTCCATCACTCTCCTTCTTGGTCAAATAGCCCTTACACAGCCTGGAGGTGTGTTTTGGGTCATTGTCCTGTTGAAAATTAAATGATAGTCCCACTAAGCGCAAACCAGATGGGATGGCGTATCGCTGCAGAATGCTGTGGTAGCCATGCTGGTTAAGTGTGCCTTGAAATCTAAATAAATCACTGACAGTGTCACCAGCAAAGCACCATCACCCCTCCTCCTCCATGCTTCACAGTGGGAACCACACATGCGGAGATCATCCGTTCACCTACTCTGCATCTCACAAAGACACGGCGGTTGGAACTAAAAATCTCAAATTTGGACGTATCAGACCAAAAGGACAGATTTCCACCAGTCTAATATCCATTGCTCGTGTTTCTTGGCCCAAGCAAGTCTCTTCTTATTATTGGTGTCCTTTAGTAGTGGTTTCTTTGCAGCAATTTGACCATGAAGGCCTGATTCACACAGTCTCCTCTAAGCAGTTGATGTTGAGACGTGTCTGTTACTTGACCTTTGTGAAGCATTTATTTGGGCTGCAATTTCTGAGGCTGGTAACTCAAATGAATTTATCCTCTGCAGCAGAGGTAACTCTGGGACTTCCTTTCCTGTGGCGGTCCTCATTAGAGCCAGTTTCATCATAGTGGTTGATGGTTTTTGTGACTGCACTTGAAGAAACTTTCAAAGTCCTTGAAATGTTCCTGATTGACTGACCTTCATGTCTTAAAGTAATGATGGACTGTCGTTTCCCTTTGCTTACTTGTGCTGTTCTATACATAATATGGATTTGGTCTTTTACCAAATAGGGATATCTTCTGTATACCCACCCCCCTACCTTGTCACAACACAACTGATTGGCTCAAATGCATTAAGAAGGAAAAAAATGCCACAAATTAACTTTTAACAAGGCACACCTGTTAATTGAAATGCATTCCAGGTGACTTCCTCATAAAGCTGGTTGAGAGAATGCCCAGAGTGTGCAAAGCTGTCATCAAGGCAAAAGGTGGCTACTTTGAATTATCTCAAATATAAATTATATTTTGATTTGTTTTTGGATACTACATGATTCTAAATGTGTTATTTCATGTCTTCACTATTATTATATAATGTAGAAAATAGTAACAATAAAGAATGAGTATGTGTGTCCAAACTTGACAGGTACTGTATATCTAGCTTCAAAGACCCTGTTTGAATTAGCTCACAACAACAACAACAACAAGGGTATGCAATAAACACACAGTTGTGACCAAAAAGCCACTAGTGTTTGTGTATAGGAATTGTGTGCATCAGAGTGAGTGAGTGAGTCAGTGAGAGTCAGTGAGAGAGAGAGAGTCAGTGAGAGAGAGAGAGTCAGTGAGAGAGAGAGAGTCAGAGAGAGAGAGAGAGAGTCAGAGAGAGAGAGAGAGTCAGAGAGAGAGAGAGAGTCAGAGAGAGAGAGAGAGAGAGAGAGTCAGAGAGAGTCAGAGAGAGAGAGAGAGAGAGAGAGAGAGAGAGAGAGTCAGAGAGAGAGAGAGAGAGAGAGAGTCAGAGAGAGAGAGAGAGAGAGAGTCAGAGAGAGAGAGAGAGAGAGACAGAGAGAGAGACAGAGAGACAGAGAGAGAGTCAGAGAGAGAGAGTCAGAGAGAGAGAGAGAGAGAGTCAGAGAGAGAGAGTCAGAGAGAGAGTCAGAGAGAGAGAGTCAGAGAGAGAGAGTCAGAGAGAGAGAGAGTCAGAGAGAGAGAGTCAGAGAGAGAGTCAGAGAGAGAGAGTCAGAGAGAGAGAGAGTCAGAGAGAGAGAGAGAGAGAGAGAGAGTCAGAGAGAGAGAGAGAGAGAGAGAGTCAGTGAGAGAGAGAGTCAGTGAGAGAGAGAGAGTCAGTGAGAGAGAGAGTCAGAGAGAGAGAGTCAGAGAGAGAGAGTCAGAGAGAGAGAGAGAGAGAGAGAGTCAGTGAGAGAGAGTCAGAGAGAGAGAGAGAGAGAGAGAGAGTCAGAGAGAGAGAGTCAGAGAGAGAGAGTCAGAGAGAGAGAGTCAGAGAGAGAGTCAGTGAGAGAGAGAGAGTCAGTGAGAGAGAGTCAGAGAGAGAGAGAGAGAGTCAGAGAGAGAGAGAGAGAGAGTCAGTGAGAAAGAGAGAGAGAGAGAGTCAGTCAGTCAGTCAGTCAGTCAGTGAGAGAGAGAGAGAGAGTGAGAGAGAGAGAGAGAGAGAGAGAGAGAGAGAGAGAGAGAGAGAGAGAGAGAGAGAGAGAGAGAGAGAGAGAGAGTGAGTGAGTGAGTGCCTAAGACGCCTCGGCCTGTTTTGCATAAACACATTTCAACCCGTGGTCTTCAGAATGGGGCTGTGTATGGATAACATTAGATAGAGCAGACTGCCACTGTTTCCACCTAATATGAACCTCCAGGCTAGACACACACACACACACACACACACACACACACACACACACACACACACACACACACACAATAACTGCAGTATATGTGAATGTGTCATGCTTAGGACAGGGACATTGCTTGATGATTTGTAGTTAGCTATTTTCATCCAATACCCCCCTTTAGCTCCCCCTCATTCTCGAGTGGCCCTCGGTGGAGGACTGGCCCTCGAAAAACAGAGCATCTAATGGTAAGGAGAGATAAGTAACCCAATGGAATGGGGAAAAAATATATAACACTAGGGAATGGGACATCAATCAATTAAATGTATTTATAACGCCCTCTTTACATCAGCTGATATCTCAAAGTGCTGTACAGAAACCCAGCCTAAAACCCCAAACAGTAAGCAATGCAGGTGTAGAAGCACAGAATTTTTCCGTATTGACTGACCTTCATGTCTTAAAGTAATGATGGACTGTCATTTCTCTTTGCTTATTTGAGCTGTTCTTGCTATAATATAGGACTTGGTCTTTTACCAAATAGGGCTATCTTCTGTATACCACCCCTACCTTGTCACAACACAACTGATTGGCTCAAACACATTAAGAAGGAAAGAAATTCCACAAATTCACTTATAACAAGGTACACCTGTTAATTGAAATGCCAAGAGTGTGCAAAGCTGTCATCAAGGCAAAGGGTGGCTACTTTGAAGTATCTCAAATATAAATAATATTTTGATTTGTTTTATTATGTGTTATTGTGTTATTATAAACTACCTCACCCTGGGGGGGGGGGACTTCACTACCTCACCCTAGGGGGGGGGGGGGGGGACATCACTACCTCACCCTGGGGGGGACATCACTACCTCACCCTAGGGGGGGGGGGGACATCACTACCTCACCCTGGGGGGGACATCACTACCTCGCCCTGGGGGGGACGGGACGGACATCACTACCTCACCCTAGGGGGGGGGGGACATCACTACCTCACCCTAGGGGGGGGGGACATCACTACCTCACCATAGGGGGGGTGGGACATCACTCCCTCATCCTAGGGGAGGGGGGGACATCACAACCTCACCCTAGGGGGGGACGGGGGACATCACAACCTCACCCTAGGGGGGGACGGGGGACATCACAACCTCACCCTAGGGGGGGGGGACATCACTACCTCACCCTAGGGGGGGGGGACATCACTACCTCACCATAGGGGGGGGGGGACATCACTACCTCACCATAGGGGGGGTGGGACATCACTCCCTCACCCTAGGGGAGGGGGGGACATCACAACCTCACCCTAGGGGGGGACGGGGGACATCACAACCTCACCCTAGGGGGGGACGGGGGACATCACAACCTCACCCTAGGGGGGGACATCACTACCTCACCCTAGGGGGGGGACATCACTACCTCACCCTAGGGGGGGGGGGACATCACTACCTCACCATAGGGGGGGACATCACTCCCTCACCATAGGGGTGGGACATCACTACCTCACCCTGGGGGGGGGGACATCACTACCTCACCCTGGGGGGGGGGGCATCACTACCTCACCCTAGAGGGGGGGGACATCACTACCTCACCCTAGAGGGGGGACATCACTACCTCACCCTAGGGGGGGTGGGACATCACTACCTCACCCTAGGGGGGGTGGGACATCACTACCTCACCCTAGGGGGGGTGGGACATCACTACCTCACCCTAGGGGGGGAAACATCACTACCTCACCCTAGGGGGGGACATCACTACCTCACCCTAGGGGGGGGGGGACATCACTACCTCACCCTAGGGGGGGGGTGGGACATCACTACCTCACCCTAGGGGGGGGACATCACCACCTCACCCTAGGGGGGGAGGGACATCACTACCTCACCCTAGGGGGGGACGGACATCACTACCTCACCCTAGGGGGGGACGGACATCACTACCTCACCCTAGGGGGGACGGACATCACTACCTCACCCTAGGGAGGGGGGCATCACTATCTCACCCTAGGGGGGGGGGGACATCACTATCTCACCCTAGGGGGGGTGGGACATCACTATCTCACCCTAGGGGGGTGGGTGGGACATCACTAACTCACCCTAGGGGGGTGGGTGGGACATCACTAACTCACCCTAGGGGGGTGGGTGGGACATCACTAACTCACCCTAGGGGGGGGTGGGACATCACTACCTCACCCTAGGGGGGGGTGGGACATCACTACCTCACCCTAGGGGGGGGGGGACTATCACTACCTCACCCTGGGGGGGGGGGACATCACTACCTCACCATGGGGGGGGGGGACTATCACTACCTCACCCTGGGGGGGGGGGGGGACATCACTACCTCACCATGGGGGGGGGGGACATCACTACCTCACCCTACGGGGGGGGGGACATCTCTACACTACAGGTCAATCTACTCATTTCAGGGTTTTTCATTATTTTTACCACAGACAGACAGAGCGAGACAAAGCGAGACAGAGCGAGACGGTGTAGATCAGGACTATTCAGCTACATTGTTAAGGGGACCAGATGTAAAAAAAGGTTAATTGCCTGACATTTTCCACGTGCAATTATTCTTCAGAAGAACTGTATTAAAAAACAAAACACACACAAATAAAGCCATTTTCTAGTAATTAAATCTAAAAAGTAATTAGGAACGAAGAGGAGAGCGCTAACGTGAGTCGAAGTGAAACCAAAAAGGAAAAAAAAAAATGAGCTCATCGTTATTATTTTGGATTTAAACAACTATTAAAACCTTCTGAAAAAAGTAATAATTAGGTTATTTTAAAACCATCTGAAAAATGAAAGAATCTCAATAAATAAACCCAAAGATTTGTCCAATCTGGTACTGTCAAGTTCCAGTCTGAAGGAAGTATACATTTACTCAGTCATAATTTTTTGTTGTGAGAATCAGAGTGTCACGTTCACTGTCCTCAAACTCCCTGTCATCAGCGTAACGGTAATTCCACATCCTTTATTTTACGTGAAACCAAACAAAACAATAAACAGGATAAACAGAAATGAACGTGACGCAACTGAGGCGCACACAAAACACTCACAGAAATAATAATTACCCACAAACACAGGTGGGGGAAAGGCTGCCTAAGTATGATTCCCAATCAGAGACAACGATCGACAGCTGCCTCTGATTGGAAACCATACTCGGCCAAAACAAAGATATATAATGACATAGAATACCCACCTATCACACCCTGACCTAACCAAACAGAGAAAAACGGCTCTCTCAGGTCAGGGCGTGACACAGAGAGAGAATCAGCCAGAAGAAACAGGTGTGTGTTCCTGAGTCGTAGCTTTTCAGGAATAAGGTCATAATATTTTGTAGCTTAAAATTGTTCAAAAACGCTAGAGCCAAATGTACACGCAATTACAAAGCAACACATACACAGCAACAAGCACTCACATACAACTAAACATCTGTTATTTCTACAGTAATCTGCGTGATACCAGCTGTGTGTCTGCATGTGACATTGTTTCATAAGCGAACCTACTGACTTTACTGTACACACACACACACACACACACACACACACCTCCTCCCTTCGTCTCGATCCCTCTCTCTCTCTACTGGAGAGGGTTTCCATGTACTGCTGGGTGTTTGGATCCAGACAGCAACATCACTCTACTCTCCCTCCTCTCTATCAGGGGACTGGTAAGGTCACCCCTCTCCTACCCTCTATCAGGGGACTGGTAAGGTCACCCCTCTCCTCCTCTCCTCTCAGGGGACTGGTAAGGTCACCCCTCTCCTCCTCTCCTCTCAGGGGACTGGTAAGGTCACCCCTATCCCCTCCTCTATCAGGGGACTGGTAAGGTCACCCCTCTCCTCCTCTCCAGGGACTGGTAAGGTCACCCCTCTCCTCCTCTCCTCTCAGGGGACTGGTAAGGTCACCCCTATCCCCTCCTCTATCAGGGGACTGGTAAGGTCACCCCTCTCCTCCTCTCCTCTCAGGGGACTGGTAAGGTCACCCCTTTCCTCCTCTCCTCTCAGGGGACTGGTAAGGTCACCCCTCTCCTCCTCTCCTCTCAGGGGACTGGTAAGGTCACCCCTCTCCTACCCTCTATCAGGGGACTGGTAAGGTCACCCCTCTCCTCCTCTCCAGGGACTGGTAAGGTCACCCCTCTCCTCCTCTCCTCTCAGGGGACTGGTAAGGTCACCCCTCTCCTCCTCTCCTCTCAGGGGACTGGTAAGGTCACCCCTATCCCCTCTCCTCCTCTCTCTCACGGGACTGGTAAGGTCACCCCTATCCCCTCCTCTCTCTCAGGGGACTGATAAGGTCATCCCTCTCCTCCCTCAGGGGACTGATAAGGTCACCCCTATCCCCTATCCTCCTCTCTCTCAGGGGACTGGTAAGGTCACCCCTTTCCCCCTCTCTCTCAGGGCACTGATAAGGTCACCCCTTTCCCCTCCTCTCTCAGGGGACTGGTAAGGTCACCCCTATCCCCTCTCCTCCCCTCCTCTCTCAGGGGACTGATAAGGTCACCCCTATCCCCTCTCTCTCAGGGGACTGATAAGGTCACCCCTTTCCCCTCCTCTCTCAGGGGACTGATAAGGTCACCCCTATCCCCTATCCCCTTCTCTCTCAGGGGACTGATAAGGTCACCCCTATCCCCTCTCCTCCCCTCTTCTCTCAGGGCACTGATAAGGTCACCCCTTTCCCCTCTCACAGGGGACTGGTAAGGTCACCCCTATCCCCTCTTCTCTCAGGGGACTGGTAAGGTCACCCCTATCCCCTCTTCTCACAGGGGACTGGTAAGGTCACCCCTATCCCCTATCCCCTTCTCTCTCAGGGGACTGATAAGGTCACCCCTATCCCCTCTTCTCTCAGGGGACTGGTAAGGTCACCCCTATCCCCTCTTCTCACAGGGGACTGGTAAGGTCACCCCTATCCCCTATCCCCTTCTCTCTCAGGGGACTGATAAGGTCACCCCTATCCCCTCTCCTCCCCTCTTCTCTCAGGGCACTGATAAGGTCACCCCTTTCCCCTCTCACAGGGGACTGGTAAGGTCACCCCTATCCCCTCTTCTCTCAGGGGACTGGTAAGGTCACCCCTATCCCCTCTTCTCACAGGGGACTGGTAAGGTCACCCCTATCCCCTATCCCCTTCTCTCTCAGGGGACTGATAAGGTCACCCCTATCCCCTCTTCTCTCAGGGGACTGGTAAGGTCACCCCTATCCCCTATCCCCTTCTCTCTCAGGGGACTGGTAAGGTCACCCCTATCCCCTCCTGACCACCTGTGTTTTCTGGCTCTGGCCCAACCCATCGATTTCTGGACCAATCAGATGGCCCCCGCATTCCTTGAAGGGTAGGTGAGTAACTCAGAAAGCGTTTGGCCGGAGCAAGGAGTCTGGGTAGCCAGGCAACTCCTCTCCCCTCCACTCATCTCCTCTCCCCTCCACTCCTCCTCTCCCTCTCCCCTCCACACCTCTCCCCACTCCTCTCCTTTCCCCTCCACTCATCTCCCCTCCACTCATCTCCTCTCCACTCATCTCCCCTCTACGCCACTCTACTCTCCTCCACTTTCTCTATTCTGCTCTCTTCCATTGTTGTACACTCCTCCTTATGAGTAGGGCCCATGTTTTTTTCTAACCCTGTGATGTATGGTGTGTGGCTTCCATTGGGGAAGTACCTATGGCTGCGCCGCACACAATTCAGCACCATGGACAGCTCTAGAACCAGGGTTGCGTAGTGTGTGCCATTCGGTCTTCCCTGTGGCTCAGTTGGTAGAGCATGTTGTTTGCAACGCCAGCATGGTGTGTGCAACGCCAGGGTTGTGGGTTCGATTCCCATGGGGGGCCAGTACAAAATAATAAAATAATAATAATGCATGAAATGAAATGTATGCATTAACTACTGTAAGTCGCTCTGGAAAAGAGTGTCTGCTAAATGACTAAAATGTCAAATGCATTCAGAGGGTGAACGGGCAAGACTAAATATTGATGTGCTTGTGAACGGAGTATAGTAGTAGGTGCCAGGCACAACGGTTGGAGTGTACAAGAACTGCAACGCTGCTGGGTTTTTCACGTTCAACAGTTTCCCATGTGTATCAAGAATGGTCATCCAGCCAACTTAACACAACTGTGGGAAGCTTTGGAGTCAACATAGGTCAGCATCCCTGTGAAATACTTTCAACACCTTGTAGTCCATGTCCTAACGAGTTGAGGTTGTTCTGAATATTGGGAAGGTGTTCCTAATGATTTGTACACTTCGTGTATAATAATAATAACAACAACAACTAAAAGTATGAAACTGAGAATGGGACTAGGAGGGATGAGGTACAAAGCAACAAGATGGGCCAACGTATGTACAGTGGGGGGAAAAAAGTATTTGATCCCCTGCCGATTTTGCATGTTTGCCCACTGACAAAGAAATTATCAGTCTATAATTTTAATGGTAGGTTTATTTGAACAGTGAGGGACAGAATAACAACAACAAAAAATCCAGAATAAAGCATGTCAAAAATGTTATAAATTGATTTGCATTTTAATGAGGGAAATAAGTATTTGACCCCCTCTCAATCAGAAAGATTTCTGGCTCCCAGGTGTCTTTTATGCAGGTAATGAGCTGAGATTAGGAGCACACTCTTAAAGGGAGTGCTCCTAACCACAGCTTGTTACCTGTAAAAAAGACACCTGTCCACAGAAGCAATCAATCAATCAGATTCCAAACTCTCCACCATGGACAAGACCAAAGAGCTCTCCAAGGATGTCAGGGACAAGATTGTAGACCTACACATGGCTGGAATGGGCTACAAGACCATCGCCAAGCAGCTTGGTGAGAAGGTGACAACAGCTGGTGCGATTATTCGCAAATGGAAGAAACACAAAATAACTGTCAATCTCCCTCAGCCTGGGGCTCCATGTAAGATCTCACCTCGTGGAGTTGCAATGATGATGAGAACAGTGAGGAATCAGCCCAGAACTACATGGGAGGATCTTGTCAATGATCTCAAGGCAGCTGGGACCATAGTCACCAAGAAAACAATTGGTAACACACTACGCCGTGAAGGACTGAAATCCTGCAGAGCCCGCAAGGTCCCCCTGCTCAAGAAAGCACATATACATGCCCGTCTGAAGTTTGCCAATGAACATCTGAATGATTCAGAGGACAACTGGGTGAAAGAGTTGTGGTCAGATGAGACCAAAATGGAGCTCTTTGGCATCAACTCAACTCGCTGTGTTTGGAGGAGGAGGAATGCTGCCTATGACCTCAAGAACACCATCCCCACCGTCAAACATGGAGGTGGAAACATTATGCTTTGGGGGTGTTTTTCTGGTAAGGGGACAGGACAACTTCACCGCATCAAAGGGACGATGGACGGGGCCATGTACCGTCAAATCTTGGGTGAGAACCTCCTTCCCTAAGCCAGGGCATTGAAAATGGGTCGTGGATGGGTATTCCAGCATGACAATGACACAAAACACACGGCCAAGGCAACAAAAGAGTGGCTCAAGAAGAAGCACATTAAGGTCCTGGAATGGCCTAGCCAGTCTCCAGACCTTAATCCCATAGAAAATCTGTGGAGGGAGCTGAAGGTTCGAGTTGCCAAACATCAGCCTCGAAACATTAATGACTTGGAGAAGATCTGCAAAGAGGAGTGGGACAAAATCCCTCCTGAGATGTGTGCAAACCTGGTGGCCAACTACAAGAAACATCTGATCTCTGTGATTGCCAACAAGGGTTTTGCCACCAAGTACTAAGTCATGTTTTGCAGAGGGGTCAAATACTTATTTCCCTCATTAAAATGCAAATTATTTTACAACATTTTTGACATGCGTTTTTCTGGAATTGTTGTTGTTATTCTGTCTCTCACTGTTCAAATAAACCTACCATTAAAATTATAGACTGATCATTTCTTTGTCAGTGGGCAAACGTACAAAATCAGCAGGGGATCAAATACTTTTTTCCCCCACTGTAGCAACCAGACTCGCTGGAGACAAACAGAAGAGAAAAATTAATCAGGGGCATGATGAACCTAGTGTGTAAGAGCTAGGAGGGGATTTAAGCAGAGGATTATGGGGTTTCAGATCTGTTTCCCAGACATGTTGAGGTGATTATACTGGTATTAAGATTCACTCCGCCTCCAGTTTCCACACACACAACATTCTAAATCCTCACTACAACCTGTTGGTTCTACTACCCAGTTCATTCTAAATACTAGAACCTGTTGGTTCTACTACCCAGTTCATTCTAAATACTACAACCTGTTGGTTCTACTACCCAGTTCATTCTAAATACTAGAACCTGTTGGTTCTACTACCCAGTTCATTCTAAATACTACAACCTGTTGGTTCTACTACCCAGTTCATTCTAAATACTAGAACCTGTTGGTTCTACTACCCAGTTCATTCTAAATACTAGAACCTGTTGGTTCTACTACCCAGTTCATTCTAAATCCTCACTACAACCTGTTGGTTCTACTACCCAGTTCATTCTAAATCCTCACTACAACCTGTTGGTTCTACTACCCAGTTCATTCTAAATCCTCACTACAACCTGTTGGTTCTACTACCCAGTTCATTCTAAATACTAGAACCTGTTGGTTCTACTACCCAGTTCATTCTAAATCCTCACTACAACCTGTTGGTTCTACTACCCTGTTCATTCTAAATACTAGAACCTGTTGGTTCTACTACCCAGTTCATTCTAAATACTAGAACCTGTTGGTTCTACTACCCAGTTCATTCTAAATCCTCACTGCAACCTGTTGGTTCTACTACCCAGTTCATTCTAAATACTAGAACCTGTTGGTTCTACTACCCAGTTCATTCTAAATCCTCACCACAACCTGTTGGTTCTACTACCCAGTTCATTCTAAATCCTCACTGCAACCTGTTGGTTCTACTACCCAGTTCATTCTAAATACTAGAACCTGTTGGTTCTACTACCCAGTTCATTCTAAATCCTCACTACAACCTGTTGGTTCTACTACCCAGTTCATTCTAAATACTAGAACCTGTTGGTTCTACTACCCAGTTCATTCTAAATCCTCACTACAACCTGTTGGTTCTACTACCCAGTTCATTCTAAATCCTCACCACAACCTGTTGGTTCTACTACCCAGTTCATTCTAAATACTAGAACCTGTTGGTTCTACTACCCAGTTCATTCTAAATCCTCACCACAACCTGTTGGTTCTACTACCCAGTTCATTCTAAATACTAGAACCTGTTGGTTCTACTACCCAGTTCATTCTAAATCCTCACTACAACCTGTTGGTTCTACTACCCAGTTCATTCTAAATACTAGAACCTGTTGGTTCTACTACCCAGTTCATTCTAAATACTAGAACCTGTTGGTTCTACTACCCAGTTCATTCTAAATACTAGAACCTGTTGGTTCTACTACCCAGTTCATTCTAAATCCTCACTGCAACCTGTTGGTTCTACTACCCAGTTCATTCTAAATACTAGAACCTGTTGGTTCTACTACCCAGTTCATTCTAAATCCTCACTACAACCTGTTGGTTCTACTACCCAGTTCATTCTAAATCCTCACCACAACCTGTTGGTTCTACTACCCAGTTCATTCTAAATCCTCACTGCAACCTGTTGGTTCTACTACCCAGTTCATTCTAAATACTCACTGCAACCTGTTGGTTCTACTACCCAGTTCATTCTAAATACTAGAACCTGTTGGTTCTACTACCCAGTTCATTCTAAATCCTCACTACAACCTGTTGGTTCTACTACCCAGTTCATTCTAAATCCTCACTACAACCTGTTGGTTCTACTACCCAGTTCATTCTAAATACTAGAACATGTTGGTTCTACTACCCAGTTCATTCTAAATCCTCACTACAACCTGTTGGTTCTACTACCCAGTTCATTCTAAATCCTCACCACAACCTGTTGGTTCTACTACCCAGTTCATTCTAAATACTAGAACCTGTTGGTTCTACTACCCAGTTCATTCTAAATCCTCACTACAACCTGTTGGTTCTACTACCCAGTTCATTCTAAATCCTCACCACAACCTGTTGGTTCTACTACCCAGTTCATTCTAAATACTAGAACCTGTTGGTTCTACTACCCAGTTCATTCTAAATCCTCACTACAACCTGTTGGTTCTACTACCCAGTTCATTCTAAATACTAGAACCTGTTGGTTCTACTACCCAGTTCATTCTAAATCCTCACTTCAACCTGTTGGTTCTACTACCCAGTTCATTCTAAATACTAGAACCTGTTGGTTCTACTACCCAGTTCATTCTAAATCCTCACTTCAACCTGTTGGTTCTACTACCCAGTTCATTCTAAATACTAGAACCTGTTGGTTCTACTACCCAGTTCATTCTAAATCCTCACTGCAACCTGTTGGTTCTACTACCCAGTTCATTCTAAATCCTCACTGCAACCTGTTGGTTCTACTACCCAGTTCATTCTAAATACTAGAACCTGTTGGTTCTACTACCCAGTTCATTCTAAATCCTCACTACAACCTGTTGGTTCTACTACCCAGTTCATTCTAAATACTAGAACCTGTTGGTTCTACTACCCAGTTCATTCTAAATCCTAGAACCTGTTGGTTCTACTACCCAGTTCATTCTAAATCCCCACTTCAACCTATTGGTTCTACTACCCAGTTCATTCTAAATCCTCACTGCAACCTGTTGGTTCTACTACCCAGTTCATTCTAAATCCTCACTGCAACCTGTTGGTTCTACTACCCAGTTCATTCTAAATACTAGAACCTGTTGGTTCTACTACCCAGTTCATTCTAAATCCTCACTGCAACCTGTTGGTTCTACTACCCAGTTCATTCTAAATACTAGAACCTGTTGGTTCTACTACCCAGTTCATTCTAAATCCTCACTTCAACCTGTTGGTTCTACTACCCAGTTCATTCTAAATCCTCACCGCAACCTGTTGGTTCTACTACCCAGTTCATTCTAAATCCTCACTTCAACCTGTTGGTTCTACTACCCATTTCATTCTAAATCCTCACCACAACCTGTTTGTTCTACTACCCAGTTCATTCTAAATACTAGAACCTGTTGGTTCTACTACCCATTTCATTCTAAATCCTCACCACAACCTGTTGGTTCTACTACCCAGTTCATTCTAAATACTAGAACCTGTTGGTTCTACTACCCATTTCATTCTAAATCCTCACCACAACCTGTTGGTTCTACTACCCAGTTCATTCTAAATACTAGAACCTGTTGGTTCTACTACCCAGTTCATTCTAAATACTAGAACCTGTTGGTTCTACTACCCATTTCATTCTAAATACTAGAACCTGTTGGTTCTACTACCCATTTTATTCTAAATACTAGAACCTGTTGGTTCTACTACCCAGTTCATTCTAAATACTAGAACCTGTTGGTTCTACTACCCAGTTCCTTCTAAATACTAGAACCTGTTGGTTCTACTACCCAGTTCATTCTAAATACTAGAACCTGTTGGTTCTACTACCCAGTTCATTCCACTACCATCGAAATACCACATCCTAAAAGCTTCTCCTTGGCTTACTGAGCAAGAAGTCCAGAAACATGGAAACTGGCCTCACTAATCTACTACTGCAGGTTTTACTACACCAGGATACAAATACACATTCCCTGTTTAATAACACAATATGAGGTAGAGGCACATATAAGATGGTATGAAGTATCACTCATCTACTAGTTAACTGTACAGGATGAACCCACTACAGCCTGGTTATTACCACCAGAACAGGATGAACCCACTACAGCCTGGTTATTACCACCAGAACAGGATGAACCCACTACAGCCTGGTTAATAGCACCAGAACAGGATGAACCCACTACAGCCTGGTTAATAGCACCAGAACAGGATGAACCCACTACAGCCTGGTTAATACCACCAGAACAGGATGAACCCACTACAGCCTGGTTAATACCACCAGAACAGGATGAACCCACTACAGCCTGGTTAATACCACCAGAATAGGATGAACCCACTACAGCCTGGTTATTACCACCAGAACAGGATGAACCCACTACAGCCTGGTTAATACCACCAGAACAGGATGAACCCACTACAGCCTGGTTAATACCACCAGAACAGGATGAACCCACTACAGCCTGGTTAATAGCACCAGAACAGGATGAACCCACTACAGCCTGGTTAATAGCACCAGAACAGGATGAACCCACTACAGCCTGGTTAATAGCACCAGAACAGGATGAACCCACTACAGCCTGGTTAATAGCACCAGAACAGGATGAACCCACTACAGCCTGGTTAATACCACCAGAACAGGATGAACCCACTACAGCCGGGTTAATACCACCAGAACAGGATGAACCCACTACAGCCTGGTTAATACCACCAGAACAGGATGAACCCACTACAGCCTGGTTAATACCACCAGAACAGGATGAACCCACTACAGCCTGGTTAATACCACCAGAACAGGATGAACCCACTACAGCCTGGTTAATACCACCAGAACAGGATGAACCCACTACTGCCTGGTTAATACCACCAGAACAGGATGAACCCACTACAGCCGGGTTAATACCACCAGAACAGGATGAACCCACTACAGCCTGGTTAATACCACCAGAACAGGATGAACCCACTACAGCCGGGTTTATAGTAAGTCACCAGAACATGTGATGTACAGACACATACAGAATCAGCTCCGACTCTAATATTCTGTTAAATACATGACCTTCAGAAATTGACACCATTCATTACTTTAATATTCTGTTAAATACATGACCTTTTTACATTGACACCACTCATGTCCTCTTTTGCCACCAAAATATCAAATGTTTTCTGAATATAATAATTTTTGGGGGAAATGGCAAAGCCCACACCAACAGAGACAGAGAGCGAGAGAGACAGAGAGCGAGAGAGACAGAGAGCGAGAGAGACAGAGAGCGAGAGAGACAGAGAGCGAGAGAGACAGAGAGCGAGAGAGACAGAGAGCGAGAGAGACAGAGACAGAGAGAGACAGAGACAGAGAGTGATCAAGCCATCGAGCGAGAGACAGAGAGAGCGAGCGACCAAAATATCCAAACACTTAGATACCACATCACAGTAAAGAAGGCACCTACCTACCTACCTACCTACCTACCTACCTACCTACCTACCTACCTACCTACCTACCTACCTACCTACCTACCTACCTACCTACCTACCTACCTACATACATACATACATACATACATACATACATACATACATACATATAAATATATATATATATATAGTTAGTTGATGTTAACCAGGCAAACGATGTTAAGCAGGCAAACGGCAAAAGAAGCACAACTGAAATTGATAGAAAACAAAAAGACCAGAGATGACAACTGGTTTGATGCAGATTGTAAAATTTAAGGAAAAAACGTAGAACCTATCCAACCAAAAGCACAGAGAGACAAATAAAGGTGAATTAGGCCTTCATTACTGTGAGACTTTAAAACTCTATAAACGTACAATCAGAACCCAAAAAGCACAGTACAACAGCAAGCAGCTGACAAATTGAGGAGTCCATAAACACAAACTACTTCTGGCAAAAAAAATGTCAAAACTAAAAAAATTGACACAAACGGAGAACAACGCCAAATTCATGAGAAGTTGAATGGATTAGAAAAAGCTATAAAGAACAATTAAAATCCATCTCCACTTACTGACCAGGAGCTCTATAAGAAACTTCAGGCCCTCAAATTTAAAAAAGCATGCGGACCTGATGGCATCCTAAATGAGATGCTCAAACTCACTAGTGCAAAATTTCAATTGGCTGTATTAAAACTGTTTCATTTGATCCTGAGTGTAGGTTATTTCCCAGACATCTGGAATCAAGGACTCATAACCCCAATCTTTAAGAGCCTAGACAAATTTGACCCTAACAATTACAGAGGCATTTGTGTGAACAGTAACCTGGGGAAGGTTTTCTGTAGTATTATAAATGTAAGATTTCTAAACTTCCTTAATAACCACAATGTTTTGAGTAAAAGCAAATTAGGATTTACACCAAAACATCGCACGACTGATCATATTTACACCCTACACACCCTGATAGATAAGCATGTCCACCAAAATAATACAAAAATGTACACTTGCTTTATTGACTTCCAAAAAGCATTTGATTCTATTTGGCATACAGGACTGTTCTACAAAGTTATTGAAAGTGGTGTAGGGGGTAAAACATATGGCATATTTAAATCAATGTATACTTGCAATACATGCAGCATCAAAATTGGCAAGAAAATAACAGAATTCTTTAACAAGGTGCGGGGCCTTCGCCAGGGTTGCAATCTGAACCCTGCACTCTTCAATATTTAAATCAATGAATTGGCCACTATTCTAGAAAAATCCTCAGCCCCTGGTGTTAGTTTCCACAATTCAGAGGTTAAATGCCTTCTCTTCGCAGATGACCTATGCCTGCTATCACCTACAGCACATGGCCTGCCGCAGAGCCTGGACATGCTAAAGCAGTACTGCCAGACCTGGGCACTGGCAGTAAACCCCCACAGCACATGGCCTACAGCAGAGCCTGGACCTGCTAGAGCAGTACTGCCAGACCTGGGCCCTGGCAGTAAACCCCCACAGCACATGGCCTGCAGCAGAGCCTGGACCTGCTAGAGCAGTACTGCCAGACCTGGGCACTGGCAGTAAACCCCGACAGCACATGGCCTGCAGCAGAGCCTGGACCTGCTAGAGCAGTACCGCCAGACCTGGGCACTGGCAGTAAACCCCCACAGCACATGGCCTGCAGCAGAGCCTGGACCTGCTAAAGCAGTACTGCCAGACCTGGGCACTGGCAGTAAACCCCAAAAAGACTTAAAATAATGATTTTCCAGAGAAGATCCAGATCTCAGGGAATTAGACAAAAGTTCTCAATTGGTACAGAACATATAGAGTACTGCACACATTACAATTACTTAGGTTTTAAAATAAGCTCAACTGGACACCTTAATGATGCAGTGAATGAACTGAGAGAGAAAGCACACAGGTCATTCTACGCCATTAAAAAACTAATTCAAATTGAAATACCTTGGCTAAATTTGGCTAAAACTAATTGAATATCTCATGGAACCAATTGCACTTTATGGCAGCGAGGTGTGGGGTCCACTTGCAAAACAAAAGTTCACCAAATGGGAAAAACACCACACTGAAACCCTGCACGCAGAGTTCTGTAAGATTCTCCTACATGTCCAGAGGAAGAAAAAAAAAAGAGCAATTCAGTTTTGGAAACATCTAAAATACTGTGACCCCTCTCATATCATTACCAAGCCCTGCAATGAGCTGAGCAAAGAGTCCCCTCATCCAGCTGGTCCTGGGGCAGAGTTCATAAACCTGTTCTATTAACACACTGAAGCCTCAGGACCAGAACATCCAATCAATCAGATCAAAACAAATTACAACACAGTCAAAACAAAACTACATTGCTTATTGGGAAACACAAGCACCAAGCAAAATGCAGAGCCATCTGGCCCTAAATCGACAGTACACCGTGGCCAACTATTTGACCATGGTTACTGATCAAAACCTTAGAAAAACCTTGACAAAGTCCAGGCTCAGTGAGCACAGCCTTGCCATTGAGAAGGGTAGACACAGCAAGACCTGGCTCCCTGTAGAGGAAAGGCAGTGCAACCACTGCACCACAGCAGAACCTGAGACAGAGCTGCATTTCCTGACAAAATGCTACCTTCCATAAGATGAGGGACAGTGTGTGACAGACCAATCAACGTGCACATGTCCTCGATGCTTATTGTTAAATGTATGGTTGTTTTGACCCTTAGTAATTGTTATTGTTATTGTTGTTATTGTTGTCCCGTTGACAATTTGGATTCTTATTATTTTAATATCCAAAGTAAGCTTTGGCGATATGTACATTGTTACGTCATGCCAATAAAGCAAATTGAATTGAGAAAGAGGAGATGTACCGATAGAGAGAGGGAAAGAGAGAGGAGAGGTACCGACAGAGAGACAGAGAGAGAGACAGAGAGACAGAGAGACAGAGAGACAGAGAGAGAGAGAGAGAGAGAGAGAGACAGAGAGACAGAGAGAGAGAGAGAGAGAGAGAGAGAGAGAGACAGACAGACAGAGAGAGAGAGAGAGAGAGAGACAGAGAGAGAGAGAGAGAGAGACAGACAGAGACAGAGACAGAGAGAGAGAGAGAGAGAGCGGGAGAGAGAGAGAGAGAGAGAGATAAAGGGGAGGGAGAAAGTATGAGAATGAGTATGAAAGAGAGGAAGGGTGAGAGAGGGAGAGAGAATCTTTGTTGTCATTGTTCATGTTGATATTTGTTGCTGTTATTTATAGGCTCAGACTGATAAGAGGCTACTGTATTCCAACTTAGTACAGTGTGTGTGTGTGTGTGTGTGTGTGTGTGTGTGTGTGTGTGTGTGCGCGCGAGAGAAAGAGGAAAGGAGAGAAAGAGAGCAAGACGGGGGGGAGAGAAAGCTATTAACCACCCCATTCACAAAATTGGTTAGCTTCCGACTACAGTGATTCAAGTTGCCGTGGCTTGCTATATAAAGCAGGCAGACAGGCATCGAGGCATTCAGTTACTGTTTGATTAAACGTTTGAATGGGCTAAACGAGTGACCTAAGCAACTTTGAGCGTGGTATGATCGTCGGTGTCAGACGTGGCAGTTTCAGTATGTCAGAAATGGCCCTCCTGGGCTTTTCACACACACAACAGTATCAACACTAGGGGTTTTCAAACTCATTCAATGGAGGGCTGCTGGTTTTTTGGTTTTTCCTTTCAATTAAGACCAAGACAACCAGGTGAGTGAAAACCCGCAGACACTCGGCCCTCAAATGGAATGAGATTGACACGTGTGGTCTAGTGTTTACAGAGAATGGTGCGACAAACAAAAAACATCTAGCCAACGGCAGTCCTGTGGGCGAAAACAGTTTGTTGGCAAGTAACAGCGTATAGTACAACAGTGGTGTGCAGAACGGCAAATCGGAATGCACAGCTCGTCGGTCCTGGTCACGGATTGGCTATTGCAGCAGACTTTTTGGCGTAAGCAGCATGAGTCCATGCCTGGTGTCAACGGTAGAGGCTGGTGGTGGTGTTCTGGTGTGGGGAATGTTTTTCTGGTCCATTGATACCAATTGAGCAATGTTTCTATGTCCTGAGGAATTCAGGCTGGGTCCGAACCGGTAACTAGGTGGGTGTACATAATAAACTGTCCACTGAGTGTGCATCTTTGTCTCACCCCCCGGCCCCGAGGGAAGAAATCCCCCTCACCCATTAAGACAGAGGAGATAACACCGCTAATCGCTAACTGTTCCTGCATGTTAGCTCAGCTGGCTACACTTCCCAAAATGGCACCCTCTTCCCTATTTATTTGGGCCAGAACCCTTCCTGGTTCTATGACAGACCTTCTAATGACAGGATACGATACAACTTTATTGTCCATAGTTTACAGCAAACAGGAATGTGTCTTTTGATCTCTTCATTTCTCAATCCCCCCCACACGGTTCAGAGGAACATAGGGTCAAGCTGCACTGTATGGAGAGCATGTTGTAGGGTTAAGGGCCTTGCTCAATAGCCCAACGGTAGGATGTGAACCCAGCTACCTTGCTCTGAGTATCTCCCTGATGATTTTTAGAACTCAAAACACATTCTAACCGTTCTGATTGGTCCCAGAAACCGATGGGTTGGGTCAGAGCCAGAACACACGTGGGTAAAGAGGCTTTTTGAAAATACGTCGTTGCGCTTTGATACTCTGATTGTTTAGAGATAATCCAAATCGCTGATGACTTTGTGTACAACAACCCCTCATTTTGACGTCCCCACAAAACAACGTTACACTCAGGCTGAAGTCTGTAGCGAACAGAGAGCAGCGGAAGAACGCCGTTTGAGTCGTCAGGTAAGAACCCAGTTGCCAGATGAATTTCCCCCTGTTTATCCAGCGCTTGGCCCGGGATTCTAACAAGCGAACTTTCAGGCCACAGATCCTACTCCTTAGCTGCTGGGCTACCTACCACCCCCATGGAAATGGTTGGAAACAGAGCTAAGCTGTGAGGCGGTTCTGCCGGGCTCAGTCGCTCTCTCCCTCTCTCTCCCTCCCCCCCCCTTTCCCTCCCTCTTCTACAAGGCTGAGCGCATCTGCCTGGTGGATAACTCAATGTTCCAGCTTTGGCATTTAGTCACACACACACAGACCAAGACAACAGCTTCTCCCTGTGTATCAATGCCACAAGCGACACAAAAGCTCCCTCCCTCCCTGGTGTTGTGTTCAGTGTAATCAGAGGTGTAGAAGGTTTAGCCTACACCACTCTCTTCCACAATAAACCAGATATAAATAAAAACTCTGTGTGTGTGTATGTGTGTGTGTGTGTGTGTGTGTTTGTGTTGAGTGGCCCACTCAAAGGGCAGACCTATAGCCAACACACAGTAAAATAGTGCCAACAGACAGAAGGAGTTTGGGCCAAGCATCTAAAGAATGGGTGAGAGGGTGCTTGAATGAATCTCCAAATCGCTGTAGGAGGGCATTTCCCCACGATTGTGGTCCATACGCTTTCAGATTTGTTATTTAGTATATAGTATTATATCCATCTATGAATTTGAGAGCGGTTACAATTCCCTAGCCCCATCCCTCAATTGTTTATCCCCCCCCCCCCCAAAAAAAAAAAAAAAGTGCCGGGCGCGAATTTTGTTGTTGTTTAAATCACGGACTGCAGCTTTAACCTTTTACTGGGTTAAATCAGGGTCACACGGAGTATTGATTGGTAGTCTTAAACAAATCTACTTTGAAACCAAAGTATACACCTCACACACATGGTTTGAAGAAAATACCATGTCTAATATAGAGTTGAAATGTATTTCATTTTGAGTTTGCATCCCAATATTACCCAGTCAAAGGTTTGGACACACCTACTCAAACATTTTTTTTTAAACTATTTTCTACATTGTACAATAATAGTGAAGACATCAAAACCATGAAATAGCACATTTCGAATTATGTAGTAACCAAAGTGTTAGAAGAATCTAAAATATATTTTAATTTGTTTAAGTAGCCACCTTTGCCTTGCTGACAGCTTTGCACACTCTTGGCATTCTCTCAACCACCTATATGAGGTAGTCACCTGGAATGCATTTCAAATCAACAGGTGTGCCTTGTTAAAAGTTAATTTGTGGAATTTCTTTCCTTAATGAGTTTGAGACAATCAGTTGTGTTGTGACAAGGTAGGGTTGGTATACAGAAGATAGCCCTATTCAGTAAATAGCTTGGCACACTCCTGGCATTCTCTCAACCAGCTTCACCTGGAATGGCCCAAGCAAGTTTCTTCTTCTGATATGTGTCCTTTAGTAGTGGTTTCTTTGCAGCAATTCGAAAATGAAGGACTGATTCGCACAGTCTCCTCTGAACAGTTGATGTTGAGGTGTGTCTGTTACTTGAACTCTGAAGAATTTATTTGGGCTGCAATTTCTGAGGCTGGTAACTCTAATGAACTTATCCTCTGCAGCAGAGGGAACTCTGGGTCTTCCTTTCCTGTGGCGGTCCTCATTAGAGCCAGTTTCATCATAGATGTTGATGGTTCTTGCGACTGCACTTGAAGAAACGTTCAAAGTTCTTGAAATTTTCCGTATTGACTGACCTTCATATCTTAAGGTAATGGACTGTCATTTCTCTTCGCTTATTTGAGCTGTTCTTGCCATAATATGAACTTGGTATTTTACCAAATAGGGCTATCTTCTGTATACCAACTCTACCTTGTCACAACACAACTGATTGGCTCAAACGCATTAAGGAAAGAAATTCCACAAATGAACTTTTAACAAGGAACACCTCTTGATTTTAAATGCATTCTAGGTGACTAAACGCATTAAGGAGGACATAAACTCCAAAAATGTACTTTTAACAAAAGTCACACTAACTGAAATGCATTCCAGGTGACTACCTCATGAAGCTGGTTGATGCAATGCCAAGAGTGTGCAAAGCTGTCACCAAGGCAAAGGGTGGCTATTTTGAAGAATCTCATAAATAAATCAAAATATATTTATATAACACTTTTTTGGTTACTACATGATTCCATGTGTTGTTTTATAGTTTTGATATCTTCAATATTATTCGAAAATGTAGAAAATTGTTAAAGAAAATAAATAAATAAATAAGGAAAACCCTTGAATGAGTGGGTGTGTCCAAACCTTTGACTGGTACTGTATTTCACATCAAATAAGACTGAAACATAACAAAACCGTTTGACATAGAAACACAAAAAAGCCATTCTGTAGTAGAGAGAACAGCCTATGACTGGGGTGGCGTCTTGGACAATTTGTAGGGCTGACACGGCCTGCTATAGAGGTCCTGGATGACAGGAAGCTTGGCCCCAGTGATGTACTGGGCCGTACGCGTCACCCTCTGTAGTGCCTTGCGGTCTGAGGCCGAGCAGTTGCCATACCGGGCCTATCGACGATGCAGGTGTAGAACTTCTTGAGGATGTGAGGACCTATGCCCAATCTTTTCAGTCTTCTGAGGGGTAATAGGAATTGTCATGCCCTCTTTACAACTGTCTTGGTGTGCTTGGACCATGATAGTTTGTTGGCGATGTGGAAACCAAGGAACTTGAAGCTCTCAACCTGCTCCATTACATCCCCGTCAATGAGAATAGGGGCGCGCTCGGTCCTCCTTTTCCTGTAGTCCACAATCATCTCCTTTGTCTTGATCACGTTGAGGCAGAGGTTGTTATCCTGGCACCACACTGCCAGGTCTCCGACCTCTTCCCTATAGGCTGTCTCATCGTTCATCAGGACTACCACCGTTGTGTCGTTGGCAAGCTTAATGATGGTGTTGGAGTCGTGCATAGGCCATGGCTGAACAGTGAGTACAGGAGGGGACCTAGCACGCACCCCTGAGGGGCCCCCGTGATGAAGATCACCTTGGCGGATGTGTTATTGCCTACCCTTACCACCTGGGGGCGGCCCGTCAGGAAGTCCAGGATCCAGTTGCAGAGGCAGGTGTTTAGTCCCAGTGTCCTTAGCTTAGTGATGAGCTTGGAGGACACTATGGTGCTGAATGCTGAGCTGTAGTCAATGAATAGCATTCTCACATAAGTGTTCCTTTTGTCCTGGTGGGAAAGGGCAGTGTGGAGTGCAATAGAGAATGCAACATCTGTGGATCTGTTGGGGCGGTATGCAAATTGGAGTGGGTCTAGGGTTTCTGGGATAATGGTGTTGATGTGAGCCATGACCTGCCTTTCAAAGCACTTCATGGCTACAGACGTGAGTGCTACGGGTCGGTAGGCATTTAGGTAGGCTACCTTGGTGTTCTTGGGCACTATGGTGGTCTGTTTGAAACATGTTGGACTCAGACAGGGAGAGGTTGAAAATGTCAGTGAAGACACTTGCCAGTTGGTCAGCGCATGCTTGGAGTACATGTCCTGGTAATCCGTCTGGCCCTGCGGCCTTGTGAATGTAGACCTGTTTAAAGGTCTTACTCGCATCGGCTATGGAGAGCGTGATCACACAGTCGTCCAGAACAGCTGATGCTCTCATGCATGCTTCAGTGTTGCTTGCCTCGAAGCGAGTATAGAAGTTATTTAGCTCGTCTGGTAGGCTCATGTCAATGGGCAGCTCGCAGCTGTGCTTCCCTTTTGTAATCCGTAATAGTTTGCAAGCCCTGCCACATCCAACGAGCGTCAGAGCCGGTGTAGTACAATTCAATCTTAGTCCTTGTATTGACACTTTGCCTGTTTGATGGTTCCTCAGAGGGCATAGTGGGACTTATTATAAGCGTCTAGATTAGAGCCCCGCTCCTTGAAAGTGGCAGCTCTACCCTTTAGCTCAGTGCGGATGTTGCCTGTAATCCATGGCTTCTGGTTGGGGTATGTACGTACGGTCACTGTGGGGATGACGTCATCGATGCACTTATTGATGAAGCCAGTGACTGAGATGGTATATTCCTCAATGCCATCGGATGAATCCCGGAACATATTCCAGTCTGTGCTAGCAAAACAGTCCTGTAGCTTAGCATCTGCATCATCTGACCACTTCCTTAAGGAGCGAGTCACTGGTACTTCCTGCTTTTGCATGCAAATTGGAATCAGGAGGATAGAGTATGCTGCAGTAGTTTGTGTCGGGGGGCTAGGGTCAGTCTGATATATCTGGAGTATTTCTCCAGTGTCCTGTGTGAATTTAAGTATGCTCTCTCTAATTCTCTGTCAGGGGACCTGAGCCCTAGGACCATGCCTCAGGACTACCTGGCATGACTCCTCCTTGCTGTCCCCAGTCCACCTGGCCGTGCTGCTGCTCCAGTTTCAACTGTTCTGCCTGCAGCTATGGAACCCTGACATGTTCACCGGACGTGCTACCTGTCTCAGACCTGCTGTTTTCAACTCTCTAGAGACAGCAGGAGCGGTAGAGATACTCTGAATGATCGTCTATGAAAAGCCAACTGACATTTAATCTTGAGGTGTTGACTTGTTGCACCCTCGACAACTACTGTGATTATTATTATTATTTGACCATGCTGGTCATTTATGAAAGTTTGAACATCTTGGCCATGTTCTGTTATAATCTCCACCCGGCACAGCAGAAGAGGACTGGCCACCCCTCATAGCCTGGTTCCTCTCTAGGTTTCTTCCTAGGTTTTTCCTAGCCACCGTGCTTCTACACCTGCATTGCTTGCTGTTTGGGGTTTTAAGCTGGGTTTCTGTACAGCACATTGAGATATCAGCTGATGTAAGAAAGGCTATATAAATACATTTGATATGATTTGATTTGATTTAGAGTATGGTCAGATTTGCCAAATGGAGGGCGAGGGAGGGCTTTGTACGCATCTCTGTGTGTGGAGTAAAGGTGGTCTAGAGTTTTTTTTCCCCCTCTGGTTGATCATGCCGGTAGAAATTAGGTGAAAGGATTCAAGTTTCCTTACATTAAAGTCCCCGGCCACTAGGAGCGCCACCTCTGGATGAGCATTTTCTTGTTTGCATATGGCCTTATACAGCTCGTTGAGTGCCGTCTTAGTAACAGCATCGGTATGTGGTGGTAAATAGACAGTTACGAAAAATATAGATGAAAACTCTCTTGGTAAATAGTGTGGTCTATAGCTTATCATGAGATACTCTACCTCAGGTGAGCAAAACCTCGAGACTTCCTTCATATTAGATTTCATGCACCAGCTGTTGTTGACAAATAGACACAGACCACCACACCTTGTCTTACCGGAGGCAGCTGTTCTATCTTGCCGATGCACGGAAACTCAGCCAGCTGTACATTATCCATGTCATCGTTCAGCCACGACTTGATGAAACATAAGATATTACAGTTAATGTTCCATTGGTATAGTCGTGATCGGAGCTCATCCGTTTTGTTATCCGATGATTGCACGTTGGCTAATAGGACTGATGGTAGAGGGGGATTACTCACTCGCCGTCGGATCCTTACAAGGCACCCCGACCTACGTCCCCGATATCTCCGTCTCTCCTTCATGTGAACGACGGGGATTTGGGTCTTGTCAGGTGTCTGAAGTAAATCATTCGCGTCCGACTCGTTAAAGGAAAAAATAATAATAATCTTTGTCCAGTACGAGGTGAGTAATCGCTGTCCTGATATCTAGAAGTTCTTTCCATTTTCATAAGAGACGGTGGCAGAAACATTATGTACAAAATAAGTTACAAATAACGTGAAAAAACACACAATAACACAACCCCCCCTCTCTCGCTCTCATTTGTTTTCTCCATCGCTCTCTCTCTGTTTGGTAGTAGTGAAGTAAAGGTGATGGACAGAGATAACTGGGACAAATCAGGGACAAACCATCTCCACATTACACCACATTTCAGCACTTCCACTGACAGACAGCTGCATATTCAGCACACAGATACATGGCCGTTTATCGTGTGTGGTGGTGGATGGGCGGTAAGAAACTCAGCCAGTCTCGTAAACAAACAAGCACACACAAACAAACATCTCTGGCCTATTTATTCCAGTCCACACACACACAGCCACCGGTCACCAGTCTAGGCCCATACGGTTTCATCAGTAATGAGGACAGAGCCAAGTGGCCTAACCCATAATGATCTTTGTGTGTGTATGTGTGTGTGAGACAGACCGATGGTATTCTCTCGATATCAGGCATATGCAACTGACGGCCCCGTATGCTCCCCTATTGTAGGCCTACGGACAATTTTTTTTTTTAGGAACTCAGTCGGGGCTTCAACTTACTGTTGAGAGATAGAATAATGGAATACCCAAGGAGCAATTGGAAAATGTGGTCGTGCATCAGCAAATCACTCAATTAGCCCGTGTCAGCTAAACATTTTTAGATTGGTAAATTATCTGGTCGAATTACAGACCGGCATTGATCATCAGTTATATTAAAAACTACACATTTTTCTCTGCCCCATGGCAAAATGAGTAGAATTGCATGAAAGGAGTTATATACAGTGGCAAGAAAAAGTATGTGAACCTTTAGGAAATACCTGGATTTCTGCATAAATTGGTCATAAAATTTGATCTGATCTTCAGGTCACAACAATAGATAAACACATTCTGCTTAAACTAATAACACACAAACAATTATACGTGTTCATGTCTTTATTGAACCCACCGTGTAAACATTCACAGTGTAGGGTGGGAAAAGTATGTGAACCCTTGGATTTAATTACTGGTTGACCCTCCTTTGGCAGGAATAACCTCAACCAAACGTTTTCTGTAGTTGCAGATCAGACTTGCACAATGGTCAGGAGGAATTTTGGACCATTCCTCTTTACTAAACTGTTCTAGATCAGCAATATTCAAGGATGTCTGTTGTGACCTGATCTCTTGAAGTCATGCCACAGCATCTAAATCGAGTTGAGGTCAGGACTCTGACTGGGCCACTCCAGAAGGCGTATTTTCTTCTGTTGAAGCCATTCTGTTGTTGATTTACTTCTGTGTTTTGGGTCGTCGTCCTGTTGCGTCACCTAAGTTCTGTTGAGCTTCAATTGGCGGACAGATAGCCTAACATTCTCCTGCAAAATGTCTTGATAAACTTGGGAATTCGTGTTTCCGTCGATGATAGCAAGCTGTCCAGACCCTGAGGCAGCAAAGCAGCCACAAACCATACTTTACAGTTGGGGTGAGGTTTTGATGTTGGTGTGCTGTGCCTTTTTTTCTCCACACAGTGTTGTGTGTTCCTTCCAAACAACTCCACTGTAGTTTCATCTGTCCACAGAATATTTTACAAGTAGCGCTGTGGAAAATCCAGGTGCACTTTTGCAAACTTCAGACATGGAACAATGTTTTTTTTGGACAGCAGTGGCTTCTTCCGTGGTGTCCTCCCATGAACACCATTCTTGCTTAGTGTTTTACATATCAGAGACTCGCCAACAGAGATGTTAGCATGTTCCAGAGATTTCTTCAGCTGACACTCTAGGATTCCTCTTAACCTCATTGAGCATTCTGCGCTGTGCTCTTGCAGTCATCTTTGCAGGACGGCCACTCCTAGGGAGAGAAGCAACAGTGCTGAACTTTCTCCCAATTACAGTCAATTTGTCTTACTGTGGACTGATGAACATCAAGGCTTTTAGAGATACTTTTGTAACCCTTTCCAGCTTTATGCAAGGCAACAATTCTTAATTTTAATCTTAGGTCTTCTGAGATCTATTTTTTTTTCGAGGCATGGTTCACATCAGGCATTGCTTCTTGTGAATAACAATCTCAAATTTTGTGAGTGTTTTTTTATAGGGCAGGGCAGCTCTAACCAACATCTTCAATCTCGTCTCATTGATTGGACTCCAGGTTAGCTGACTCCTGAATCCAATTAGCTTTTGGAGAAGTCATTAGCCTAGGAGTTCACATACTTTTTCCAAACCTACACTGTGAATGTTTAAATGATGTATTCAATATAGACAAGAAAAATACAATAATTGGTGTGTTAATAGTTTAAGCAGACTGAGTTTGTCTGTTGTTGTGATTGAGATGAAGATCAGATCAAATGTGATGACCAATTTATGCAAAAATCTGTAATTGCTAAATCTTCTCTCCACCCCATGGCAAAACGTGTAGATTTGCAGCAAACTTGCTTTAAAACGGTAAGATTTTCTCTACACCCCATGGCGAAATGCAGCTTCTACCTGGCGCACACTGCTCACACCCCAACAGCTTCTACCTGGCCGTCACTGCTCACACCCCGACAGCTTCTACCTGGCCGACACTGTTCACACCCTGACTGTATTTCAGCTTGTACATGACTCATCTAATCAAATCAAATTTGATTTGTCACATGCGCCGAATACAACAATCCGTTAACCAACAACGTTAAGGAAAAAAAGTAAATAATAGATAAGTAAAAAGTAACAAATAATTAAACAGCAGCAGTAAAATAACAATAGCGAGGCTATATACAGGGGGGTACCTGTACAGAGTCAATGTGCGGGGGCACCGGTTAGTTGAGGTAATATGTACATGTTGTAGAGTTACAGTGACTATGCATAGATTATAAACAGAGAGTAGCAGCAGTGTAAAAGAGGGGTCTGGGTAGCCATTTGATTAGCTGGTCAGGAGTCTTATGGCTTTGGGGTAGAAGCTGTTAAGATGCCTTTTGGACCTAGACTTGCTGTGCGGTAGCAGAGAGCTCAGTCCATGACTAGGGTGGCTGGAGTCTTTGACAATTTTTATATAATTAGTATTATATGTATATAAAAGAGAGAGAGAGAGACAGAGAGAGACAGAGAGAGAGAGAGACAGAAAGAGAGAGACAGAAAGAGAGAGACAGAGAGAGAGAGAGACAGAAAGAGAGAGACAGAGAGAGAGAGAGAGAGAGACAGAGAGAGAGAGAGAGAGAGACAGAGAGAGACAGAAAGAGAGAGACAGAGAGAGTTCATGGTTCCACAATTGCAGCTCTGCTGTTTACACAGACAGGCACCCTTTTAAAAAAGGACCAATGCAACCGTTTTAATCTCTTTTCAAACAGCCTTCCAGTAAAAGGGCATTATATACACTGCTCAAAAAAATAAAGGGAACACTTAAACAACACAATGTAACTCCAAGTCAATCACACTTCTGTGAAATCAAACTGTCCACTTAGGAAGCAACACTGATTGACAATAAATTTCACATGCTGTTGTGCAAATGGAATAGACAACAGGTGGAAATTATTGGCAATTAGCAAGACACCCCCAATAAAGGAGTGGTTCTGCAGGTGGGGACCACAGACCACTTCTCAGTTCCTATGCTTCCTGGCTGATGTTTTGGTCACTTTTGAATGCTGGCGGTGCTTTCACTCTAGTGGTAGCATGAGACAGAGTCTACAACCCACACAAGTGGCTCAGGTAGTGCAGCTCATCCAGGATGGCACATCAATGCGAGCTGTGGCAAGAAGGTTTGCTGTGTCTGTCAGCGTAGTGTCCAGAGCATGGAGGCGCTACCAGGAGACAGGCCAGTACATCAGGAGATGTGGAGGAGGCCGTAGGAGGGCAACAACCCAGCAGCAGGACCGCTACCTCCGCCTTTGTGCAAGGAGGAGCAGGAGAAGCACTGCCAGAGCCCTGCAAAATGACCTCCAGCAGGCCACAAATGTGCATGTTTCTGCTCAAACGGTCAGAAACAGACTCCATGAGGGTGGTATGAAGGCCCGATGTCCACAGGTGGGGGTTGTGCTTACAGCCCAACACCGTGCAGGACGTTTGGCATTTGCCAGAGAACACCAAGATTGGCAAATTCGCCACTGGCGCCCTGTGCTCTTCACAGATGAAAGCAGGTTCACACTGAACACGTGACAGACGTGACAGAGTCTGGAGACGCCGTGGAGAACGTTCTGCTGCCTGCAACATCCTCCAGCATGACCGGTTTGGCGGTGGGTCAGTCATGGTGTGGGGTGGCATTTCTTTGGGGGGCCGCACAGCCCTCCATGTGCTCGCCAGAGGTAGCCTGACTACCATTAGGTACCGAGATGAGATCCTCAGACCCCTTGTGAGACCATATTGCTGGTGCGGTTGGCCCTGGGTTCCTCCTAATGCAAGACAATGCTAGACCTCATGTGGCTGGAGTGTGTCAGCAGTTCCTGCAAGAGGAAGGCATTGATGCTATGGACTGGCCCGCCCGTTCCCCAGACCTGAATCCAATTGAGCACATCTGGGACATCATGTCTCGCTCCATCCACCAACGCCACGTTGCACCACAGACTGCCCAGGAGTTGGCGGATGCTTTAGTCCAGGTCTAGGAGGAGATCCCTCAGGAGACCATCCGCCACCTCATCAGGAGCATGCCCAGGCATTGTAGGGAGGTCATACGGGCACATGGAGGCCACACACACTACTGAGCCTCATTTTGACTTGTTTTAAGGACATTACATCAAAGTTGGATCAGCCTGTAGTGTGGTTTTCCACTTTAATTTTGAGTGTGACTCCAAATCCAGACCTCCATGGGTTGATAAATTGGATTTCCATTGATTATTTTTGTGTGATTTTGTTGTCAGCACATTCAACTATGTAAAGAAAAAAAGTATTTAATAAGATTATTTCTTTCATTCAGATCTAGGATATGTTGTTTAAGTGTTCCCTTTATTTTTTTGAGCAGGAGATATATATATATAAATACATATAAAAACACAGGATATCACGTTTTTAACTGCTCTGGGCCTTTAATAGCAAAGTGCTGATGTTGGATATGAACCACATCTTGGTATTAAAAATGTATCATTTTTACAGCAACATTGGAGCTTTACAGAAACCTCTCTCTCTCTCTCTCTGTCTGTGTGTCTTCCTCTCTCTGTGTCTCTCTCTCTCTGTGTCTGTGTGTCTTCCTCTCTCTGTCTCTCTCTCCGTTAACGCTCCCGGTCCCCGGGGCCCATTGACTCTCTTGGCGCTTGTTCCTCGAACCGCTGTCTCGTCACCCAGCCGCTCGAGAAGGTCAGAAAGTCGCCGTCTAGGCGCGCGGATGCACGCACACACAGACACACTAAACTGCAGTGCGGCACCGGTATTCTATTTTTAAAGAATAATATAACGTGATATTGATAAATATTTGATTCCCGCCGAACGAAGCCGAGCTGAGCGATGTGGGGGGATTAGAGGCATTTCATCTAACGGCGCTCATAAAGACCAACACACTCTAGGATTTGACAACGTACTGGGAAGCCACATCGCACACTTCTGCCAACACAGACCTCTCGGTAGACTACACAAGCGCGCACACACACCTGGATAGTTCACATCTGGTAACCTCTGTAGTCGACAGCCTATACATAGACCGAGCGACCACACACACACACACACACACGCACACACACACACACACACACCGTTCCAAGTCGTGATAGAACGCTAGTCTACTGTAGGTAGGTCACCATAAACACACATTCCCAAAGCTCTCAGCGCAGGAAACACAATGTCATACATTTCCAGCACACTTTTGTCATATATATATATATATCCACACAAACAAAACAAACAAATAGCCGACGTAAAAACATTACAGCGATAGACTAAATGAAAAAAAAGTAAGAATCGTACCTTTAAACATGTTGAAGGCGGTTGTTCTATCCGTCTAGTCTATGTAGGCTATCCTAGTTTGATTCCCATCCTCCTTGGACGTCTCTTTCGGCCGAATGTAGCCTACTTGTCAGGCGTTTTCTCCGGTCTGAAATGAACAGTGTTGACGGGCAGAGTTGAAAACATACCCGCAGATATTCCCGACAGAGGAGAAGTTAAAGCGTCTGGAAGAATCTATCAAAACAATACAAGATGCACTATCTATTCCAAACGCAAGGCAGGCAGGCGCAGCTTGTGTTTTGACAGCCAAGCTACCACACACTGGGCGCGTTCGAGCAGATCACTTTTCTGAAGTCGTTGACCATCATTTGGTCACCGCCTTTCAAAGTGTGTTGCGTTATGGTTATAAAAAATGTGTCCCGACTTGCGACTACATTTCCACTGCATGAGCTTTATAAAAATCATGTGATCAAAGGTCATGCAGTTTTCGATAAAAATCCCCTTTAAAGTCTCGGCAGTTACTTCTCACCAACTGCAGCATGCAGCAAACACCTGCATTGTGGGAGGTACTATTTGTCAACCAATCATAAGGGTGTTTTTTGTTTGACCCAAGCAAATCAGGCCAAATAGATGACTGAAACAGGAAGCAACTTTTCTGCAAATCTGTAACTACAGCAGATACAAAAAAATTAAAGTGATATTTGACCAGTGGGGGCTCCTCAGAGGAGGAAGGGGAGGACCATCCTCCTCAGTGAATTTCATAAAAATGGTGAAACATAAAAAAAAGTTCGAATTTTCTGATAAAAGTATACTAAATATATTCACGTCACCAAATAATTGATTAAAACGAACTGTTTTTCAACTAAGGTCTACTGCCTAGGGCAGCAGGTAGACTAGTGGTTAGAGTGTTGGGCCAGTAACTGAAAGGTTGCTAGATCAAATCCCTGAGCTGATAAAGTGAAAATCTGTTGTTCTGCCCCTGAACAAGGCAGTTAACCCACTGTTCCTAGGCTGTCATTGTTGTTAACTGACTTGCCTAGTTAAAAAAAAAAAATGTAGCCTCAACAGCACTCTGTAGGGTAGCACCATGGTGTAGCCAGAGGACAGATAGCTTCCATCCTCCTCTGGGTACATTGTCTTCAATACAAAACCTAGGAGGCTCATGGTTCTCACCCCCTTCCATAGACTTACAGAGTAATTATGACAACTTCCGGAGGATGTCCTCCAACCTATCAGAGCTCTTGCAGCATGAACTGACATGTTGTCCACCCAATCAAAGGATCAGAGAATTAATCTAGTACTGAAAGCATAAGCTACGGCTAGCTAGCACTGCAGTGCATAAAATGTGGAGAGTAGTTGACTCAAAGAGAGAGACAATAGTTGAACAGTTATTAACAAATTAATTTCTACCAAAATGAGGAGAAGCAAGAGAAAGAGAGAGAGAGAGCAAGCTATATTTTGTAGTGCATTCGGAAAGTATTCAGACCCCTTCCCTTTTCCACATTTTGTTACGTTACAGCCTTATTCTAACATGGATTAACAGTTCTAACAGTCAGTTTCTTAACAGGTGAATGTTTATCAATAATTGGAAGAAGACATTTCATAAATTCATCAAGTGCAGCATCTGGATGCTCCTCATTAATCACATCACACCAAGAAATATTTTTAGCATCATCCACATAAGAGTCACAGCAAAATCTTTTGTATGTTCTTTTATACACTATTTTAGGCCCAGCTTTTGGAACGTTGTCTTTCCTGGATATAGCCAGTACGTATATTGTGATCACTGCATCCAATGGGTACGGATACAGATTTTGAACAAAGTTCTACAGTATTAGTAGAAATGTGATCAATACATGTGGATAATCTTGTTCCTGTAGTGTTTGTAAAAACACCCTGGTAGGTTGATTAATAACCTGAACCAGATTACAGGCACTGGTTACAGTCAGAAGCTTCCTCTTGAGTGGACAGCTTGATGAAAACCAGTTGATATTCAGGTCCCCAAGAAAGTAGACCTCTCTGTTTACATCACATACACTAACAAGCATTTCAGATATATTATTTACATACTGACTGTTAGCACTTGGTGGCCTATAGCAACACCCCAAACGGAAAGATGTGCCAAGTGAACCTGCAACCACAACACTTCAATAACACTTGACAGAAGATCTTCTCTAAGCATTACAGGGATATGGCTCTGAATATATACAGCAACATCTCTCCCATAAGCATTTCTATCTCTTCTATAAATGTTATATCCTTGTATTGCTACTGATGTATCATCAAATGAGTTATCTAAGTAAGTGGCTAATATATGAATGTTATCTGACGTTAGCAAGTAATTGATTTCATGAACCTTATTTCTAAGGCTACATATATTATTATGGGCTATTTTCATCCCTTTCCTGGGTAGCTGATCAGATATAGACATACTACTGAAAAGAGCAGACAAAGCAAGAGAAAATAATATACATTCAGCAGTCCATTAATCAGTTAGTGTGTGTGTGTGTGTGTGTGTGTGTGTGTGTGTGGTGTGTGTGTGTGTGTGTGTGTGTGTGTGTGTGTGTGTGTGTGCGTGCTGCGGGTTGGAGGCTACAAACCTATAGGCTTGGCTCTCTCACCGCTTCCAAGCTTCTGGGAGGGATGGTGGACAATGTCGGACGATGTCGTAGCGGATGTAAGCAATGTCCCCACGAGCTCTGGCAGCTTTCATGGCTGGGATCAGTTCTTTCCTCTTCTGGCTCACAGCTTCAGGATAGTCCTCATTGAGGAAGATATACGTTCCTCTCGAGTTCTTGGCTCTTTCCAGAACATCTACCTTGTACTTGAACCTCAGGAACTTGACCACTATCGGCCTGGGCCTATCACCTGGGCCGGTGGTGGGTTTTCCAGTCCTGTGGGCCTATCACCTGGGCCGGGGGTGGGTTTTCCAGTCCTGTGGGCATATCACCTGGACCGGTGGTGGGTTTTCGATTCCTGTGGGCCTATCACCTGGGCCGGTGGTGGGTTTTCCAGTCCTGTGGGCCTATCACCTGGACCGGTGGTGGGTTTTCCAGTCCTGTGGGCCTATCACCTGGGCCGGTGGTGGGTTTTCCAGTCCTGTGGACACGCTCCACCTCGATTTTCCTGTGGTCCATCTTCAATTTCTCTGAGATCATTTCCCTCACTTTGTCCTTAGACTCCGTCCAGGTCTCATGTGGAGATTCTGCAATTCCGTCCACAACCATGTTGTTCTGCCTTCATTGTCCCTTGAGATAATCTGATTTATCTGTCATTGTTATCATGGATTCACACACAGAACTGATGTCCTCTCTCAATGACTTACAGATTGCTGTTATCTTGCCCTTTGTAACGCCCTGGCCATAGAGAGGGTTTTTTTGTTCTTTATTTTGGTTAGGCCAGGGTATTACATTGGGTGGGCGTTCTATGTTCTTTTTCTATGTTTTTGTATTTCTTTGTTTTGGGCCGTGTGTGGCTCCCAATCAGGCACAGCTGAAGTTCGTTGTGGTTGATTGGGAGTCACACATAAGTGCATGTTTTTCCGTTGGGGTTTTGTGGGTAATTGTTTCTGTCATTGTGTTTCACCTGGCAGGACTGTTTGGCTGTCAGTTTCTTGTTTTGTATAGTGTTCTGTTTAAGTATTAAATATGATGAACTCCGCTGCGTTTTGGTCCACTCTCTCTTCAGACAGTCCTTACACCCTTCTCCTGTTTCAACTCATTGAGCTGACCCTGGGAGAACTGCAAACTGTTCTTCAGGTCCTGGACCTCTCTGGTCAAGTCGTCCATTCTTTTATTAGTAGAATCCACGAGTATTTGGACAAAACACTTGAATCTATTTTCTTGTTGTTGTAACAACTGCTTATAGGTCTCTATTTGTTTGTTTAAAAGATCCTTTACGTGTGATAGAGAGATACCACTGTCCTCAACGTTACTCCCACCGGCTTTGGTCTTTGTCACGATAGCTAGCAATGTATGTTAGGCTGTTACTCCTCGCAGTTCCAGACAGGGCAGGTCACAGGGAAGATTGAAAACAACAAACAGCAGGAATCTAGACAGCCACAAACCCAGGACAATCTGCGGTCCCAGCCACAATGGCTAACCGCGTCACGGGCTGCGTTCAAGAACGCCTCGCTAGCTTGATGTCCAGCTAGCTAGCAGCTAGGCTAGCTACGACGCCAAATAGCTCCTCAGACCCGTCCTTGGTCGGCAGGATCACTGGAAAGATACAAGCGATCCCAGCAACTGATGCCAACTGCGTCGCGGGATCCTACATAAGAAGCTAGATAGCTACCAAGAACTTTCCAATTTGGAGTTGGTACCCCCTTTGCTGCTTTAATATAACAGCCTCCACTCTTCTGGGAAGGCTTTCCACTAGATGTTGGACATTGCTGCAGAGACTTGCTTCCATTCAGCCACGAGAGTATTAGTGAGGTCAGGCACTGATGTTGGGCGATTAGCCCTGGCTTGCAGTCGGTGTTCCAGTTCATCCCAAAGGTGTTCAATGGGGTTGAGGTCAGGGCTCTGTGCAGGCCAGTCAAGTTCTTCCACACTTTCTGTATGGACCTCGCTTTGTGCACATGGGCATTGTCATGCTGAAACAGGAAAGGGCCTTCCCCAAACTTTTGCCACAAAGTTGGAAGCACAGAATCATCTAGAATGTCATTGTATGCTGTAGCGTTAAGATTTCCCTTCACTGGAACTAAGGGGCCTAGCCAGAACCATGAAAAACAGCCCCAGACCATTATTCCTCCTCCACCAAACTTCACAGTTAGCACTATGCATTCGTACAGGTTGCGTTCTCCTGACATCTGCAAACCCAGATTCGTCCATTGGACTGCCAGATGTTGAAGTGGTTCCAAGTGGTTCCGTGTGGCTCAGTTAGAGCATGGTGCTTGCAACGCCAGGGTTGTGGGTTTGATTCCCACAGGGGACCATTATGTGAAAAAATATGAAAATGCGTCCACTCACTACTGTAAGTTGCTCTGGATAAAAGCGTCTGCTAATAACTAAAATGTAAAATGTGATTCATCACTCCAGAGAACGGGTTTCCACTGCTCCATAGTCCAATGATGGCGAGCTTTACACCACTCCAGCCGACGCTTGACATTGTGCATGGTGATCTTAAGTTTGTGTGTGGCTGCTCGGCCATGGAAACTCATTTCATGAAGCTCCAGATGAACAGTTCTTGTGCTGACGTTGCTTCCAGTGGCAGGTTGGAACTCAGTAGTGAGTGTTGCAACCAAGGACAGATTATTTTTTATGTTCTACGCGCTTCAGCACTTAGCGGTCCCATTTTATGAGCTCGTGTAGCCTACCGCGAACCAGGGCAGAAATTTGACAAACTGACTTGCTGGAAAGGTGGCATCCTATGACTGTGCTGAAATAGCCACATCCACATACTTTTGTATATATAGTGTATAAGTCAGGGATGGGCAACTGGTGGCCCATAGGCCCCCAAAGCTTTTTAGCAACTCAGTCGGGGTCTCAAATTACTGTTGAGAGTTAGAATAGTAGAATACACAAGGTGTCCATCAACAGTTTTTATATTGATAAGTCAGTCACTGACAGCTAAATTTTTTTTGATTGGTAAGTTAGTCTAACGGCCAGCTATCTAAACTTGTAGTAATCATGGTAACATTACCGACCCCATTGATTTTGGGGCCCAATTGATTTGGTTAGACACTCTCATTCAGATATCATACTAAAAACTGCAAACATGTCTCTCCAAATTAGCTGTAAAACTGCACAATATCTTTCTTAGGGCCCCCAAAAAGGCTAAGGCCGGCTCTGACTGCATGTGTGTGTATATAGATGTGGGTATTGATGTGGGTATAGATGTGGGTATTGATGTGGGTATGGATGTGGGTATAGATGTGGGTATGGATGTGGGTATAGATGTGGGTATAGATGTGGGTATAGATGTGGGTATTGATGTGGGTATAGATGTGGGTATTGATGTGGGTATAGATGTGGGTATGGATGTGGGTGTAGATGTGGGTATTGATGTGGGTATAGATGTGGGTATGGATGTGGGTATAGATGTGGGTATTGATGTGGGTATAGATGTGGGTATGGATGTGGGTGTAGATGTGGGTATAGATGTGGGTATGGATGTGGGTATAGATGTGGGTATGGATGTGGGTATAGATGTGGGTATAGATGTGGGTATAGATGTGGGTATTGATGTGGGTATAGATGTGGGTATGGATGTGGGTGTAGATGTGGGTGTAGATGTGGGTATTGATGTGGGAATACATGTGGGTATAGATGTGGGTATAGATGTGGGTATGGATGTGGGTATAGATGTGGGTATAGATGTGGGTATAGATGTGGGTATGGATGTGGGTATAGATGTGGGTATAGATGTGGGTATGGATGTGGGTATAGATGTGGGTATAGATGTGGGTATAGATGTGGGTATGGATGTGGGTATAGATGTGGGTATGGATGTGGGTATGGATGTGGGTATGGATGTGGGTGTGGATGAGGGTATAGATGTGGGTATAGATGTGGGTATGGGTGTGGGTATGGGTGTGGGTATGGATGTGGGTATGGATGTGGGTGTGGATGAGGGTATAGATGTGGGTATGGATGTGGGTATAGATGTGGGTATGGATGTGGGTGTGGATGTGGGTATAGATGAGGGTATGGATGTGGGTATGGATGTGGATATGGATGTGGGTATGGATGAGGGTATAGATGTGGGTATGGATGTGGGTATAGATGTGGGTATGGATGTGGGTATAGATGTGGGTATAGATGTGGGTATAGATGTGGGTATAGATGTGGGTGTGGATGTGGGTATAGATGAGGGTATAGATGTGGTTATAGATGTGGGTATAGATGTGGGTATACATGTGGGTATGGATGTGGGTATGGATGTGGGTATGGATGTGGGTATAGATGTGGGTATAAATGTGGGTATGGATGTGGGTATAGATGTGGGTAAGGATGTGGGTATGGATGTGGGTATGGATGTGGGTATAGATGTGGGTATGGATGTGGGTATGGATGTGGGTATAGATGTGGGTACGGATGTGGGTACAGATGTGGGTATGGATGTGGGTATAGATGTGGGTATGGATGTGGGTATGGATGTGGGTATAGATGTGGGTATGGATGTGGGTATAAATGTGGGTATGGATGTGGGTACGGATGTGGGTACAGATGTGGGTATGGATGTGGGTACGGATGTGGGTACGGATGTGGGTACAGATGTGGGTACAGATGTGGGTACGGATGAGGGTATAGATGTGGGTATAGATGTGGGTATGGATGTGGGTGTAGATGTGGGTATAGATGTGGGTATAAATGTGGGTATGGATGAGGGTACAAATGTGGGTATTGATGTGGGTATAGATGTGGGTACACAGACCCCCAAGCCACTGTGGCCCCTCATGATGAGTTCATCTTTTTTGTTGCCCCCACCCCCATCAAAATTGCCCTTCCCTGATACAAATGTATGCTTGAAAATTTGACATAAAAATACATATTTTCAATGTCCATAACATATATGTTTTCAATGACTGGAAAGCAAAAATGAAGCTAATTCCGAGGTGTGGAAAAGACAACTAAAGACGTATTTTCAACATAATTGATCTCACTGTGTAGCTTATATTCAAACATTTCCGTAGAAGAAATATACCTTCCTTGCCCTCATTTGAATGGTGACACAAATAGAAATACCGTTTGCCTTTTCCATTCCCAGTTTTTAGCGACTCTGGGATGCTGGCCTTCTAGGCAGAAAGCGCAAACCATTGTATTTAACCAAGAGTTGCAAAGAAAAAGCCAGACTGGCCAATAAAAATAAAAGATTAAGATGGGCAAAAGAACACAGACACTGGACAGAGGAACTCTGCCTAGAAGGCCAGCATCCCGGATTCACCTCTTCACTGTTGAAGTTGAGACTGGTGTTTTGCGGGTACTATTTAATGAAGCTGCCAGTTGAGGATTTCTGAGGCATCTGTTTCTCAAACTAGACACTCTAATGTACTTGTCCTCTTGCTCAGTTGTGCACCTGGGCCTCCCACTCCTCTTTCGATTCTGGTTAGAGCCAGTTTGCGCTGTTCTGTGAAGGGTGTAGTACACAATGCTGTATGAGATCTTCAGTTTCTTGGCAATTTCTCGCATGGAATAGCCTTCATTTCTCAGAACAAGAATAGACTGACGAGTTTCAGAAGAAAGTTATTTGTTTCTGGTAATTTTGAGCCTGTAATCAAACCCACAATTGCTGATGCTCCAGATACTCAACTAGTCTAAAGAAGGCCAGTTTTATTGCTTCTTTAATTGGGACAACAATTTTCAGCTGTGCTAACATAATTGCAAAAGGGTTTTCTAATGCTCAATTAGCCTTTTATAATGATAAACTTGGATTAGCTAACACAACGTGCCATTGGAACACAAGTAGTGATGGTTGCTGATAATGGGCCTCTGTACGCCTAAGTAGATATTCTATAAATAATCTGTCGTTTTCAGCTACAATAGACATTTACAACATTAACAATGTCTACACTGTGTTTCTGATCAATTTGATGTTATTTTAATGGTTGAAAAATTAGCTTTTCTTTCAAAAACAATGACATTTCTATGGTAGTGTATATATAGAATGTATAGAGTTTGGTGATCACAAATATGTCACATCTTCTGCTTCTGTCTGTCACTCACTGCTGTAGCAGTTGTGCAACACCATATGCAGTAGGCCTCACTCTTTGAGGGCTTGGTATCTGTAAATTAGATTTCTAAACTGACTTGCCTTTTGGACCGTGATATTTGATAAGGACCGAAAGAGAGGCGGGGGAGGGGTTGAGAGAACATTCCTATCACTTGTTGTGAGCTCAAGTGTGAGATAGAGGGATAGAAGGTTAGAGGGATAGAAGGTTTGAGGGATAGAAGGTTAGAGGGATAGAGGGTTTGAGGGATAGAAGGTTAGAAGGATAGAAGGTTAGAGGGATAGAAGGTTAGAGGGATAGAAGGTTAGAAGGATAGAAGGTTTGAGGGATAGAAGGATAGAAGGTTAGAAGGATAGAAGGTTAGAGGGATAGAAGGTTTCAGGGATAGAAGGATAGAGGGATAGAAGGTTAGAGGGATAGAGGGTTAGAGGGATAGAAGGTTAGAAGGATAGAAGGTTAGAGGGATAGAAGGTTAGAGGGATAGAAGGTTAGAGGGATAGAAGGTTAGAAGGATAGAAGGTTAGAAGGATAGAAGGTTAGAGGGATAGAAGGTTAGAGGGATAGAAGGTTAGAGGGATAGAAGGTTAGAGGGATAGAAGGTTAGAAGGATAGAAGGTTTGAGGGATAGAAGGATAGAAGGTTAGAAGGATAGAAGGTTAGAGGGATAGAAGGTTTCAGGGATAGAAGGATAGAGGGATAGAAGGTTAGAGGGATAGAGGGTTTGAGGGATAGAAGGTTAGAAGGATAGAAGGTTAGAATGATAGAAGGTTAGAAGGTTAGAGGGATAGAAGGTTAGAAGGATAGAGGGATAGAAGGATAGAAGGATAGAGGGATAGAAGGTTAGAAGGATAGAGGGATAGAAGGATAGAAGGTTAGAAGGTTAGAATGATAGAGGGATAGAAGGATAGAAGGTTAGAAGGTTAGAGGGATAGAAGGATAGAAGGATAGAAGGTTAGAAGGTTAGAAGGTTAGAGGGATAGAAGGATAGAAGGTTAGAAGGTTAGAATGATAGAAGGTTAGAAGGATAGAGGGATAGAAGGTTAGAGGGATAGAAGGTTAGAATGATAGAAGGTTAGAAGGATAGAGGGATAGAAGGTTAGAGGGATAGAGGGATAGAAGGTTAGAAGGTTAGAAGGATAGAGGTATAGAAGGTTTTAAGGTTAGAGGGATAGAAGGTTAGAAAGTTAGAAGGTTAGAAGGTTAGAGGGATAGAAGGTTAGAAGGTTAGAGGGATAGAAGGATAGAAGGATAGAGGGATAGAGTAACAGTGGGATAGAAGGAAAGAAGGTTAGAAGGATAGAGGGATAGCAGGACAGAGGGATAGAAGGTTAGAAGGATAGAGGGATAGAAGGTTAGAAGGTTAGAAGGATAGAAGGTTAGAAGATTAGAAGATTAGAAGGATAGAAGGATAGAAGGTTAGAAGATTAGAAGATTAGAAGGATAGAGGGATAGAAGGTTAGAAGGATAGAGGGATAGAAGGTTAGAGGGATAGGAGGTTAGAAGGCTAGAGGGATAGAAGGTTAGAATGATAGAGGTATAGAAGGTTTGAAGGTTTGAGGGATAGAAGGTTAGAAGGTTAGAAGGTTAGAAGGTTAGAAGGTTAGAGGGATAGAAGGATAGAAGGTTAGAAGGTTAGAAGGTTAGAGGGATAGAAGGATAGAGGGATAGAAGGATAGAAGGTTAGAAGGTTAGAGGGATAGAAGGATAGAAGGTTAGAAGGTTAGAAGGTTAGAGGGATAGAGTAATAGTGGGATAGAAGGATAGTAGGATAGAAGGTTAGAGGGATAGAAGGATAGAAGGTTAGAAGGTTAGAAGGTTAGAGGGATAGAAGGATAGAAGGTTAGAAGGATAGAAGGTTAGAGGGATAGAAGGATAGAAGGTTAGAAGGTTAGAGGGATAGGGTAATAGTGGGATAGAAGGATAGAAGGTTGGAAGGATAGAGGGATAGAAGGATAGAGCGATAGAAGGTTAGACGGTTAGAAGGATAGAAGATTAGAGAGATACAAGGTTAGAAGGATAGAAGGTTAGAGGGATAGAAGGTTAGAACGTTAGAAGGTTAGAATGATAGAGGGATAGAAGGTTAGAGGGATAGAAGGTTAGAACGTTAGAAGGTTAGAATGATAGAGGGATAGAAGGTTAGAATGATAGAGGGATAGAAGGTTAGAATGATAGAGGGATAGAAGGTTAGAAGGTTAGAGGGATAGAAGGATAGAGGGAGACAGGGTTGAGGTAAATGCAATTTTTACTCTGTCAATTCAAAAAGGAAATTTAAATTCAATTAACTAATTGAAATATGCTCATAGAGATCAATGAACTAATTTTCATTATTAATTATTGAGTGGAATTGTAATTAATCTCTTACATTGACTAGAGAGAAATGGAAGTGATCCCTAAACCCTGGTTGGAGAGACAGGGGAGTGACCCCCAAACCCTGGTTGGAGAGACAGGGGAGTGGACCCCCAAACCCTGGTTGTAGAGACAGGGGAGTGACCCCCAAACCCTGGTTGGAGAGACAGGGGAGTGACCCCCAAACCCTGGTTGGAGAGACAGGGGAGTGGACCCCCAAACCCTGGTTGTAGAGACAGGGGAGTGTCCCCCAAACCCTGGTTGGAGAGACAGGGGAGTGTCCCCCAAACCCTGGTTGTAGAGACAGGGGAGTGACCCCCAAACCCTGGTTGGAGAGACAGGGGAGTGTCCCCCCAAACCCTGGTTGTAGAGACAGGGGAGTGTGCCCCAAACTCTGGTTGGAGAGACAGCGGAGTGTCCCCCAAACCCTGGTTGTAGAGACAGGGGAGTGTCCCCAAACCCTGGTTGGAGAGACAGGGGAGTGGATAGAAAGAAAGAAGGTTAGAAGGATAGAGGGATAGAAGGTTAGAAGGTTAGAATGATAGAGGGATAGATGGTTAGAATGATAGAGGGATAGAAGGTTAGAGGGATAGAAGGTTAGAAGGATAGAAGATTAGAGAGATACAAGGTTAGAAGGATAGAAGGTTAGAAGGTTAGAATGATAGAGGGATATAAGGTTAGAGGGATAGAAGGATAGAAGGTTAGAAGGTTAGAAGGTTAGAATGATAGAGGGATATAAGGTTAGAGGGATAGTAGGATAGAAGATTAGAATGATAGAGGGATATAAGGTTAGAGGGATAGTAGGTTAGAATGATAGAGGGATAGAAGGTTAGAGGGATAGAAGGTTAGAGGGATAGAAGGATAGAAGGTTAGAAGGATAGAAGATTAGAAGGTTAGAGGGATAGAAGGATAGAAGGTTAGAGGGATAGAAGGTTAGAGGGATAGAAGGATAGAAGGTTAGAAGGATAGAAGATTAGAAGGTTAGAGGGATAGAAGGATAGAAGGTTAGAAGGATAGAAGATTAGAAGATTAGAAGGATAGAAGGATAGAAGGTTAGAGGGATAGAAGGTTAGAAGGTTAGAATGATAGAGGGATAGAAGGTTAGAGGGATATAAGGTTAGAGGGATAGAAGGATAGAAGGTTAGAAGGTTAGAGGGATAGAAGGTTAGAAGGTTAGAATGATAGAGGGATAGAAGGTTAGAGGGATATAAGGTTAGAGGGATAGAAGGATAGAAGGTTAGAAGGTTAGAAGGTTAGAGGGATAGAGTAATAGTGGGATAGAAGGATAGTAGGATAGAAGGTTAGAAGGATAGCGGGATAGAAGGTTAGAAGGTTAGAATGGTAGAGGGATAGAAGGTTAGAAGGTTAGAAGGATAGAGGGATAGAAGGTTAGAGGGATAGAAGGTTAGAAGGATAGAAGATTAGAAGGATAGAAGGTTAGAGGGATAGAAGGTTAGAGGATAGAAGATTAGAAGGATAGAAGGTTAGAAGGTTAGAAGGTTAGAGGGATAGAAGGATAGAAGGATAGAGGGATAGAAGGTTAGAAGGTTGGAAGGATAGAGGGATAGAAGGATAGAAGGATAGAGGGATAGAAGGTTAGAAGGTTAGAATGATAGAGGGATAGAAGGTTAGAATGATAGAGAGATAGAAGGTTAGAAGGTTAGAGGGATAGAAGGTTAGAAGGATAGAAGATTAGAGAGATACAAGGTTAGAAGGATAGAAGGTTAGAGGGATAGAAGATTAGAGGGATAGAAGATTAAAAGGTTAGAAGGTTAGAAGGTTAGAGGGATAGAAGGTTAGAGGGATAGAAGGTTAGAGGGATAGAAGATTAAAAGGTTAGAAGGTTAGAAGGTTAGAGGGATAGAAGGATAGAAGGTTAGAGGGATAGAAGGTTAGAGGGATAGAAGATTAAAAGGTTAGAAGGTTAGAAGGTTAGAGGGATAGAAGGATAGAAGGTTAGAGGGATAGAAGGTTAGAGGGATAGAAGGTTAGAAGGTTAGAAGGTTAGAAGGTTAGAGGGATAGAAGGATAGAGGGATAGAAGGTTAGAAGGTTAGAAGGTTAGAGGGATAGAAGGTTAGAGGGATAGAAGGTTAGAAGGTTAGAATGATAGAGGGATAGAAGGTTAGAAGGTTAGAAGGATAGAGGGATAGAAGGTTAAAATGATAGAGGGATAGAAGGTTAGAAGGTTAGAGGGATAGAAGGTTAGAAGGTTAGAAGGATAGAAGGTTAGAGGGATAGAAGGAGAGAGGGATAGAAGGTTAGAAGGTTAGAAGGTTAGAGGGATAGAAGGTTAGAGGGATAGAAGGTTAGAAGGTTAGAATGATAGAGGGATAGAAGGTTAGAATGATAGAGGGATAGAAGGTTAGAAGGTTAGAGGGATAGAAGGTTAGAAGGTTAGAAGGTTAGAATGATAGAGGGATAGAAGGAGAGAGGGATAGAAGGTTAGAAGGTTAGAAGGTTAGAGGGATAGAAGGTTAGAGGGATAGAAGGTTAGAAGGTTAGAATGATAGAGGGATAGAAGGTTAGAATGATAGAGGGATAGAAGGTTAGAAGGTTAGAGGGATAGAAGGATAGAGGGAGACAGGGTTGAGGTAAATGCAATTTTTACTCTGTCAATTCAAAAAGGAAATGTAAATTCAATTAACTAATTGAAATATGCTCATAGAGAACAATGAACTAATTTTCATTATTAATTATTGAGTGGAATTGTAATTAATCTCTTACATTGACTAGAGAGAAATGGAAGTGATCCCTAAACCCTGGTTGGAGAGACAGGGGAGTGACCCCCAAACCCTGGTTGGAGAGACAGGGGAGTGTCCCCCAAACCCTGGTTGGAGAGACAGGGGAGTGACCCCCAAACCCTGGTTGGAGAGACAGGGGAGTGACCCCCAAACCCTGGTTGGAGAGACAGGGGAGTGGACCCCCAAACCCTGGTTGTAGAGACAGGGGAGTGTCCCCCAAACCCTGGTTGGAGAGACAGGGGAGTGACCCCCAAACCCTGGTTGTAGAGACAGGGGAGTGACCCCCAAACCCTGGTTGGAGAGATAGGGGAGTGTCCCCCCAAACCCTGGTTGTAGAGACAGGGGAGTGTCCCCCAAACTCTGGTTGGAGAGACAGCGGAGTGTCCCCCAAACCCTGGTTGTAGAGACAGGGGAGTGTCCCCCAAACCCTGGTTGGAGAGACAGGGGAGTGTCCCCCAAACCCTGGTTGGAGAGACAGGGGAGTGGACCCACAAACCCTGGTTGGAGAGACAGGGGAGTGTCCCCCAAACCCTGGCTGGAGAGACAGGGAGTGGACCCCCAACCCTGGCTGGAGAGACAGGGGAGTGGACCCCCAACCCTGGCTGGAGAGACAGGGGAGTGACCCCCAACCCTGGCTGGAGAGACAGGGGAGTGGACCCCCAACCCTGGCTGGAGAGACAGGGGAGTGACCCCCAACCCTGGCTGGAGAAACAGGGGAGTGACCCCCAACCCTGGCTGGAGAGACAGGGGAGTGAACCCCCAACCCTGGTTGGAGAGACAGTGGAGTGTCCCCCAAACCCTGGTTGTAGAGATAGGGGAGTGTCCCCCCAAACCCTGGTTGTAGAGACAGGGGAGTGACCCCCAAACCCTGGTTGGAGAGATAGGGGAGTGTCCCCCCAAACCCTGGTTGTAGAGACAGGGGAGTGTCCCCCAAACTCTGGTTGGAGAGACAGCGGAGTGTCCCCCAAACCCTGGTTGTAGAGACAGGGGAGTGTCCCCCAAACCCTGGTTGGAGAGACAGGGGAGTGTCCCCCAAACCCTGGTTGGAGAGACAGGGGAGTGGACCCACAAACCCTGGTTGGAGAGACAGGGGAGTGTCCCCCAAACCCTGGCTGGAGAGACAGGGGAGTGGACCCCCAACCCTGGCTGGAGAGACAGGGGAGTGGACCCCCAACCCTGGCTGGAGAGACAGGGGAGTGACCCCCAACCCTGGCTGGAGAGACAGGGGAGTGACCACCAACCCTGGCTGGAGAAACAGGGGAGTGACCCCCAACCCTGGCTGGAGAGACAGGGGAGTGAACCCCCAACCCTGGTTGGAGAGACAGTGGAGTGTCCCCCAAACCCTGGTTGTAGAGACAGGGCAGTGTCCCCCAAACCCTGGTTGTAGAGACAGGGGAGTGGACCCCCAACCCTGGTTGTAGAGACAGGGGAGTGGACCCCCAACCCTGGTTGTAGAGACAGGGGAGTGGACCCCCAACCCTGGTTGGAGAGACAGGGGAGTGTCCCCCAAACCCTGGTTGTAGAGACAGGGGAGTGTCACCCAAACTGTGTACGATTAGTACACAGTATACAGTTCAGTAAGTAGTAGGCAAGCCAGATTTCAGACACGACCATAGACTTCAGAGAAAGGGATGGTGAGACAAAACAGAGGGAGAGAAATAGAGAGAGAGAGAGGGAGAGTGAAGGGGCAGAGATATAGACTTCAGAGAAACGGATGGTGAGAGACAGGTGGAGAGAAAGAGGGAGAGAGGGTGAATGGAAGCTTGAGAGACAACAAAAACTTAGAGATATAGGGAAGTGGAACAAATGGAAGAGTGGAGAAAAATTTAGGAACCAGCACAACTATAATAACCATAACAACTATTACAACCATGCAGTATAACAGACATAGCAACAAAAACAACTATAACAACCATAACAACTATAACAACCATAACAACCATAACAACCATAACAACTATAACAACCATAACAACCATAACCAACCATAACAACTATAACAACCATAACAACTATAACAACCATAACAACCATGACTATAACAACCATAACAACCATAACAACCATAACAACCATAACAACCATAACAACTATAACAACCATAACAACTATAACAACTATAACAACTATAACAACCATAACAACCATAACAACCATAACAACCATGACTATAACAACCATAACAACCATAACAACCATAACAACCATAACAACTATAACAACCATAACAACCATAACAACCTACCTAACAACCATAACAACCATAACAACCATAACAACTATAACAACCATAACAACCATAACAACCATAACAACTATAACAACCATAACAACTATAACAACCATAACAACCATGACTATAACAACCATAACAACCATAACAACCATAACAACCATGACTATAACAACCATAACAACCATAACAACCATAACAACCATAACAACTATAACAACCATAACAACCATAACAACTATAACAACCATGACTATAACAACCATAACAACCATAACAACTATAACAACTATAACAACCATAACAACTATAACAACTATAACAACCATAACAACCATAACAACCATAACAACTATAACAACCATAACAACCATAACAACCATAACAACCATAACAACCATAACAACTATAACAACTATAACAACCATAACAACCATAACAACTATAACAACCATAACAACCATAACAACCATAACAACCATAACAACCATAACAACTATAACAACCATAACAACCATAACAACTATAACCATAACAACCATAACAACCATAACAACCATAACAACTATAACAACCATAACAAATATAACAACTATAACAACCATAACAACCATAACAACCATGACTAACCATGACCTATAACAACCATAACAACCATAACAACCATAACAACTATAACCATAACAACCATAACAACCATAACAACCATAACAACTATAACAACCATAACAGCTATAACAACCATAACAACCATAACAACTATAACAACCATAACAACCATAACAACCATAACAACCATAACAACCATAACAACTATAACAACCATAACAACCATAACAACCATAACAACCATAACAACCATAACAACCATAACAACTATAACAACCATAACAACTATAACAACTATAACAACTATAACAACCATAACAACCATAACAACCATAACAACTATAACAACCATAACAACCATAACAACTATAACAACCATAACAACTATAACAACCATAACAACCATAACAACTATCAACTATAACAACCATAACAGCTGTAACAACCATAACTATAACAACTATAACAACCATAACTATAACAACTATAACAACCATAACAACTATAACAACTATAACAACTATAACAACCATAACAACCATAACAACCATAACAACTATAACAACCATAACAGCTATAACATCCATAACAACTATAACAACTATAACAACCATAACAACCATAACAACTATAACAACTATAACAACCATAACAACCATAACAACCATAACAACCATAACAACTATAACTATAACAACCATAACAACTGTAACAACCATAACTATAACAACTATAACAACTATAACAACTATAACAACTATAACAACCATAACAACCATAACAACTATAACAACCATAACAACCATAACAACCATAACAACTATAACAACCATAACAACTATAACAACTATAACAACCATAACAACTATAACAACCATAACAACCATAACAACCATAACAACTATAACTATAACAACCATAACAACTGTAACAACCATAACTATAACAACTATAACAACCATAACAGCTGTAACAACCATAACTATAACAACTATAACAACTATAACAACCATAACAACCATAACAACCATAACCATAACAACTATAACAACCATAACAACCATAACAACCATAACAACTATAACAACCATAACAACCATAACAACCATAACTATAACAACTATAACAACCATAACAACCATAACAACCATAACAACCATAACAACTATAACAACTATAACAACCGTAACAACTATAACAACCATAACAACCATAACAACCATAACTATAACAACTATAACAACCATAACAACTATAACAACCATAACAACTATAACAACTATAACAACCATAACAACCATAACAACCATAACAACCATAACAACTATAACAACTATAACAACTATAACAACCATAACAACCATAACTATAACAACCATAACAACTATAACAACTATAACAACCATAACAACCATAACTATAACAACCATAACAACTATAACAACCATAACAACCATAACTATAACAACTATAACAACCATAACAACCATAACAACTATAACAACTATAACAACCATAACAACCGTAACAGCTGTAACAACTATAACAACCATAACAACCATAACAACTATAACAACTATAACAACTATAACAACCATAACAACTATAACAACCATAACAACTATAACAACTATAACAACCATAACAACCATAACAACCATAACAACCATAACAACCATAACTATGACAACTATAACAACCATAACAACCATAACAACTATAACAACCATAACAACCATAACAACCATAACAACTATAACAACTATAACAACCATAACAACTATAACAACCATAACAACTATAACAACCATAACAACTATAACAACCATAACAACTATAACAACTATAACAACCATAACAACCATAACAACCATAACAACTATAACAACCATAACAACTATAACAACTATAACAACTATAACAACCATAACAACTATAACAACCATAACAACCATAACAACCATAACAACCATAACAACTATAACCATAACAACCATAACAACCATAACAACCATAACAACTATAACAACTATAACAACTATAACAACTATAACAACTATAACAACTATAACAACTATAACAACCATAACAACCATAACAACCATAACAACTATAACCATAACAACCATAACAACCATAACAACCATAACAACTATAACAACTATAACAACTATAACAACTATAACAACTATAACAACTATAACTATAACAACCATAACAACCATAACAACTATAACAACCATAACAACCATAACAACTATAACAACCTATAACAACCATAACAACCTATAACAACCATAACAGCTATAACAACTATAACAACCATAACAACCATAACAACCATAACAACTATAACAACCATAACAACCATAACAACCATAACAACTATAACAACCATAACAACCATAACAACCATAACAACTATAACAACCATAACAACCATAACAACCATAACAACTATAACAACCATAACAACCATAACAACTATAACAACCATAACAACCATAACAACCATAACAACTATAACTATAACAACCATAACAACTGTAACAACCATAACTATAACAACTATAACAACCATAACAGCTGTAACAACCATAACATAACAACTATAACAACCATAACCATAACAACCATAACAACTATAACAACTATAACAACTATAACAACTATAACAACCATAACAACCATAACAACCATAACCATAACAACTATAACAACCATAACAACCATAACAACCATAACAACTATAACAACCATAACAACCATAACAACCATAACTATAACAACTATAACAACCATAACAACCATAACGACCATAACAACCATAACAACCATAACAACTATAACAACTATAACAACCGTAACAACTATAACAACCATAACAACCATAACAACCATAACTATAACAACTATAACAACCATAACAACTATAACAACCATAACAACTATAACAACCATAACAACCATAACAACTATAACAACCATAACAACCATAACAACCATAACAACCATAACAACCATAACAACTATAACAACTATAACAACTATAACAACCATAACAACCATAACAACCATAACAACTATAACAACTATAACAACCATAACAACTATAACAACTATAACAACCATAACAACTATAACAACCATAACAACCATAACAACTATAACAACTATAACAACTATAACAACCATAACAACCATAACTATAACAACCATAACAACTATAACAACTATAACAACCATAACAACTATAACAACTATAACAACCATAACAACCATAACAACCATAACAACCATAACAACTATAACAACTATAACAACTATAACAACCATAACAACCATAACTATAACAACCATAACAACTATAACAACTATAACAACCATAACAACTATAACAACCATAACAACCATAACTATAACAACTATAACAACCATAACAACCATAACAACTATAACAACTATAACAACCATAACAACTATAACAACTATAACAACTATAACAACCATAACAGCTATAACAACTATAACAACCATAACAACCATAACAACCATAACAACTATAACAACCATAACAACCATAACAACCATAACAACTATAACAACCATAACAACCATAACAACCATAACAACTATAACAACCATAACAACCATAACAACCATAACAACCATAACAACTATAACAACTATAACAACTATAACAACTATAACAACCATAACAACTATAACAACCATAACAACCATAACAACCATAACAACTATAACTATAACAACCATAACAACTGTAACAACCATAACTATAACAACTATAACAACCATAACAGCTGTAACAACCATAACATAACAACTATAACAACCATAACCATAACAACCATAACAACTATAACAACTATAACAACTATAACAACTATAACAACCATAACAACCATAACAACCATAACCATAACAACTATAACAACCATAACAACCATAACAACCATAACAACTATAACAACCATAACAACCATAACAACCATAACTATAACAACTATAACAACCATAACAACCATAACGACCATAACAACCATAACAACCATAACAACTATAACAACTATAACAACCGTAACAACTATAACAACCATAACAACCATAACAACCATAACTATAACAACTATAACAACCATAACAACTATAACAACCATAACAACTATAACAACTATAACAACCATAACAACCATAACAACCATAACAACCATAACAACTATAACAACTATAACAACTATAACAACCATAACAACCATAACTATAACAACCATAACAACTATAACAACTATAACAACCATAACAACCATAACTATAACAACCATAACAACTATAACAACCATAACAACCATAACTATAACAACTATAACAACCATAACAACCATAACAACTATAACAACTATAACAACCATAACAACCATAACAGCCGTAACAACTATAACAACCATAACAACCATAACAACTATAACAACTATAACAACTATAACAACCATAACAACTATAACAACCATAACAACTATAACAACCATAACAACCATAACAACTATAACAACCATAACAACTATAACAACCATAACAACTATAACAACCATAACAACCATAACAACTATAACAACTATAACAACCATAACAACTATAACAACCATAACAACCATAACAACCATAACAACTATAACAACCATAACAACTATAACAACCATAACAACTATAACAACCATAACAACCATAACAACCATAACAACTATAACAACCATAACAACTATAACAACCATAACAACTATAACAACCATAACAACCATAACAACCATAACAACTATAACAACTATAACCATAACAACCATAACAACCATAACAACCATAACAACTATAACAACTATAACAACCATAACAACCATAACAACCATAACAACCATAACAACCATAACAACCATAACTATAACAACTATAACAACCATAACAACCATAACAACTATAACAACCATAACAACCATAACAACCATAACAACTATAACAACTATAACAACCATAACAACTATAACAACCATAACAACTATAACAACTATAACAACTATAACAACCATAACAACCATAACAACCATAACAACTATAACAACCATAACAACCATAACAACCATAACAACTATAACAACTATAACAACTATAACAACTATAACAACCATAACAACCATAACAACCATAACAACTATAACCATAACAACCATAACAACCATAACAACTATAACAACCATAACAACCATAACAACTATAACAACTATAACAACTATAACAACCATAACAACCATAACAACCATAACAACCATAACAACTATAACAACTATAACAACTATAACAACTATAACAACTATAACAACTATAACAACTATAACAACCATAACAACCATAACAACCATAACAACTATAACCATAACAACCATAACAACCATAACAACCATAACAACTATAACAACTATAACAACTATAACAACTATAACAACCATAACAACCATAACAACTATAACAACTATAACAACCATAACAACTATAACAACCATAACAGCTATAACAACTATAACAACCATAACAACCATAACTATAACAACTATAACAACTATAACAACCATAACAACCATAACAACCATAACAACTATAACAACTATAACAACTATAACAACCATAACAACCATAACAACTATAACAACTATAACAGCTATAACAACCATAACAGCTATAACTATAACAACCATAACAGCTATAACAACTATAACAACCATAACAACCATAACTATAACAACCATAACAACCATAACAACTATAACAACTATAACAACTATAACAACCATAACAACTATAACTATAACAACCATAACAGCTATAACAACCATAACAACCGTAACAACCATAACAAATATAACAACTATAACAACTATAACAACCATAACAACTATAACAACCATAACAACCATAACAACCATAACTATAACAACCATAACAACCAAAACAACCATAACAACCATAACAACCATAACTATAACAACCATAACAACCATAACAACCATAACAACCATAACAACTATAACAAACATAACAACCATAACAACTATAACAACCATAACAACCATAACAACTATAACAACCATAACAGCTGTAACAACCATAACAACCATAACAACCATAACAACTATAACAACCATAACAACTATAACAACCATAACAGCTGTAACAACCATAACAACTATATCAACCATAACAACTATAACAACCATAACAACCATAACAACCATAACTATAACAACCATAACAACCATAACAACTATAACAACCATAACAACCATAACAACCATAACAACTATAACAACCATAACAACTATAACAACCATAACAACCATAACAACCATAACAACCATAACAACCATAACAACCATAACAACTATAACAACTATAACAACTATAACAACCATAACAACCATAACAACTATAACAACTATAACAACTATAACAACTATAACAACCATAACAACCATAACAACTATAACAACCATAACAACCATAACTATAACAACCATAACAACTATAACAACTATAACAACCATAACAACCATAACTATAACAACCATAAGAACTATAACAACCATAACAACCATAACTATAACAACTATAACAACCATAACAACCATAACAACTATAACAACTATAACAACCATAACAACTATAACAACCATAACAACCATAACAACTATAACAACCATAACAACCATAACAACTATAACAACCATAACAACCATAACAACTATAACAACCATAACAACCATAACAACTATAACAACCATAACAACCATAACAACCATAACAACTATAACAACCATAACAACCATAACAACTATAACAACCATAACAACCATAACAACTATAACAACTATAACAACCATAACAACTATAACAACCATAACAACCATAACAGCTGTAACAACTATAACAACCATAACAGCTATAACTATAAAAACCATAACAGCTATAACAACTATAACAACCATAACAACCATAACTATAACAACCATAACAACCATAACAACCATAACAACTATAACAACTATAACAACCATAACAACTATAACAACCATAACAACCATAACAACCATAACAACTATAACAACCATAACAACCATAACAACTATAACAACCATAACAACTATAACAACCATAACAACCATAACAACTATAACAACCATAACAACCATAACAACCATAACAACTATAACAACCATAACAACCATAACAACTATAACAACTATAACAACCATAACAACTATAACAACTATAACAACTATAACAACTATAACAACCATAACAACTATAACAACTATAACAACCATAACAACCATAACAACTATAACAACCATAACAACCATAACAACCATAACAACTATAACAACCATAACAACTATAACAACCATAACAACCATAACAACTATAACAACCATAACAACTATAACAACCATAACAACTATAACAACCATAACAACCATAACAACCATAACAACTATAACAACCATAACAACTATAACAACCATAACAACCATAACAACCATAACAACCATAACAACTATAACAACTATAACAACCATAACAGCTATAACAACCATAACAACTATAACTATAACAACCATAACAGCTATAACAACTATAACAACCATAACAACCATAACAACCGTAACAACTATAACAACCATAACAACCATAACAGCTGTAACAACTATAACAACCATAACAACCGTAACAACTGTAACAACCATAACAACTATAACAACTATAACAACCATAACAACTATAACAACCATAACAACCATAACAACCATAACTATAACAACCATAACAACCATAACAACTATAACAACCATAACAACTATAACAACTATAACAACCATATCAACCATAACAACTATAACAACCATAACAACCATAACAACCATAACAACTATAACAACCATAACAACTATAACAACCATAACAACCATAACAACCATAACTATAACAACCATAACAACCAAAACAACCATAACAACCATAACAACCATAACTATAACAACCATAACAACCATAACAACCATAACAACCATAACAACTATAACAACCATAACAACCATAACAACTATAACAACCATAACAACCATAACAACTATAACAACCATAACAGCTGTAACAACCATAACAACCATAACAACCATAACAACCATAACAACTATAACAACCATAACAACTATAACAACCATAACAGCTGTAACAACCATAACAACTATATCAACCATAACAACTATAACAACCATAACAACCATAACAACCATAACTATAACAACCATAACAACCATAACAACTATAACAACCATAACAACCATAACAACTATAACAACCATAACAACCATAACAACCATAACTATAACAACTATAACAACCATAACAACTATAACAACCATAACAACTATAACAACCATAACAACCATAACAACCATAACAACCATAACAACCATAACAACTATAACAACCATAACAACCATAACAACCATAACAACCATAACAACCATAACAACTATAACAACCATAACAACCATAACAACTATAACAACCATAACAACCATAACAACCATAACAACCATAACAACTATAACAACCATAACAACCATAACAACCATAACAACTATAACAACTATAACAACTATAACAACCATAACAACCATAACAACTATAACAACCATAACAACCATAACAACTATAACAACTATAACAACTATAACAACCATAACAACTATAACAACCATAACAACCATAACAACCATAACAACTATAACAACTATAACAACCATAACAACCATAACAACTATAACAACCATAACAACCATAACAACCATAACAACCATAACAACCATAACAACCATAACAACTATAACAACCATAACAACTATAACAACCATAACAACTATAACAACTATAACAACCATAACAGCTATAACAACCATAACAACTATAACAACTATAACAACCATAACAGCTATAACAACCATAACAACTATAACTATAACAACCATAACAGCTATAACAACTATAACAACCATAACAACTATAACAACTATAACAACCATAACAACCGTAACAACCATAACAAATATAACAACTATAACAACTATAACAACCATAACAACTATAACAACCATAACAACCATAACAACCATAACTATAACAACCATAACAACCATAACAACTATAACAACCATAACAACCATAACAACCTACCCTAACAACTATAACAACTATAACAACCATAACAACTATAACAACTATAACAACCATAACAACTATAACAACTATAACAACCATAACAACTATAACAACCATAACAACCATAACAACCATAACAACTATAACAACCATAACAACCATAACAACTATAACAACCATAACAACCATAACAACTATAACAACTATAACAACTATAACAACTATAACAACCTATAACAACCATAACAACCATAACAACCATAACAACCATAACAACCATAACAACTATAACAACTATAACAACCATAACAACTATAACAACCATAACAACTATAACAACTATAACAACCATAACAACTATAACAACCATAACAACTATAACAACCATAACAACCATAACAACCATAACAACTATAACAACTATAACAACCATAACAACTATAACAACCATAACAACTATAACAACCATAACAACCATAACAACTATAACAACCATAACAACTATAACAACCATAACAGCTGTAACAACCATAACAACTATAACAACCATAACAACCATAACAACTATAACAACCATAACAACCATAACAACTATAACAACCATAACAACTATAACAACCATAACAACCATAACAACCATAACTATAACAACCATAACAACCAAAACAACCATAACAACCATAACAACCATAACTATAACAACCATAACAACCATAACAACCATAACAACCATAACAACTATAACAACCATAACAACCATAACAACCATAACAACCATAACAACCATAACAACTATAACAACTATAACAACCATAACAACTATAACAACCATAACAACCATAACAACCATAACAACCATAACAACCATAACAACATAACAACCATAACAACCATAACAACCATAACAACTATAACAACCATAACAACCATAACAACTATAACAACTATAACAACCATAACAACTATAACAACCATAACAACCATAACAACCATAACAACCATAACAACTATAACAACTATAACAACCATAACAACTATAACAACCATAACAACCATAACAACCATAACAACCATAACAACTATAACAACTATAACAACTATAACAACTATAACAACTATAACAACCATAACAACCATAACAACCATAACAACCATAACAACCATAACAACTATAACAACCATAACAACTATAACAACCATAACAACTATAACAACCATAACAACCATAACAACTATAAAAACTATAACAACTATAACAACCATAACTATAACAACCATAACAACCATAACAACCATAACAACTATAACAACCATAACAGCTATAACAACCATAACAACCATAACAACCATAACAACCATAACAACTATAACAACCATAACAACCATAACAACCATAACAACCATAACAACCATAACAACTATAACAACCATAACAACCATAACAACCATAACAACTATAACAACCATAACAACTATAACAACCATAACAACCATAACAACCATAACAACTATAACAACCATAACAACCATAACAACCATAACAACTATAACAACCATAACAACCATAACAACTATAACAACCATAACAACTATAACAACCATAACAACCATAACAACCATAACAACTATAACAACCATAACAACTATAACAACCATAACAACTATAACAACCATAACAACCATAACAACCATAACAACCATAACAACTATAACAACCATAACAACTATAACAACCATAACAACTATAACAACTATAACAACTATAACAACTATAACAACTATAACAACCATAACAACTATAACAACTATAACAACTATAACAACCATAACAACCATAACAACCATAACAACCATAACAACCATAACAACTATAACAACCATAACAACTATAACAACCATAACAACCATAACAACTATAACAACCATAACAACTATAACAACCATATCAACCATAACAACTAAAACTTAGAAATGAAAACAATTTCAGAATCTTTGTATTTTCTGTACTCTGCATACCCTTATACACTCGCTCTCTTAATTAACCCTCTACTCTCTCTGTCTATCTGCATCACTATCCTCCATTTCTCTAACCCTCTTTCTCTCTCTCTCTGATAGCAGCTAATGAGAATGATTAGAGGTTGCTAATTAAGCTAAATCCCTCCTCTTCCCCCTTTCATGTACGTCTCCGCTCTCCCTTCATCTCATCTCACATCTCTTTCCTTTCTATATATTCACCAAATCTCCCTCTATCTGTGCCAGAGCCTGCTTTCCCCCCTCGCTCTCTCTTCCTCCCTACCCCTCTCTCTCTCTTCCTCCCACCCCCCTCTCTCTCTTCCTCCCCACCCCTCTCTCTCTTTTCCTCCCCACCCCTCTCTCTCTTTTCCTCCCCACCCCTCTCTCTCTCTTCCTCCCCGCCCCTCTCTTTCTCTCCCTCCCCACCCTTTGCTCTCTCTCTTCCTCCTCACCCCACCTCTCTTCCTCCTCCCCACATCTATCTGTATCTTCACTTCTCCTCAGAACTCAGAGACAGAGATGGTTCTGAGGGCAGAGAGGGTTCTGAGAGACAGAGAGGGTTCTGAGAGACAGAGAGGGTTCTGAGGACAGAGAGGGTTCTGAGAGACAGAGAGGGTTCTGAGGGCAGAGAGGGTTTTGAGGGCAGTTGACTGACAGCTGTGTTCTCTGTTCTGTCATATGAAGGCATGCACGCATCCACACACACACACACACACACACACACACACACACACACACACACACACACACACACACACACACACACACACACACACACACACACACACACACACACACACACGGCTGACGCTTGGTCATTATCTACCTCTCCTTCCAGGGACAGAGGGCCAACTCACAGCTGAGTAGGAGGCATCGAGGCTGAGCTGTGAGTGGCCATGTCCCCCACCATATTTGGATAACTGGGTCACTGGATTGTAAGCTCCATAGATAGAAGTGTGTGTGTGTGTGTGTGTGTGTGTGTGTGTGTGTGTGTGTGTGTGTGTGTGTGTGTGTGTGTGTGTGTGTGTGTGTGTGTGTGTGTGTGAACAACGCTTTCAAAGAGGAAAGGAGAGTTGCTTCACGTTCGTTTTCTGTCAAGGTTATCTACTTCCTACTTTCACTCCCTCTCTTCCTCTCTACTTCCCTCTCTCCTCACGTTTATATGGCTCTAGTGATCAAGTTAATTAAGGGGCCAATAATCACCACTGGATACATGAGTTCCCACACACACACACACACACACACACACACACACACACACACACACACACACACACACACACACACACACACACACACACACACACACACACACACACACACACACACACACACACACACACACACACACACACACACAGAGGCCCGGTCCTGGCTGTTCTGCCGCCCTAGGAGGCAAAATTATGTTTAAAAAGACATCTATAATACGGATTTTTACAAATATTGAAGTTAGGTTCATTTTAGGTTCTGAATGAAAAGTGAAAAGACATTTGGAGAAGAGTACATTAGAGTAAAGTAGGGTACAATATAGTACATTATACTAAACTATACTTTACTGTACTCTACAGTCTTGTATTGTACTTTTCTGTACTGTAATGTACTGCACTCTACTGTATTGTATTGTACTTTTCTGTACTCTACTGTGCTTTACTGTGTTGTCCAAACTTGTGAAACATAGACGTCTATGATTGGTTCAGATTTGGTCCGGTCAAAATGTTTGGGCCAAGTCAAGGCCGGTCCGAACCGGACCAAATCTGAACCAATCACAGACGTCTATGATTGAGCTAAATATATAGGCCTATCCGGACATAGATGTTTATGATTGGTTCACATTTGGTCCGGTACGTGGATGTTGAAAATCAAGGCCGGACAACAAAAAAGACGTCGGCCCGTGTTTCCTGGGCTTTAATCCTACAGTGTTTCCTGGGCTTTAATCCTACAGTGTTTCCTGGGGTTTAATCCTACAGTGTTTCCTGGGATTTAATCCTACAGTGTTTAATGGGGTTTAATCCTACAGTGTTTAATGGGGTTTAATCCTACAGTGTTTCCTGGGCTTTAATCCTACAGTGTTTCCTGGGCTTTAATCCTACAGTGTTTCCTGGGCTTTAATCCTACAGTGTTTCCTGGGCTTTAATCCTACAGTGTTTCCTGGGCACCTCGGCGGGTTTAATCCTACAGTGTTTCCTGGGGTTTAATCCTACAGTGTTTAATGGGGTTTAATCCTACAGTGTTTCCTGGGCTTTAATCCTACAGTGTTTAATGGGGTTTAATCCTACAGTGTTTAATGGGGTTTAATCCTACAGTGTTTCCTGGGCTTTAATCCTACAGTGTTAATGGGGTTTAATCCTACAGTGTTTCCTGGGGTTTAATCCTACAGTGTCGGCTGCAATGGAATGTTCTGAATGCCCATCCAGGTGGTAGGTCCTACCATTTCTAAAACAGCCATTTTGTATTGGCTTTATTACTTCTGATTCCTGTGACTAATCATTTTGTTTATTTTGTTTTAGCTCTGAATATCAGGCTACCCAACTTTATCAGGAGTTATCCTGAACCTATTGGCAACGAGAATCAATGTGCGTGAAATGCAGAAGTATACATTTTTTCCGCTATGATCATCTCGTAAAAATTGTAAAATGGATACCAACTTGAAAACACTGACAGTTTAGCGATAAAACTCCTAGACAGCATTTGTGAGTAGCCTGATTTTCCGTTCCATAGTGGCCATTTCACGTTTGTCCTGTTGTCCTGTCCTGTTGTCCTGTTGTCCTGTCCTGTTGTCCTGTTGTCCTGTCCTGTAGTCCTGTCCTATTGTCCTGTAGTCCTGTCCTGTCCTATTGTCCTGTAGTCCTGTCCTGTTGTCCTGTTGTCCTGTTGTCCTGTTGTCCTGTCCTGTTGTCCTGTCCTGTTGTCCTGTTGTCCTGTTGTCCTGTTGTCCTGTCCTGTTGTCCTGTCCTGTTGTCCTGTTGTCCTGTTGTCCTGTCCTGTAGTCCTGTTGTCCTGTTGTCCTGTTGTCCTGTCCTGTTGTCCTGTCCTGTTGTCCTGTCCTGTTGTCCTGTCCTGTTGTCCTGTTGTCCTGTCCTGTTGTCCTGTCCTGTTGTCCTGTCCTGTTGTCCTGTCCTGTTGTCCTGTCCTGTTGTCCTGTCCTGTTGTCCTGTTGTCCTGTCCTGTTGTCCTGTCCTGTTGTCCTGTCCTGTTGTCCTGTCCTGTTGTCCTATTGTCCTGTTGTCCTGTCCTGTTGTCCTGTTGTCCTGTTGTCCTGTCCTGTTGTCCTGTCCTGTTGTCCTGTTGTCCTGTTGTCCTGTTGTCCTGTCCTGTTTTCCTGTCCTGTTTTCCTGTTGTCCTGTTGTCCTGTTGTCCTGTTGTCCTGTCCTGTTGTCCTGTTGTCCTGTTGTCCTGTCCTGTTGTCCTGTTGTCCTGTTGTCCTGTCCTGTTGTCCTGTCCTGTTGTCCTGTTGTCCTGTCCTGTTGTCCTGTTGTCCTGTCCTGTTGTCCTGTCCTGTTGTCCTGTTGTCCTGTTGTCCTGTCCTGTTGTCCTGTCCTGTTGTCCTGTTGTCCTGTCCTGTTGTCCTGTTGTCCTGTTGTCCTGTTGTCCTGTCCTGTTGTCCTGTTGTCCTGTTGTCCTGTTGTCCTGTCCTGTTGTCCTGTTGTCCTGTTGTCCTGTTGTCCTGTTGTCATGTTGTCCTGTTGTCATGTTGTCCTGTCCTGTCCTGTTGTCCTGTTGACCTGTCCTGTTGTCCTGTTGTCCTGTTGTCCTGTCCTGTTGTCCTGTCCTGTTGTCCTGTTGTCCTGTTGTCCTGTCCTGTTGTCCTGTCCTGTTGTTCTGTCCTGTTGTTCTGTCCTGTTGACCTGTACTGTTGTCCTGTTGTCCTGTCCTGTTGTCCTGTTGTCCCGTCCTGTTGTCCTATTGTCCTGTCTTGTTGTCCTGTACTGTTGTCCTGTTGTCCTGTCCTGTTGTCCTGTTGTCCTGTCTTGTTGTCCTGTCCTGTTGTCCTGTCCTGTTGTCCTGTCCTGTTGTCCTGTTGTCCTGTCCTGTTGTCCTGTTGACCTGTCCTGTTGTCCTGTCCTGTTGTCCTGTCCTGTTGTCCTGTTGTCCTGTCCTGTTGTCCTGTTGTCCTGTTGTCCTGTCCTGTTGTCCTGTTGTCCTGTCCTGTTGTCCTGTTGTCCTGTCCTGTTGTCCTGTCCTGTTGTCCTGTCCTGTACTGTTGTCCTGTTGTCCTGTTGTCCTGTCCTGTTGTCCTGTCCTGTACTGTTGTCCTGTTGTCCTGTTGTCCTGTCCTGTTGACCTGTACTGTTGTCCTGTCCTGTTGTCCTGTCCTGTTGTCCTGTCGTCCTGTCCTGTTTTCCTGTTGTCCTGTCCTGTTGACCTGTACTGTTGTCCTGTTGTCCTGTTGTCCTGTCTTGTTGTCCTGTTGTCCTGTTGTCCTGTTGTCCTGTTGTCCTGTTGTCCTGTTGTCCTGTTGTCCTGTCCTGTTGACCTGTACTGTTGTCCTGTCCTGTTGACCTGTACTGTTGTCCTGTTGTCCTGTTGTCCTGTTGTCCTGTTGTCCTGTTGTCCTGTCCTGTTGACCTGTACTGTTGTCCTGTCCTGTTGTCCTGTCCTGTTGTCCTGTTGTCCTGTCCTGTTGTCCTGTTGTCCTGTTGACCTGTACTGTTGTCCTGTTGTCCTGTTGTCCTGTTGTCCTGTTGTCCTGTTGTCCTGTCCTGTTGACCTGTACTGTTGTCCTGTCCTGTTGTCCTGTCCTGTTGTCCTGTTGTCCTGTCCTGTTGTCCTGTTGTCCTGTCCTGTTGACCTGTCCTGTTGTCCTGTTGTCCTGTTGTCCTGTCCTGTTGTCCTGTCCTGTCCTGTCCTGTTGTCCTATTGTCCTGTCCTGTTGTCCTGTCCTGTTTTTAGGATGTGATGTTTGTCAAAGTGCCACATTCACATCAAAAGCAAATGTTTTTATTTGACCGGGTGGAATTTAGGTGAGGCTATTTGATCGGAAGAAACGTGCATGATGTAAAAGAGTGTCTGTCGTGACATTGTCATAAATGTGACAAGACCTATGTACTATTTGTACCAGAGGCTACAGGCTACATGATTTAGGTTTTTTGACTAAACGTCGGTGGAGCGTGACTCTCAAAACAGCATCCTGGAGAGGCGCAATCGGCATTGACTAGCCAAATTGTTTTACACCCCTCGCTTTTGAGAAAGCGGCTACTGCTTATCACGCTGTGGCATCAGTTCTCACCTACTAGGTCATCATTTAGGGGCCAAAATAATGGGACGTTTTATGTGTTGTCGCTGTGTCTTGGTGAGTTAAGCTCAGGAAAAATGTTGCCGTCGTCAATCTTCTGCTGAAGGCGGCTGCCTAATCCTGCCTGTTGGGCGGGCCGGCCCTGCGCGCACACACACACACACACACACACACACACACACACACACACACACACACACACACACACACACACACACACACACACACACACACACACACACACACACACACACACACACAGGAAGGTCGGGACGTTGGCACTGTGTGTGAGTGAAGTACATTGGTTTGATTTACAGCGATTTGTGTTCAGTATTGGACTAATTATTTTTAACAACCTCTGTCTCTCTGTCTCTCTGTCTCTCTCTCTCTCACTCTCTCTGTCTCTCTCTCTCTCTCTCTCTGTGTCTCTCTCTGTCTCTTGCTCTCTCTCTGTCTCTCTCTGTCTCTCTCTCTGTCTCTCTCTCTGTCTCTCTCTCTCTCTCTGTCTCTGTCTCTCTCTCTCTCTCTCTGTGTCTCTCTCTCTCTCTCTCTCTCTCTCTCTGTCTCTCTCTCTCTCTCTCTCTCTCTCTCTTTTCCATTCCTTCTCTCTGTACCCCCGTCTCCCCCGTCCAACGTCCCTCTCTCAATTCAATTCAAAGGGCTTTATTGACATGGGAAACACGTTTACATCGCCAAAGCAAATTGAATAGACAATAAATAAAAAGGGAATCAACAGTAAACATTATACTCACAAAAGTTGTAAAAATAATCTAGACATTTCAAATGTTATATTACTGGCTACGTACAGTGTTGTAACAATGTGCAAGTAGTTGAAGTATGAAAAGGAAAATAAATAAACAGCTCAATATATAAATATGGGTTGTATTTACAATGTTGTTTGTTCTCCACTGGTTGTCCTTTTGTCATGGCAACAGCTCACAAATCTCGCTGCTGTGACGGCACACTGTGGTATTTCACCCAATAGACATGGGAGTTTATCAATGTTTAATTTGTTTTCGAATTCTTTGTGGATCTGTGTAATCTGAGGGAAATATGTGTCTCTAATATGGTCATACATTTGGCAGGAGGTTAGGAAGTGCAGCTCAGTTTTCCACCTCATTTTGTGGGCAGTGTGCACATATCCTGTCATCTCTTGAGAGCCAGGTTTGCCTATGGCGGTCTCTAAATAGCAAGGCTATGCTCACTGAGTCTGTACACAGTACAAAGGATTTTCTTATTTTAGGGTCAGTCACAGTGGTCAGGTATTCCACCACTTTGTCCTCTCTGTTTACGGCCAAATACCATTGAAGTTTGCTCAGTTTTTTGTGGTTGATTCTTTCCAGTGTGTCAAATAGTAATTTTTTGCTTTTCATAATTTGGTTGGGTCTAATTGTGTTGCTGTCCTGGGGCTCTGTGGGGGTCTGTTTGTGTTTGTGAACAGAGCCCCAGGACCAGCTTGCTGTGGGGGACTCTTCTCCAGGTTCATCTCTCTGTAGGTGAGGGCTCTGTGGGGTCTGTTTGTGTTTGTGAACAGAGCCCCAGGACCAGCTGGCTGAGGGGACTCTTCTCCAGGTTCATCTCTCTGTAGGTGAGGGCTCTGTGGGGTCTGTTTGTGTTTGTGAACAGAGCCCCAGGACCAGCTGGCTGAGGGGACTCTTCTCCAGGTTCATCTCTCTGTAGGTGAGGGCTCTGTGGGGTCTGTTTGTGTTTGTGAACAGAGCCCCAGAACCAGCAGGGTGAGGGGACTCTTCTCCAGGTTCATCTCTCTGTAGGTGAGGGCTCTGTGGGGTCTGTTTGTGTTTGTGAACAGAGCCCCAGGACCAGCTGGCTGAGGGGACTCTTCTCCAGGTTCATCTCTCTGTAGGTGAGGGCTCTGTGGGGTCTGTTTGTGTTTGTGAACAGAGCCCCAGGACCAGCTGGCTGAGGGGACTCTTCTCCAGGTTCATCTCTCTGTAGGTGAGGGCTCTGTGGGGTCTGTTTGTGTTTGTGAACAGAGCCCCAGAACCAGCAGGGTGAGGGGACTCTTCTCCAGGTTCATCTCTCTGTAGGTGAGGGCTCTGTGGGGTCTGTTTGTGTTTGTGAACAGAGCCCCAGGACCAGCTGGCTGAGGGGACTCTTCTCCAGGTTCATCTCTCTGTAGGTGAGGGCTCTGTGGGGTCTGTTTGTGTTTGTGAACAGAGCCCCAGGACCAGCTTGCTGTGGGGGACTCTTCTCCAGGTTCATCTCTCTGTAGGTGAGGGCTCTGTGGGGTCTGTTTGTGTTTGTGAACAGAGCCCCAGGACCAGCTGGCTGAGGGGACTCTTCTCCAGGTTCATCTCTCTGTAGGTGAGGGCTCTGTGGGGTCTGTTTGTGTTTGTGAACAGAGCCCCAGGACCAGCTGGCTGAGGGGACTCTTCTCCAGGTTCATCTCTCTGTAGGTGAGGGCTCTGTGGGGTCTGTTTGTGTTTGTGAACAGAGCCCCAGAACCAGCAGGGTGAGGGGACTCTTCTCCAGGTTCATCTCTCTGTAGGTGAGGGCTCTGTGGGGTCTGTTTGTGTTTGTGAACAGAGCCCCAGAACCAGCTGGCTGAGGGGACTCTTCTCCAGGTTCATCTCTCTGTAGGTGATGGCTCTGTGGTTGTAGAATTGAACAGGTCTTTTAATGGATGTTGACAACTAGTGGTTATAGTCCTAATTCTGCTCTGCGTGTTTTGTTTTGGGGTTTTACGTTGTATGTTGCCGAGTTTCTCACACGACTGACCTATCTGGGTGATGTTTTTTCTCGCCTGAATGATCTGAATCTAGGATTCCGCAACTATATTCAATGTGCGGGACAAAATTGAGGCTATGATTAAGAAGTTGGAGCTCTTCTCTGTCTGCATTATCAAGGACAACACACAGGTCTTTCCATCATTGTATGATTTTTTTGTGAGCAAATGAACTCAAGCTTACGTACAATGTCAAATGTGATATAGCAAAGCACCTGACTGAGCTGGGTGCACAATTACATAGGTAATTTCCCGAAACTGATGACACAAACAACTGGATTCATTATACCTTTCATACCCTGCCTCCAGTCTACTTACCGATATCTGAACAAGAGAGCCTCATCAAAATTGCAACAAACGGTTCTGTGAAAATAGAATTTAATCAGAGCCACTGCCAAATCTCTGAATGCGCTCAGAGTTTCCTGCCTTGGCAAATCGTGCTGTTAACACACTGATTGTCACGCCTGCTCCCGCTCTTCCCCCCCCTCGAGCTCGAGGACGCCAGGCTCCCCAGCATTACACACTCCTGCCATCATCATTACGTACACCTGCCTTCCCCCATCACGCACATCAGCGATTACTGGACTCAACTGGACTCAATCACCTCTGTCATTACCTCCCCTATATCTGTCTGTTCCCCCGCTCTGTTCCCTGATTCAGCGTTGATTGTCACAGGTTGAATGTTTTTGAAGGGTACGCGACTATACAAAGTTTGGGAACCACTGATCTAGAGGATTTGCAACCCATCTGTTTGGTGTGTCAGACTCCAAGTAACACACAGAGCACAAGTGTTTCCCCTGTAGATGTGGCTGCACTGGAACACAAGGTGAACCTGTACAATTTGAGATCAGTAAGAGAAATGCTCCAGTTTCCAATCAAGGAACATAAGTAAGCAAGTTGTCCATAGATTGAATGCTCTAGAATTCTGAACTTATCCTATTCTGTTATCAGTGGGTCCCCTCCTTGTGTCTTGCATCTGTAATTGAGACAAATGGGCTCTATTTTCTATCTTTTTCTATTTTCGGCTGGCATTAAGGCGACGCGAGTGTCAAACTCACGTTAGTTTGCAACTTCGTTATATATAAAAACTTTCGAACTGGCGTTTTCAAGCCAGGTTCGTGTCTTACTGTATATCAGCTCGCTTGCGCTTCGATGGCAGGGGTGGAAATATTTTAGTTGTGTCCTTAAAAACATGATCGCAAGTGCTGATTTCAGGCAGCGCTGGTAGGGATATTTAAGACCAGCCAAAAGCTGGTTTTAGCGGTAACGCAGTTTAGTTATGACATGAATTTCGACAGCGGAAACGCAGCCGTGATGCACACTGCCCATATGAACATGGAACAAGAGTAGCCTAATGCACACTGCCCATATGAACATGGAACAAGAGTAGCCTAATGCACACTGCCCATATGAACATGGAACAAGAGTAGCCTAATGCACACTGCCCATATGAACATGGAACAAGAGTAGCCTAATGCACACTGCCCATATGAACATGGAACAAGAGTAGCCTAATGCACACTGCCCATATGAACATGGAACAAGAGTAGCCTAATGCACACTGCCCATATGAACATGGAACAAGAGTAGCCTAATGCACACTGCCCATATGAACATGGAACAAGAGTAGCCTAATGCACACTGCCCATATGAACATGGAACAAGAGTAGCCTAATGCACACTGCCCATATGAACATGGAACAAGAGTAGCCGTGATGCACACTGCCCATATGAACATGGAACAAGAGTAGCCGTGATGCACACTGCCCATATGAACATGGAACAAGAGTAGCCTAATGCACACTGCCCATATGAACATGGAACAAGAGTAGCCTAATGCACACTGCCCATATGAACATGGAACAAGAGTAGCCTAATGCACACTGCCCATATGAACATGGAACAAGAGTAGCCTAATGCACACTGCCCATATGAACATGGAACAAGAGTAGCCTAATGCACACTGCCCATATGAACATGGAACAAGAGTAGCCTAATGCACACTGCCCATATGAACATGGAACAAGAGTAGCCTAATGCACACTGCCCATATGAACATGGAACAAGAGTAGCCTAATGTGCTTCTGGTGGCTGTATACTTTGTATTTAGAAAAGTTGTTTTATTTGGTTAAAAAAAAAAGAAAACACAGCCTCTCCTTCTCTTAATAATAAATCATTATTTTTTTTTGTCCTGCCCAATGCAATTGTAGTCAAGACCGTCGACCAAAGGGTTTGGCTCCCGAGACCGCTTGGAAATAAATCAAAGTTTGAGAGAAGTAAAACAGTGAGCTAACTTTCTCTTTTTGTCTATGCATTGTAGGCATGCCCACATTATTTTAGCCATGCATGTCCTGTGTCACAAAATCCTTTGTTGTGTTGCAGGGAAGACCAAAATGCAGCGGAGTTGTGGATACTCATATTTTAATTAACAAAAAAAGAGTAAAGCATCCACTTGACAAAACAATAAATGATAACCACAACACTAACCTCTTGGGGATACCCTAGGATAGGGGGCGCCACAGCGCATTTTGAAAAAAATTCGTTCCCATTTTCAACGGCCTACTAATCAAACTCAGAAGCTAGGACATGCATATACTTATTACATATGGATAGAAAACACCCTAAAGTTTCTAAAACTGTTTGAATGGTGTCTGTGAGTATAACAGAACTCATATGGCAGTCAAAACCCCGAGACCGATTGAAACAGGAAGTGTAATTCTGAATTGTGGACTCGACTTCATCACTTTGCCTATTAATCACACCGTGAGCAATGGTTCACTGAGCACTTCCTATTGCTTCCACTAGATGTCCCCAGTCTTTTCACAGTGGTTTGAGCCTTATACAGTCGAAACTCAGTGAATGAGACGCATTGGAAATTGGTCACAGGGGATGGGCCATCACCATTATGACGCCGGCGGCCCTGTCTACCCCCACCTTTGGAAACGTTTCAAAACACTCTGCAATCGTCCCCGTCAAATCTTATTGGCTCTCTTGGTGTTACAGGCCCTGAAGATTAATGTTTTACAACGTTGACATGTTTGAACGAACCTAGAGGAGAAAAAAAAAGATTTTCCGAAACTACTGTCCCGCGCACGTCGGAGCATTGGGAGACAGCTCTAGGACACGCTACCAACAGCAGGCTAATGGAACATGAATGATGGACTTTTTCGACCGAAAATACATCTGTTGTGGACCTGGGATGCCTGGAAGTGCTTTCTGATGAAGACAACTAAAGGTAGGCGATTATTGACAATATTATACAAGATCAGATGTGACTTGCGATTGTTCCAAGATGGCGCGGCGCTAGTTTTCCAGGCTCATTTTCTGAGTATCGCATCTCCTTTTATCGCAAAGTGTGATTACCCAGTAAAGTTAATTTAAAATCTGGTATGACAGGTGTTCAAGAGATATTCATCTATAAATGTTAGATTGACAATATAAATTTAAAAAATTGTTTTCGAATAGTAATAAAGGGAATTATGCACTGTTTCCCGGGACGCATTTGAGGGGAAAATAGTTAGTCAACGTCAGACGCCGATGTAAAATGCTGTTTTTATATATAAATATGACCTTTATTGAACAAAAGAATGCATGCTGTGTGTAACATGATGTCCTAGGTGTGTCATCTGATGAAGTTTGTAAAAGGTTAGTGCTGCATTTAGCTGTCTTCTGGGTTTATGTGACATTATATGCTAGCTTGAAAAATGGGTGTCTGATTATTTCTGGCTTGGTACTCTGCTGACATTATCTAATGTTTTGCTTTCGCTGTAAAGACTTTTTGAAATCGGACAACGTGGTTAGATTAAGGACATGTTTATCTTTCAGAGTGTATGTTTGAAAAATTTGAATTTTGACATTTATTTGGTTTCAAATTTGCCGCTCTTGAAATGCACCTGCTGTTGATAGGGTGCACCACGGGTGGCACGCTAGCGTCCCACATAGCCCCAAGAGGCTAAACAGTTTTGCAGGATCACCAACGCAGTGCAAAAACAACTACCCACAAAACCAAGTGACAAACATACTCCTACATATATGACTCCCAATCAGGAACAACGATCCCCAGCTGTTCCTGATCAGGAGTCACAAGACCAACACAGAACAATCACACACACAAGACTGCCACGTCCTGACCCCAAAACTACTACAACAGCTCCATCTGCTGGTCAGGACGTGACATCCTGTTTGGGACGTCCTTAAAAAACCCTCCATGATGTAGGCTGCGTGTCCATGCCCATCATGAAAGGGGATGAGAACCTTGGTGAATACTGGTGAACCTTGTATTTAGATGTAATTTGTATTTAGATCTGTAACCTGTAACCTGTAACAATAGCTTATTTTCCGTTTCGTATGTTTCGAAACCCATTTTACATGTATTTATTGTTGTTGTTTAAAAAAAATCGATTGGTTGTAATAATAATAATAATAATAACAACCTCTGGGCAGGCAGAGGTCAGTAATCCAGATAGGTGGGGTAAAGGTACAGGACAGCAGGCAGTCTCAGGGTCAGGGCAGGCAGAATGGTCAACACCGGGAAGACTAGGAATACTAGGAAACAGGAACAATCGAGAGACAGGAGCAGAGGGAAAACCGCTGGTAGGCTTGACGAAACAAAACGAACTGGCAACAGACAAACAGAGAACACGGGTATAAATACACTGGGGATAATGGGGAAGATGGGCAACACCTGGAGGGGGGTGGAGACAATCACAAAGACAGGTGAAACAGATCAGGGTGTGACAGATATAGGGGCAATGCCTACTGTAAATTACATTATGGCTGCACATGGACATGCCAAACATTGTCAATAAGCAAGATTCTAATTCTAATCAAATTCTGAACAAAACAACAACTTGTTTTAAAAAAATAGGCTATGTCACACTTACAGGCACCATAATTTCTCCCCGTGGCCATATAATATTAAAACAACGGAGACTACGGACAGCCGTACTTTCCACAGTAGCTGGACAGAGATCCAACATGAAGAGAAAGGGAGAATGTCCACTGTTATACTGCTCCCAAATAGGCCTGTTTTATCAACATAAATCAGAACCATCTTACAGATCACATTGTATTCACACATCTCCAGAAGTTGCATTGCGTTGCGCGCCACAGACGTTGTAACCATAAAACCAGGAAGGTGAATCATTCTATACTGAACAAAAACGGCAACATGTAAAGTGTTGGTCCCATGTTTCATGAGCTGAAATAAAAGATCCCAAAAATGTTCCATACACACAAAAAGCTTAGTTACAGTGGTGTAAAGTACTTAATTAAAAACACTTTAAAGTGCTACTTAAGTAATTTTGGGGGCTATCTGTGCTTTACTAATTATGTTTGACAACTTTTACTTTACTACATTCCTAAAAAAACAAATATGTACTTTTTACTCCGTACATTTTCGCTGACACCCAAAAAGTACTTGTTACATTTTGAATGCTTAGCAGGACAGGGAAATGGTGCAATTCACACACTTACCGAGAGAACATCCCTGGTCATCCCTACTGCCTCTGATCTGGAGGAATCACTAAACAGAGAACATCCCTGGTCGTCCCTACTGCCTCTGATCTGGATGACTCACTAAACAGAGAACATCCCTGGTCATCCCTACTGCCTCTGATCTGGAGGACTCACTAAACAGAGAACATCCCTGGTCATCCCTACTGCCTCTGATCTGGAGGACTCACTAAACAGAGAACATCCCTGGTCATCCCTACTGCCTCTGATCTGGAGGACTCATTAAACAGGGAACATCCCTGGTCGTCCCTACTGCCTCTGATCTGGAGGACTCACTAAACAGAGAACATCCCTGGTCATCCCTACTGTCTCTAATCTGGTGGACTCACTAAACAGAGAACATCCCTGGTCATCCCTACTGCCTCTGATCTGGAGGACTCATTAAACAGAGAACATCCCTGGTCATCCATATTGCCTCTGATCTGGAGGACTCACTAAACAGAGAACATCCCTGGTCATCCCTACTGTCTCTGATCTGGAGGACTCACTAAACAGAGAACATCCCTGGTCATCCCTACTGCCTCTGATCTGGAGGACTCACTAAACATACATGCGTCATTTGTAAATGTCTGAGTGTTGGGGTGTTCCCCTGGCTATCTGTAAATAAAATAAAAACACAACAATGGTGCCGTCTGGTTTGCTTACTATGAAGAATGTGAAATGATTTATACTTTTACTTTTGATACTTAAGTATATTTTAGCAATTACATTTACTTTTGATACTCAAGTATATTTAAAAGCAAATACTTTTAGTCTTTTACTCAAGTAGGATTTTACTGGGTGACTTTACTTGTCATTTTCAATTAAGGTATATTTACATTTACTCAAATATGACAATTGGGTACTTTTTCCACCACTACTTATTTCTCTCCAATTTTGTGCAGAATTGTTTTGCCTCCCTGTTAGTGAGCATTTCTCCTTTGTCAAGATCATTACAAAGGTGCACCTTGTGCTGGGGAAAAGTTTGAGAAGCTTCACCAGTTTCTACGAGATGAAGAGACAGCCAGGATAGCTGCCCTGAGGGAGGAAGAGGAGCAGAAGTCAGATGATGAAGAGGAGGAATGGGGAGATGACCAGAGAGATATCAACCCTTGGAGAATGTATTGAAGCCATAGATGACAAGCTGAGAGCTGAAGACAAAGAATTCCTGCCGGTAGGAATTCTCCATTTTAGGAATATGTTATTGGTAGCTATTTAAATTGCTTGATTATAATTTGAGTGCTTGAATCAACAAAACGGCAGATATTCCAAATAATCATTATGCTACTGCTCGTTGTATTCCTCAAACTGCTGTTGAAATCTTTCTGTGACTACAGCTAGATAGGATGAAAATATTTCCCAGCTTATTCATTCATATTTGATGGATTGGATACGATAGCAAATGTCAATTTTCTAAAAATGTAATGACTGCGTTTTCATCTTTTGAGCTTCTAGTCATGAAACCTATGCAAGCTACTCACTTTTTATAGCTACTGTTTACCAACCTCCTGGGCTGTATACAGCATTCCTCACAGAATTCCCTGAATTCCTATCAGACCTCGTAGTCATGGCAGATAATATTCAAATTTTTGGTGACTTCAATATTCACATGGAGAAATCCACAGACCCACTCCAAAAGGCATCATCAACTCAATGGGTTGTCCAACATGTCTCGGGACCTACACATTACCACGATCATACCCTGTATCTAGTTATGTCCCGTGGAATAGATATCGTGGATCTTCCTCATAATCCTGGACTATTGGACCACCATCTTCGTACGTATGCAATCGCAACAAACTATTTGCTCAGATCCCATCCAAGCATTATCAAAAGCCGCTATAAATTCTTGAACAATGCAAATATTACTAGATGTCATTTTAGACTCCCTCCACCTACTCAAGGGCATCTCAGTACAAAAATCAGTTAACAACCTAACTGAGGAAACTTAACCTTGCGTAATACCCAAGATGCACCGCTAAAAACAACTAAATAAAATGTCACTATAAACTAGCTCCCTGGTATACAGAAAATACCCGAGCCCTAAAACAAGCTTCCAGAAAAATTGGAACGGAAATGGAGCTCCACCAAAGTCTGCCAACTAGCTTTGGAAAGTGAGTACCGTGCAATATCGAAAAGCCCTCACTGCTGCTAGATCAGCCTATTTTTCCAACCTGATTGAGGACAATAAAAACAATCCAAAATGTATTTTTTGATACGGTTCCAAAGTTAACTATAAAAGAAGGATTCCACAAGGCTCTCACTTCAACAGTGATGAATTCATGAAATTCTTTGACGAAAAGATCATGATCATTAAGCAAACTAAGGTCTCCTTTTTTGAATATGTGCATTTCTCCAAAACTCAGTTGTCCTGAGTCTGCACAGAACTACCTTTCGGAGACACTCAAGTTTTTTTTTTTTAATCCTGCATCTCTCGTCATGGACTCTAAACCTTCCAGCTGCCTATTGCACCCTATTCCAACTACAATACTGAAAGAGCTACTTCCTGTGCTTGGCCCTTCTATGTTGAACATAATAAACATCTCCCTGTCCTGTATGTATGGTAGTAATATAGCCTCACCTTAAAAAGCCAAACCTTGACCCCCCACCCCCCAAAAAAAATATTACAAAAAAAAAACTTTGCCCCGATCCTGACTAGTCTCCCACTCCCTGTCACTAAAAAACATCCCCACAGCATGATGCTGCCACCACCATCCTTCACCGTAGGGATTGTGCCAGGTTTCCTCCAGACGTGACGCTTGGCATTTAGGCTAAATAGTTCCATCTTGGTTTCATTAGACCAGAGAATCTTGTTTCTCATGGTGTGAGAGTCCTTTAGGGGCCTTTTGGCAAACTCCAAGCGGGCTGTCATGTGCCTTTTACTGAAGAGTGGCTTCCGTCTGGCCACTCTACCATAAAGGCCTGATTGGTGGAGTGCTGCTGAGATGGTTGTCCTTCTGGAAGATTCCCCCATCTCCACAGAGGAACTCTGGAGCTCTATCAGAGTGATCATTGGGTTCTTGGTCACCTCCCTGACTGTTGTAACTTTAATGGGTTACAGAGTTAATGTTTAAGTTAATTCATTGAGCTGTATCTAAAGATATTTTCATTGGGTTCTTGGTCACCTCCCTTCTTCCATTTAAGAATTATGGATTTTTTTCAAAAGGTTTTCTAAGCACTTGTAACAGGCTAATTGTTCGGCTGTTTGAACCATTAAAGGGTGCTCTGCTATTCTTGGGTAGCTGAATGATAATATTGTGATTATAGGTTGTATGGCAGCCTCTGAGTGTCATAGATAATATTGTGATTATAGGCTGAATGGCAGCCTCTGAGTGTCATAGATAACACACTGAGGGCAGATTAGTGACCCTTATGTTTCCACCATTACTACAGAGAAAATGGCTTATTTCTAGCAGTTGCACACCCTTAGTGACAAACAAACTAAACAAAACAAAAGGCAAAGTCTTCTCATGCTTTGTTGATTTCAAAAAAGCTTTTGACTCAATTTGGCATGAGGGTCTGCTATACAAATTGATGGAAAACTGTGTTAGGGGGAAGGCATAGGGCATTATAAAATCCATGTAGACAAACAACAAGTGTGCTTTTAAAATTGGCAATAAACAGACAGATTTCTTTTCTCAGGGTCATCGCGTGAGACAGGGATGCAGCTTAAGCCCCACCCTCTTCAACATATATATCAATGAATTGGCGAGGGCACTAGAACAGTCTGCAGCACCCGGCCTCACCTTACTAGAATCTGAGGTCTACTGTTTGCAGATGATCTGGTGCGTCTGTCCCCAACCAAGGAGGACCTACAGCAGTACCTAGATCTTTTGCACAGATTTTGTCAGACTTGGGTCCTGACAGTGAATCTCAGTAAGACAAAAAAATACGGGTGTTCCTAAAAAGGTCCAGTAGCCAAAACAAGAAATACAAATTCTAATCTAGACACCGTTGCCCTAGACAGAGGAGCTTGAGTTTCTCTCCATGCAGACCACCTCAGGCACTGTTGAGGCAAGGGGAATCTGAAAATGACTGTTCTCTGTCCTGTAAGAAAGCCTCACACAGGTTCCTCAAAAGCCAAGTAAAGTGGAGGATTCATTAAGGATACTTGCTTACAAAAAAGTGGACATCCAGGAGATTCCTTGGATACCCAGCTTCTCTCTAGACAGGTTTTTTTTTTACAGAAGCTGTGTCCACACAACAAGGGGACTAGATCTCTGAAGGACAGATCATCTGGGAGTGACCAGGATTTGGCTGCCATTTTTCTCCATCAACCACATTCCAGAATCTGTTTTGGTCTTTAAGGAAAATATATCTCCCTGCTTTTCTTTGCTCTTGTTGCTATACCGCTCTGTAATAATGAAACGCTGTAAGTTATTAATCTAGTAGCTAATGTGAACAGTCTGTTGCAGGACATGTTGTTTCCTTAGTGTAGGGGTTATCTAGTTCGCCTCACATGCTTTAGGCCCCCGGTTTTGTAGGCATTGAGCATTGGAAATAAACTTCACAGTAATGTGCTGTAAAGTGAATACAAGTAAGCCAGGTGTTAATGAACATTCCACTGAGTCCTTTGTGTCACACTTCTTTTCAATAGGATTGGCGAGTTCCTCTCACAGCTGCCTCGTTTATAGTTCCTCTCACACAGTGTGTGTGTGAGTGTGTGTGTGTGTGTGAGAGAGAGAGAGATTTACTTGGAGAAAACCCTAAGGTGGGATTCAAATAAGATCCTGGAGGTTCGGTGTTGCTTTTCTGTTCTACCTGAGAATTAATTTCACCCACCTGGGTGTCCCAGGTCTAAATCAGTCCTTGAATCGAGAGGGGGAAATGAAACCATATTTGAATTTGCCTGTCCTAAGATCACTAGCACTCTGCCAGGACTTACATTCTGAAAGGACACGTGTACAGGACTATGACTCATTTTGAATAGAATTGTGTTCTTCATGTATTTAAACTTGATTAGGCCTACATAGCAGAGGTCAGTCCAACTCACGTTCTTGTGATGAGGTAGCCCTGCCTGCGACCTCACCCTCAGTCTAAGAGGGAATTATTTCTTGGCATGATGGTTAAAAAACATTGGTTTCATGTGGGAGACCTCACCCATAACACTTATTAGATATGCAACCATAAACAACACAGTTGTTTGTACACATTAATGTTTGTGTTCAGCCTCTAGCCATCCACTCCCTCTCCCTGTCAACCATAGAGATCAATAGAGGACTCTAGTGCCCAGAAGCCCATTTTAGTTATGGGGGTAGCACCATTAAGGACTTTCACCACTGGGTGGGACTTCCTATGGGTTAAGGAAGGATCACGTACTTCCATCCAGGTCATTAGGAGGGATCAGTTAATGAATTATACTTGTGAAAATTCCACAGCTGCAGGTGGCAGAAAAATAGTCAACCTTGGCTTTTATTCCTGTTCAAACAACACCCTCCAGGTGGCAGTATGCCCCCCCCTCAGGGTGTTTACCAACTCAAACAGGTAGTAGAAGAAGAAAATGGACCAGTTGAAAATAGCTCTCACATAATAGTTGCATCCTGTAACTACCTCTATGCTGTGAACAGTTGAGGTACATTACCACAGACCTGGGATCATATTTCCTTAAACCTATTCCTAACCATAGGCATTAGATACTAACATAACCACATATCTGGGATCAGATTTCCTTAAACCTATTCCTAACCATAGGCATTAGATACTAACCTAACCACATATCTGGGATCAGATTTCCTTAAACCTATTCCTAACCATAGGCATTAGATACTAACCTAACCACATATCTGGGATCAGATTTCCTTAACCCTATTTCCTAAGCATTTAGATACTAACCTAACCACAGTGTGCGTACACATCACGGACAAACTGAAATGGTCCACCCACACAGACAGTGTGGTGAAGAAGTCGCAGCAGCGCCTCTTCAACCTCAGGAGGCTGAAGAAATTTGGCTTGTCACCAAAAACACTCACAAACTTTTACAGATGCACAATCGAGAGCATCCTGTCGGGCTGTATCACCGCCTGGTACGGCAGCTGCTCCGCCCATGACCGGAAGGCTCTCCAGAGGGTAATGAGGTCTGCACAACGCATCACCGGGTGCAAACTACCTGCCCTCCAGGACACCTACACCACCCGATGTCACAGGAAGGCCAAAAAGATCATCAAGGACAACAACCACCCGAGCCACGGCCTGTTCACCCCGCTATCATCCAGAAGGCGAGGTCAGTACAGGTGCATCAAAGCGGGGACCGAGAGACTGTTAAACAGCTTCTATCTCAAGGCCATCAGACTGTTAAACAGCCATCACTAACATTGAGTGGCTGCTGCCAACATACTGACTCAACTCCAGCCACTTTAATAATGGAAAAATTGATGTAATAAATGTATCACTAGTCACTTTAATCAATGCCACTTTATATAATGTTTACATACCCTACATTACTCATCTCATATGTATATACTGTATGCTATACCATCTACTGCATCTTGCCTATGCCGTTCGGCCATCGCTCATCCATATATTTATATGTACATATTCTTATTTTGTGTGTATAAGGTAATTGTTGTGAAATTGTTAGGTTATATTACTTGTTAGATATTACCGCATTGTCGGAAACTAGAAGCACAAGCGTTTCGCTACACTCGCATTAACATCTGCTAACCATGTGTATGTGACCAATAAAATTTGATTTGATTTCTGTCTTCCTGAAATAAATGGCAGTGTCTATCCACTAGATGGAGCTAGTGAGCTGCTATGAACATTACCCTCCATCTCTCCCTGTGAACGCTTGAGGTACATGTTGCTCCGACCACAGACCTAGGATCAGAATTCCCTAAATCCAACTAGTAATTGAAGTACATTTTTACAGTAGCTTGGTGGTAGTTGAACTAAATTAAAAACTAGGTAGTGTTTTCAGTAGTTAATTACTACACACCACTTTTTTTTTGTTGCAAAAAATGAAAATGAAACATGGGGGAAGTCGAGAATGTCCTTTCTAATTCTCACTTGAAACATCATTTGTGTATTTAATAGGCTCAATTACACATTTTGTTAATAACATCGGACTCCAGAGTGATCTGTTCCTGCAATTTGGAGTCTATGGCATTTCAGGTTTGGATATGATCATTTATCATGAAGTAGTTTGGATGTATGGCACTACTTTACCTAAATAATAAACTATATTTAATAAATAATAATAATAAACAATATTTTCCTTCAAGGCTAGAATTAATGTAGCTTTACTTCTTCCAGTGTGAAGTAATTAGTAGCTTGGTTTATTTTTTAAAGCAGATTCCCCAACGTTTCGCCAAACGCAGTCCCGCGCACCTCAATGGGTGCACATTTTGTTGTTTGTCCCTAGCAATACACAGCTGATTCAAATAATCAACTCATCAAGCTTTGATCATTTGATTCAGCTGTATGGACAACAAAGACAAACAACCTGTCCTAACACACCTAATTCTGCTAATCAAAGGTCTTGATGAGTAGATGAGTATGTTTTAATGCATTAACTGAAATGTTCTCTCCAGGACTGGACATTATCATCACATGTGTTTCCCCTTCTGAAATACTTCCTATAAAAGAAGGCTCCAAAAAGGTATTAGTTACAGCTCTATTTTCATGTCATCTGACCATAGCATCAGTTCCAATCCAAGTGCCAAAGGTCACGCTATGGTTAGCATCTACATAACATACATGTAATTCAGAGTCACTTGATGATATATATAAATATATATATACACACAGTACACACACACACACACAATGAGACATGGCTTTTTAGAGTTTATTGAGTACACTTCATAATGTTTCTAACTAGATTCCATCAGAAGTTATGATGGTTTAAACAAGCGTGACTGTTACAACTGTTCCCCTTTTTTCTACAGCAAATGACATCTCCAGTAAGAGCATTAGGGACGGTAGGTAGCCTAGTGGTTAGAGCGTAGAGGCGGTAGGTAACCTAGTGGTTAGAGTGTAGGGGAGGCCAGGTAGCCTAGTGGTTAGAGTGTGGGGGGTAGGTAGCCTAGTGGTTAGAGTGTAGGGGGGGTAGGTAGCCTAGTGGTTAGAGTGTAGGGGGGTAGGTAGCCTAGTGGTTAGAGCGTAGGGGGGGTAGGTAGCCTAGTGGTTAGAGCGTAGAGGGGGTAGGTAGCCTAGTGGTTAGAGCGTAGAGGTGGTAGGTAGCCTAGTGGTTAGAGCGTAGGGGTGGCAGGTAACCGAAAGGTTGCTGGATCGAATCTCCGAGCTGACAATGTAAAAATCTGTCGTTCTGCCCCTGAACAAGACAGTTAACCCACTGTTCCCTGGTAGGCCGTCAATGTAAATAAGAATTTGTTCTTAGCTGACTTGCCTAGTTTCAGTTAATGATTGGATATAACTTTAAAAGGTTTCATGTGTTAAACTGATTTGTTTACATATTTAATGAATGTAAATTAGGTTTTAGAATGAACAAGAGCATTGATGTAGTGTTGATAGTGATGCTATGTGAACAAGATGGCGCTGACAGAGGGCGGCCTCGCTTCTAGTCCTTAGGAAACTTCAGTATTTCGTTTTTTATGTATTATTTCTTACATGGCCCAGAAATGTTTTATTTTTTTTATTTCACCTTTATTTAACCAGGTAGGCAAGTTGAGAACAAGTTCTCATTTACAACTGAGACCTGGCCAAGATAAAGCAAAGCAGTGTGACACAGACAACAACACAGAGTTACACATGGAGTAAACAATAAACAAGTCAATGACATAGTAGAGAAAAAAAGTCTATATACAGTGTGTGCAAAAGGCATGAGGAGGTAGGCAATAAATAGGCCATAGGAGCGAACAATTACAATTTAGCAGATTAACACTGGAGTGATAAATGAGCAGATGATGATGGGCAAATAGAAATACTGGTGTGCAAAAGAGCAGAAAATTAAATAAAATAAAAACAGTATGGGGATGGGGTAGGTAGATTGGGTGGGCGATTTACAGATGGACTATGTACAGCTGCAGCGATCGGTTAGAAGCTCAGGTAGCTGATGTTTAAAGTTGGTGAGGGAAATAAAAGCCTCCAACTTCAGCGATTTTTGCAATTCGTTCCAGTCACTGGCAGCAGAGAACTGGAAGGAAAGACGGACAAATGAGGTGTTGGCTTTGGGGATGATCAGTGAGATATACCTGCTGGAACGTATGCTACGGGTGGGTGTTGTTATCGTGACCAGTGAACGGAGATATGGCGGAGCTTTACCTAGCATAGACTTATAGATGACCTGGAGCCAGTGGGTCTGGCGACGAATATGTAGCGAGGGCCAGCCAACTAGAGCATACAGGTCGCAGTGGTGGGTGGTATACGGTGATTTGGTAACAAAACAGATGGCACTGTGATAGACTGCATCTAGTTTGCTGAGTAGAGTAATGGAAGCTATTTTGTAGATGACATCGCCGAAGTCGAGGATCGGTAGGATAGTCAGTTTTACTAGGGTAAGTTTGGCGGCGTGAGTGAAGGAGGCTTTGTTGCGAAATAGAAAGCCGATTCTAGATTTGATTTTTGGATTGGAGACACCCAGGTATTTATAGTTGTCCACATATTCTAGGTCGGAACCGTCCAGGGTGGTGATGCTAGCCGGGTGGGCAGGTGCGGGCAGCGAACGGTTGAAAAGCATGCATTTGGTTTTACTAGCGTTTAAGACCAGTTGGAGGCCACGGAAGGAGTGTTGTATGGCATTGAAGCTCGTTTGGAGGTTTGTTAGCACAGTGTCCAAGGAAGGGCCAGAAGTATACAGAATGGTGTCATCTGCGTAGAGGTGGATCAGGGAATCACCCGCAGCAAGAGCGACATCATTGATATATACAGAGAAAAGAGTTGTCCCAAGAATTGAACCCTGTGGTACCCCCATAGAGACTGCCAGAGGTCCAGACAACATGCCCTCCGATTTGACACATTGAACTCTGTCTGCAAAGTAGTTGGTGAACCAGCCGAGGCAGTCATTAGAAAAACCAAGGATATTGAGTCTGCCGATAAGAATACGGTGATTGACAGAGTCGAAAGCCTTGGCCAGGTCGATGAAGACGGCTGCACAGTACTGTCTTTTATAGATGGCGGTTATGATATCGTTTAGTACCTTGAGCGTGGCTGAAGTGCACCCGTGACCAGCTCGGAAACCGGATTGCACAGCGGAGAAGGTACGGTGGGATTCGAAATGGTCAGTGATCTGTTTATTAACTTGGCTTTTGAAGACTTTAGATAGGCAGGGCAGGATGGAAATAGGTCTGTAACAGTTTGGATCTAGGGTGTCATCCCCTTTGAAGAGGGGGATGACCGCGGCAGCTTTCCAATCTTTAGGGATCTCAGACGATATGAAAGAGAGGTTGATCAGGCTGGTAATAGGGGTTGCAACAATGGCGGCGGATAGTTTCAGAAAGAGAGGGTCCAGATTGTCTAGCCCAGCTGATTTGTACGGGTCCAGGTTTTGCAGCTCTTTCAGAACATCTGCTATCTGGATTTGGGTGAAGGAGAAGCTGGGAGGCTTGGGCGAGTAGCTGCGGGGGTGGGGGGGGGGGGCGGAGCTGTTGGCCGGGGTTGGAGTAGCCAGGAGGAAGGCATGGCCAGCCATTGAGAAGTGCTTATTGAAATTTTCGATTATCATGGGTTTATCGGTGGTGACCGTGTTACCTAGCCTCAGTGCAGTGGGCAGCTAGGAGGAGGTGCTCTTGTTCTCCATGGACTTTACAGTGTCCCAGAACTTTTTGGAGTTAGAGCTACAGGATGCAAATTTCAGCTTGAAAAAAAGACGGGAAAAAAAAAAAAAAAAAGCTAGCCTTTGCTTTCCTGACTGACTGCGTGTATTGGTTCCTGACTTCCCTGAACAGTTGCATATCGCGGGGACTTTTCGATGCTATTGCAGTCCGCCACAGGATGTTTTTGTGCTGGTCAAGGGCAGTCAGGTCTGGAGTGAACCAAGGGCTAAATCTGTTCTTAGTTCTGCATTTTTTTTAATGGGGCATGCTTATCTAAGATGGTGAGGAAATTACTTTTAAAGAATGACCAGGCATCCTCGACTGACGGGATGAGGTCAATATCCTTCCAGGATACCTGGGCCAGGTTGATTAGAAAGGCCTGCTGGCTGAAGTGTTTTAGGGAGCGTTTCACAGTGATGAGGGGTGGTCTTTTGACCGGGGCCCATAGCGGATAAATTACAGTTTGTGATGTTACAAAATAGGAAAAATGCCAAGGGGGATGAATACTTTTGCAAGGCACTGTAAAAATACCTTCTTAGCACGCTTTGAGGATAATAGAGTGCCACTGACACGGCCCTCTACCAAGTACTCTGGGCTCTCCTCCGTGGCCGACATGAGTAAGACATTTAAACGTGTTAACCCTCGCAAGGCTGCCGGCCCAGACGGCATCCCTAGCCGCGTCCTCAGACCAGCTGGCTGGTGTGTTTACAGACATATTCAATCAATCCCTATCCCAGTCTGCTGTACCCACATGCTTCAAGAGGCCACCATTGTTCCTGTACCCAAGAAGGCAAAGGTAATAGAACTAAATTACTATCGCCCCGTAGCACTCACTTCTGTCATCATGAAGTACTTTGAGAGGCTAGTCAAGGATCATTTCACCTCTACCTTACCTGTTACCCTAGACCCACTTCAATTTTCTTACCACCCCAATAGGTCCACAGACGATGCAATCGCCATAACACTGCACACTGCCCTATCCCATCTGGACAAGAGGAATAGTTATGTAAGAATGCTGTTTGTTGTCTATAGCTCAGCATTCAACACCATAGTACCCTCCGAGCTCATCATTAAGCTTGAGGTCCTGGGTCTCAACCCCACCCTGTGAAATTGGGTCCTGGACTTTGACGGGCTGCCCCCAGGTGGTGAAGGTAGGTAACAACATCTCCACTTCGATGATCCTCAACACTGGGGCCCCAAAATGGTGCATGCTCAGCCCCCTCTTGTACTCCCTGTTCACCCATGACTGTGTGGCCATGCACGCATCCAACTCAATCATTAAGTTTGCAGACGACACAACAGTAGTGGGCTTGGTTACCAACAACGCCGAGACAGCCTACAGGGAGGAGGTGAGGGCACTCGGAGTGTTGTGTCAGCAAGGTCAACAAAACAAAGGAGATGATCGTGGACTTCAGGAAACAGCAGAGGGAGCACCACCCTATCCACTATGACAGGACAGCAGTGGAGAAGGTGGAAAGTTTTAAGATCATTGCGCCACACCTCACGGACAAACTGAAATGGTCCACCCACACAGACAGGCTGGAGGCTGAAGAAATTTGGCGTGTCACCTAAAACCCTCACAAACTTTTACACATGCACAACTGAGAGCATCCTGTCGGGCTGTTTTACGGCAACTGCACCACCCACAATCGCAAGGCTCTCCAGAGGGTGGTGTGGTCTGCACAACGCATCACCGGGGGCACACTGCCTACCCTCCAGGACATCTACAGCACCCGGTGTCACAGGAAGGCCAATAAGATCATCAAGGACAAAAACTACACAAGCCACAGCCTGTTCACCCCGCTACCATCCAGAAGGTGAGGTTAGTACAAATGGGACCAAGAGACTGAAAAACAGCTTGTATCTCAAGGCCATCAGACTGTTAAACAGCCATCACTAACACAGGAGAGGCTGCTGCCTACATACTGACTTAAAATCTGTGGCCACTTAAATAAATGGATCACTAGTCACTTTAATAATGCCACTTTAATAATGTTTACATATCTTGCATTACTCATCTCATATGTATATACTGTATTTTATACCATCTTGCCTATGCCGCTCTGTCATTACTCATCCATATATTTACATGTATATATTCTTATTCCATTCCTTTACTTAGATTTGTGTGTATTAGATAGTTGTTGTGGAATTGTTAGATTATATATTAGATATTGCTGCATTGTCAGAACTAGAAGCACAAGCATTTCGCTTCACTTGCAATAGCATCTGCTAACCATGTGTATGTGACCAACTAAATTTGATTTGACAGTGTTGATAGAGTTGGTATATAGAGTTGATATAGTATTTATGTATAGAGTTCATGTATAGAGTTGATATAGTGTATGTATATGGTTGGTATAGTGTATGTATATAGTTGGTATAGTGTATGTATATAGTTGGTATATAGTGTATGTATATAGTAGGTGTATAGTGTATGTATATAGTGGTGTTGATATAGTGATGTAGTGTTGATATAGTGATGTAGTGTTGTGTTGATGTAGTGTTGATATAGTGAAGTAGTGTTGTAGTGATGTAGTGTTGATATAGGGATGTAGTGTTGATATAGGGATGTGGTGTTGATATAGTGATGTAGTGTTGATGTAGTGTTGTAGTGATGTAGTGTTGATATAGTGATGTGGTGTTGATATAGTGATGTAGTGTTGATATAGTGTTGATATAGTAATGTAGTGTTGATATAGTGATGTGGTGTTGATATAGTGATGTAGTGTTGATATAGTGTTGATATAGTGATGTAGTTTTGATATGGTGATGTGGTGTTGATATAGTGATGTAGTGTTGATATAGTGTTGATAGTGATGTAGTGTTGATATAGTGATATAGTGTTGATATAGTGATGTAGTGTTGTAGTGATGTAGTGTTGATATAGTGATATAGTGATGAAGTGTTGGTATAGTGATGTAGTGTTGATATAGTGTTGATATAGTGACGTGGTGTTGATATAGTGATGTAGTGTTGATATAGTGTTGATAGTGATGTAGTGTTGATATAGTGATATAGTGTTGATATAGTGATATAGTGTTGATATAGTGATGTAGTGTTGATATAGTGATATAGTGTTGATATAGTGATGTAGTGTTGATATAGTGTTGATATAGTGACGTGGTGTTGATATAGTGATGTAGTTTTGATGTAGTGTTGATATAGTGTTGATATAGTGTTGATATAGTGACGTGGTGTTGATATAGTGATGTAGTGATGTAGTGTTGATATAGTGATGTAGTGTTGATATAGTGATGTGGTGTTGATATAGTGATGTAATGTTGATATAGTGTTGATATAGTAATGTAGTGTTGATATAGTGATGTGGTGTTGATATAGTGATATAGTGTTGATATAGTGTTGATATAGTGTTGATATAGTGATGTAGTGTTGATATAGTGATATAGTGTTGATATAGTGATGTAGTGTTGATATAGTGACGTGGTGTTGATATAGTGATGTGGTGTTGATATAGTGATGTGGTGTTGATATAGTGATGTAGTTTTGATGTAGTGTTGATATAGTGTTGATATAGTGTTGATATAGTGACGTGGTGTTGATATAGTGATGTAGTGATGTAGTGTTGATATAGTGATGTAGTGTTGATATAGTGATGTGGTGTTGATATAGTGATGTAATGTTGATATAGTGTTGATATAGTAATGTAGTGTTGATATAGTGATGTGGTGTTGATATAGTGATATAGTGTTGATATAGTGTTGATATAGTGTTGATATAGTGATGTAGTGTTGATATAGTGATATAGTGTTGATATAGTGATGTAGTGTTGATATAGTGACGTGGTGTTGATATAGTGATGTGGTGTTGATATAGTGATGTGGTGTTGATATAGTGATGTAGTGTTGATATAGTGATGTAGTGTTGTAGTGATGTAGTGTTGATATAGTGACGTGGTGTTGATATAGTGATGTAGTGTTGATATAGTGATGTAGTGTTGATATAGTGATGTGGTGTTGAAATAGTGATGTAATGTTGATATAGTGTTGATATAGTAATGTAGTGTTGATATAGTGATGTAGTGTTGATATAGTGATGTAGTGTTGATATAGTGATGTGGTGTTGATATAGTGATGTAGTGTTGATAAAGTGATGATATAGTGATGTAGTGTTGATATAGTAATGTAGTGTTGATATAGTGATGTAGTGTTGATATAATGATGTAGTGTTGATGTAGTGTTGATATAGTGATGTAGTGTTGATATAGTTATGTAGTGTTGATATAGTGATGTGGTGTTGATATAGTGATGTAGTGTTGGTATAGTGATGATATAGTGATGTGGTGTTGATATAGTGATGTAGTGTTGATATAGTGATGTAGTGTTGATATAGTAATGTAGTGATGTAGTGTTGATATAGTGATGTAGTGTTGATATAGTGATGTAGTGTTGATATAGTGATATAGTGTTGTAGTGTTGATATAGTGATGTAGTGTTGATATAGTGATGTAGTGTTGATATAGTGATGTAGTGTTGATATAGTGATGTAGTGTTGATATAGTGATGTAGTGTTGATATAGTGATGTAGTGTTGATATAGTGATATAGTGATGTAGTGTTGATATAGTGATGTAGTGTTGTAGTGATGTAGTGTTGATATAGTGATGTAGTGTTGTAGTGTTGATATAGTGATTATAGTGTTGATATAATGTTGTAGTGATGTAGTGTTTATATAGTGATGTAGTGTTGATATAGTGATGTGGTGTTGATATAGTGATGTAGTGTTGATATAGTGTTGATATTGTAATGTAGTGTTGATATAGTGATGTGGTGTTGATATAGTGATGTAGTGTTGATATAGTGTTGATATAGTGATGTAGTTTTGATATAGTGATGTGGTGTTGATATAGTGATGTAGTGTTGATATAGTGATGTAGTGCTGATGTAGTGTTGATATAGTGATGTAGTGTTGATATAGTGATGTAGTGTTGATATAGTGATGTGGTGTTGATATAGTGATGTAGTGTTGATATAGTGATGATATAGTGATGTGGTGTTGATATAGTGATGTAGTGTTGATATAGTGATGTAGTGTTGATATAGTAATGTAGTGATTTTGTGTTGATATAGTGATGTAGTGTTGATATAGTGATGTAGTGTTGATATAGTAATGTAGTGATGTAGTGTTGATATAGTGATGTAGTGTTGATATAGTGAGGTAGTGTTGATATAGTGATATAGTGTTGTAGTGTTGATATAGTGATGTAGTGTTGATATAGTGATGTAGTGTTGCTATAGTGATGTGGTGTTGATATAGTGATGTAGTGTTGATATAGTGATGTAGTGTTGATATAGTGATGTAGTGTTGATATAGTGATATAGTGATGTAGTGTTGATATAGTGATGTAGTGTTGTGGTGATGTAGTGTTGATATAGTGATGTAGTGTTGTAGTGTTGATATAGTGATATAGTGTTGATATAATGTTGTAGTGATGTAGTGTTTATATAGTGATGTAGTGTTGATATAGTGATGTGGTGTTGATATAGTGATGTAGTGTTGATATAGTGTTGATATTGTAATGTAGTGTTGATATAGTGATGTGGTGTTGATATAGTGATGTAGTGTTGATATAGTGTTGATATAGTGATGTAGTTTTGATATAGTGATGTGGTGTTGATATAGTGATGTAGTGTTGATATAGTGATGTAGTGCTGATGTAGTGTTGATATAGTGATGTAGTGTTGATATAGTGATGTAGTGTTGATATAGTGATGTGGTGTTGATATAGTGATGTAGTGTTGATATAGTGATGATATAGTGATGTGGTGTTGATATAGTGATGTAGTGTTGATATAGTGATGTAGTGTTGATATAGTAATGTAGTGATTTTGTGTTGATATAGTGATGTAGTGTTGATATAGTGTTGTAGTGTTGATATAGTGATGTAGTGTTGCTATAGTGATGTAGTGTTGATATAGTGATGTAGTGTTGTAGTGATGTAGTGTTGATATAGTGATGTAGTATTGCTATAGTGATGTAGTGTTGCTATACTGATGTAGTGTTGATATAGTGATGTAGTGTTGATATAGTGTTGATATAGTGATGCAGTGTTGATATAGTGTTGATACAGTGATGTAGTGTTAATATAGTGATATAGTGTTGATATAGTGATGTAGTGTTGATATAGTGATGTGGTGTTGATATAGTGATGATATAGTGTTGATATGGTGATGTAGTGTTTTTATAGTGATGTAGTGTTGTAGTGATGTAGTGTTGATATAGTGATATAGTGTTGATATAGTGTTGTAGTGATGTAGTGTTTATATAGTGATGTAGTGTTGATATAGTGATGTGGTGTTGATATAGTGATGTAGTGTTGATATAGTGTTGATATAGTAATGTAGTGTTGATATAGTGATGTGGTGTTGATATAGTGATGTAGTGTTGATATAGTGTTGATATAGTGATGTAGTTTTGATATAGTGATGTGGTGTTGATATAGTGATATAATGTTGATATAGTGTTGATATAGTAATGTAGTGTTGATATAATTGATGTGGTGTTGATATAGTGATGTAGTGTTGATATAGTGTTGATATAGTGTTGATATAGTATGTAGTGTTGATATATTGATATAGTGTTGATATAGTGATGTAGTGTTGATATAGTGACGTGGTGTTGATATAGAGATGTGGTGTTGATATAGTGATGTGGTGTTGATATAGTGATGTAGTGTTGATATAGTGATGTGGTGTTGATATAGTGACGTGGTGTTGATATAGTGATGTAGTGTTGATATAGTGATGTAGTGTTGATATAGTGACGTGGTGTTGATATAGTGATGTGGTGTTGATATAGTGATGTAGTATTGATGAAGTGTTGTAGTGATGTAGTGTTGATATAGTGATGTGGTGTTGATATAGTGATGTAGTGTTGATATAGTGATGATATAGTGATGTAGTGTTGATATAGTAATGTAGTGTTGATATAGTGATGTAGTGTTGATATAGTGATGTAGTGTTGATGTAGTGTTGATATAGTGATGTAGTGTTGATATAGTGATGTAGTGTTGATATAGTGATGTGGAGTTGATATAGTGATGTAGTGTTGATATAGTGATGTGGTGTTGATATAGTGATGTAGTGTTGATATAGTGATGTAGTGTTGATGTAGTGACGTGGTGTTGATATAGTGATGTAGTGTTGATATAGTGATGTAGTGTTGATATAGTGACGTGGTGTTGATATAGTGATGTGGTGTTGATATAGTGATGTAGTGTTGATGTAGTGTTGTAGTGATGTAGTGTTGATGTAGTGATGTAGTGTTGATATAGTGATGTAGTGTTGATATAGTGATGTAGTGTTGATATAGTGATGTAGTGTTGATGTAGTGTTGATATAGTGATGTAGTGTTGATATAGTGATGTGGAGTACATATAGTGATGTAGTGTTGATATAGTGATGATATAGTGATGTGGTGTTGATATAGTGATGTAGTGTTGATATAGTGATGTAGTGTTGATGTAGTGATGTAGTGTTGATATAGTGATGTAGTGTTGATATAGTGATGTAGTGTTGATATAGTGATGTAGTGTTGATATAGTGATATAGTGATGTAGTGTTGATATAGTGATGTAGTGTTGTAGTGATGTAGTGTTGATATAGTGATGTGGTGTTGATATAGTGATGTAGTGTTGATATAGTGTTGATATAGTAATGTAGTGTTGATATAGTGATGTGGTGTTGATATAGTGATGTAGTGTTGATATAGTGTTGATATAGTGATGTAGTTTTGATATAGTGATGTGGTGTTGATATAGTGATATAATGTTGATATAGTGTTGATATAGTAATGTAGTGTTGATATAATTGATGTAGTGTTGATATATTGATATAGTGTTGATATAGTGATGTAGTGTTGATATAGTGACGTGGTGTTGATATAGAGATGTGGTGTTGATATAGTGATGTGGTGTTGATATAGTGATGTAGTGTTGATATAGTGATGTGGTGTTGATATAGTGACGTGGTGTTGATATAGTGATGTAGTGTTGATATAGTGATGTAGTGTTGATATAGTGACGTGGTGTTGATATAGTGATGTGGTGTTGATATAATGATGTAGTGTTGATGTAGTGTTGTAGTGATGTAGTGTTGATATAGTGATGTGGTGTTGATATAGTGATGTAGTGTTGATATAGTGATGATATAGTGATGTAGTGTTGATATAGTAATGTAGTGTTGATATAGTGATGTAGTGTTGATATAGTGATGATATTGTGATGTAGTGTTGATATAGTAATGTAGTGTTGATATAGTGATGTAGTGTTGATATAGTGATGTAGTGTTGATGTAGTGTTGATATAGTGATGTAGTGTTGATATAGTGATGTAGTGTTGATATAGTGATGTGGAGTTGATATAGTGATGTAGTGTTGATATAGTGATGTGGTGTTGATATAGTGATGTAGTGTTGATATAGTGATGTAGTGTTGATGTAGTGACGTGGTGTTGATATAGTGATGTAGTGTTGATATAGTGATGTAGTGTTGATATAGTGACGTGGTGTTGATATAGTGATGTGGTGTTGATATAGTGATGTAGTGTTGATGTAGTGTTGTAGTGATGTAGTGTTGATGTAGTGATGTAGTGTTGATATAGTGATGTAGTGTTGATATAGTGATGTAGTGTTGATATAGTGATGTAGTGTTGATGTAGTGTTGATATAGTGATGTAGTGTTGATATAGTGATGTAGTGTTGATATAGTGATGTGGAGTTGATATAGTGATGTAGTGTTGATATAGTGATGATATAGTGATGTGGTGTTGATATAGTGATGTAGTGTTGATATAGTGATGTAGTGTTGATGTAGTGATGTAGTGTTGATATAGTGATGTAGTGTTGATATAGTGATGTAGTGTTGATATAGTGATATAGTGATGTAGTGTTGATATAGTGATGTAGTGTTGTAGTGATGTAGTGTTGATATAGTGATATAGTGTTGATATAGTGCTGTAGTGATGTAGTGTTGATATAGTGATGTGGTGTTGATATAGTGATGTAGTGTTGATATAGTGTTGATATAGTAATGTAGTGTTGATATAGTGATGTGGTGTTGATATAGTGATGTAGTGTTGATATAGTGTTGATATAGTGATGTAGTTTTGATATAGTGATGTGGTGTTGATATAGTGATGTAATGTTGATATAGTGTTGATATGGTAATGTAGTGTTGATATAGTGATGTGGTGTTGATATAGTGATGTAGTGTTGATAAAGTGATGATATAGTGATGTAGTGTTGATATAGTAATGTAGTGTTGATATAGTGATGTAGTGTTGATATAATGATGTAGTGTTGATGTAGTGTTGATATAGTGATGTAGTGTTGATATAGTGATGTAGTGTTGATATAGTGATGTGGTGTTGATATAGTGATGTAGTGTTGATATAGTGATGTAGTGTTGATATAGTGATATAGTGTTGTAGTGTTGATATAGTGATGTAGTGTTGATATAGTGATGTAGTGTTGCTATAGTGATGTAGTGTTGATATAGTGATGTAGTGTTGATATAGTGATGTAGTGTTGATATAGTGATGTAGTGTTGATATAGTGATATAGTGATGTAGTGTTGATATAGTGATGTAGTGTTGTAGTGATGTAGTGTTGATATAGTGATGTAGTGTTGTAGTGTTGATATAGTGATATAGTGTTGATATAATGTTGTAGTGATGTAGTGTTTATATAGTGATGTAGTGTTGATATAGTGATGTGGTGTTGATATAGTGATGTAGTGTTGATATAGTGTTGATATTGTAATGTAGTGTTGATATAGTGATGTGGTGTTGATATAGTGATGTAGTGTTGATATAGTGTTGATATAGTGATGTAGTTTTGATATAGTGATGTGGTGTTGATATAGTGATGTAGTGTTGATATAGTGATGTAGTGCTGATGTAGTGTTGATATAGTGATGTAGTGTTGATATAGTGATGTAGTGTTGATATAGTGATGTGGTGTTGATATAGTGATGTAGTGTTGATATAGTGATGATATAGTGATGTGGTGTTGATATAGTGATGTAGTGTTGATATAGTGATGTAGTGTTGATATAGTAATGTAGTGATTTTGTGTTGATATAGTGATGTAGTGTTGATATAGTGATGTAGTGTTGATATAGTAATGTAGTGATGTAGTGTTGATATAGTGATGTAGTGTTGATATAGTGTTGTAGTGTTGATATAGTGATGTAGTGTTGCTATAGTGATGTAGTGTTGATATAGTGATGTAGTGTTGATATAGTGATGTAGTGTTGATATAGTGATGTAGTGATGATATAGTGATATAGTGAAGTAGTGTTGATATAGTGATGTAGTGTTGTAGTGATGTAGTGTTGATATAGTGATGTAGTATTGCTATAGTGATGTAGTGTTGCTATACTGATGTAGTGTTGATATAGTGATGTAGTGTTGATATAGTGTTGATATAGTGATGCAGTGTTGATATAGTGTTGATACAGTGATGTAGTGTTAATATAGTGATATAGTGTTGATATAGTGATGTAGTGTTGATATAGTGATGTGGTGTTGATATAGTGATGATATAGTGTTGATATGGTGATGTAGTGTTTTTATAGTGATGTAGTGTTGTAGTGATGTAGTGTTGATATAGTGATATAGTGTTGATATAGTGTTGTAGTGATGTAGTGTTTATATAGTGATGTAGTGTTGATATAGTGATGTGGTGTTGATATAGTGATGTAGTGTTGATATAGTGTTGATATAGTAATGTAGTGTTGATATAGTGATGTGGTGTTGATATAGTGATGTAGTGTTGATATAGTGTTGATATAGTGATGTAGTTTTGATATAGTGATGTGGTGTTGATATAGTGATATAATGTTGATATAGTGTTGATATAGTAATGTAGTGTTGATATAATTGATGTGGTGTTGATATAGTGATGTAGTGTTGATATAGTGTTGATATAGTGTTGATATAGTATGTAGTGTTGATATATTGATATAGTGTTGATATAGTGATGTAGTGTTGATATAGTGACGTGGTGTTGATATAGAGATGTGGTGTTGATATAGTGATGTGGTGTTGATATAGTGATGTAGTGTTGATATAGTGATGTGGTGTTGATATAGTGACGTGGTGTTGATATAGTGATGTAGTGTTGATATAGTGATGTAGTGTTGATATAGTGACGTGGTGTTGATATAGTGATGTGGTGTTGATATAGTGATGTAGTATTGATGTAGTGTTGTAGTGATGTAGTGTTGATATAGTGATGTGGTGTTGATATAGTGATGTAGTGTTGATATAGTGATGATATAGTGATGTAGTGTTGATATAGTAATGTAGTGTTGATATAGTGATGTAGTGTTGATATAGTGATGATATAGTGATGTAGTGTTGATATAGTAATGTAGTGTTGATATAGTGATGTAGTGTTGATATAGTGATGTAGTGTTGATGTAGTGTTGATATAGTGATGTAGTGTTGATATAGTGATGTAGTGTTGATATAGTGATGTGGAGTTGATATAGTGATGTAGTGTTGATATAGTGATGTGGTGTTGATATAGTGATGTAGTGTTGATATAGTGATGTAGTGTTGATGTAGTGACGTGGTGTTGATATAGTGATGTAGTGTTGATATAGTGATGTAGTGTTGATATAGTGACGTGGTGTTGATATAGTGATGTGGTGTTGATATAGTGATGTAGTGTTGATGTAGTGTTGTAGTGATGTAGTGTTGATGTAGTGATGTAGTGTTGATATAGTGATGTAGTGTTGATATAGTGATGTAGTGTTGATATAGTGATGTAGTGTTGATGTAGTGTTGATATAGTGATGTAGTGTTGATATAGTGATGTAGTGTTGATATAGTGATGTGGAGTTGATATAGTGATGTAGTGTTGATATAGTGATGATATAGTGATGTGGTGTTGATATAGTGATGTAGTGTTGATATAGTGAATTAGTGTTGATGTAGTGATGTAGTGTTGATATAGTGATGTAGTGTTGATATAGTGATGTAGTGTTGATATAGTGATGTAGTGTTGATATAGTGATATAGTGATGTAGTGTTGATATAGTGATGTAGTGTTGTAGTGATGTAGTGTTGATATAGTGATGTGGTGTTGATATAGTGATGTAGTGTTGATATAGTGTTGATATAGTAATGTAGTGTTGATATAGTGATGTGGTGTTGATATAGTGATGTAGTGTTGATATAGTGTTGATATAGTGATGTAGTTTTGATATAGTGATGTGTTGTTGATATAGTGATATAATGTTGATATAGTGTTGATATAGTGATGTAGTGTTGATATAAAGATGAGGTGTTGATATAGTGATGATATAGTGTTGATATAGTGATGTAGTGTTGTTATAGTGATGTAGTGTTGATATAGTGATGTAGTGTTGATATAGTGATGTAGTGTTGTAGTGATGTAGTGTTGGTGATGTAGTGTTGGTGATGTAGTGTTGATATAATGATGTAGTGTTGTAGTGATGTAGTGTTGATATAGCGATATAGTGTTGATAGTGTTGTAGTGATGTAGTGTTTATATAGTGATGTAGTGTTGATATAGTGATGTGGTGTTGATATAGTGATGTAGTGTTGATATAGTGTTGATATAGTAATGTAGTGTTGATATAGTGATGTGGTGTTGATATAGTGATGTAGTGTTGATATAGTGTTGATATAGTGATGTAGTTTTGATATAGTGATGTGGTATTGATATAGTGATGTAGTGTTGATATAGTGTTGATAGTGATGTAGTGTTGATATAGTGATATAGTGTTGATATAGTGATGTAGTGTTGTAGTGATGTAGTGTTGATATAGTGATATAGTGTTGATATAGTGATGTAGTGTTGATGTAGTGATGTAGTGTTGATATAGTGTTGATATAGTGACGTGGTGTTGATATAGTGATGTAGTTTTGATGTAGTGATGTGGTGTTAATATAGTGATGTAATGTTGATATAGTGTTGATATAGTAATGTAGTGTTGATATAGTGATGTAGTGTTGATATTGTGTTGATATAGTGATGTAGTGTTGATATAGTGATGTGGTGTTGATATAGTGATGTAGTGTTGATATAGTGTTGATATAGTAATGTAGTGTTGATATAGTGATGTAGTGTTGATGTAGTGTTGATATAGTGATGTAGTGTTGATATAGTGATGTAGTGTTGATATAGTGATGTGGTGTTGATATAGTGATGTGGTGTTGATATAGTGATGTAGTGTTGATATAGTGATGATATAGTGATGTGGTGTGATATAGTGATGTAGTGTTGATATAGTGATGTAGTGTTGATATAGTGATGTAGTGTTGATATAGTGATGTAGTGTTGATGTAGTGTTGATATAGTGATAGTGTTGTAGTGATGTAGTGTTGATATAGTGATGTAGTGTTGCTATAGTGATGTAGTGTTGATATAGTGATGTAGTGTTGATATAGTGATGTAGTGTTGATAGTGATGTAATGTTGATAGTGATATAGTGATGTAGTGTTGATATAGTGATGTAGTGTTGTAGTGATGTAGTGTTGATATAGTGATGTAGTGTTGATATAGTGATGTAGTGTTGATATAGTGACGTGGTGTTGATATAGTGATGTAATGTTGTAGTGATGTAGTTTTGATATAGTGATGTGGTGTTGATATAGTGATGTAATGTTGATATAGTGTTGATATAGTAATGTAGTGTTGATATAGTGATGTGGTGTTGATATAGTGATGTAGTGTTGATATAGTGTTGATATAGTGTTGATATAGTGATGTAATGTTGATATAGTGTTGATATAGTAATGTAGTGTTGATATAGTGATGTGGTGTTGATATAGTGATGTAGTGTTGATATAGTGTTGATATAGTGTTGATATAGTGATGTAGTGTTGATATAGTGATGTAGTGTTGATATAGTGACGTGGTGTTGATATAGTGATGTGGTGTTGATATAGTGATGTAGTGATGTAGTGTTGATATAGTGATGTGGTGTTGATATAGTGATGTAATGTTGATATAGTGTTGATATAGTAATGTAGTGTTGATATAGTGATGTAGTGTTGATATAGTGTTGATATAGTGATGTAGTGTTGATATAGTTATGTGGTGTTGATATAGTGTTGATATAGTAATGTAGTGTTGATATAGTGATGTAGTGTTGATATAGTGTTGATATAGTGATGTAGTGTTTATATAGCAATGTGGTGTTGATATAGTGATGTAGTGTTGATATAGTGATGATATAGTGATGTAGTGTTGATATAGTAATGTAGTGTTGATATAGTGATGTAGTGTTGATATAGTGATGTAGTGTTGATGTAGTGTTGATATAGTGATGTAGTGTTGATATATTGATGTAGTGTTGATATAGTGATGTGGTGTTGATATAGTGATGTGGTGTTGATATAGTGATGTAGTGTTGATATAGTGATGATATAGTGATGTGGTGTTGATATAGTGATGTGGTGTTGATATAGAGATGTAGTGTTGATATAGTGATGTAGTGTTGATATAGTGATGTAGTGTTGATATAGTGATGTAGTGTTGATGTAGTGTTGATATAGTGATAGTGTTGTAGTGATGTAGTGTTGATATAGTGATGTAGTGTTGCTATAGTGATGTAGTGTTGATATAGTGATGTAGTGTTGATATAGTGATGTAGTGTTGATAGTGATGTAATGTTGATATAGTGATAGTGATGTAGTGTTGATATAGTGATGTAGTGTTGTAGTGATGTAGTGTTGATATAGTGATGTAGTGTTGATATAGTGATGTAGTGTTGATATAGTGATGTAGTGTTGTAGTGATAATATAGTGATGTAGTTTTAATATAGTGATATAGTGTTGATATAGTGATGTATTGTTGATATAGTGATGTGGTGTTGATATAGTGATGATATAGTGTTGATATAGTGATGTAGTGTTGATATAGTGATGTAGTGTTGATATAGTGATGATATAGTGATGTAGTGTTGCTATAGGGATGTAGTGTTGATATAGTGATGTAGTGTTGATATAGTGATGTAGTGTTGGTGATGTAGTGTTGATATAGTGATGTAGTGTTGATATAGTGATATAGTGATGTAGTGTTGATATAGTGATGTAGTGTTGATATAGTGTTGATATAGTGATGTAGTTTTGATATAGTGATGTGGTGTTGATATAGTGATATAATGTTGATATAGTGTTGATATAGTAATGTAGTGTTGATATAATTGATGTGGTGTTGATATAGTGATGTAGTGTTGATATAGTGTTGATATAGTGTTGATATAGTATGTAGTGTTGATATATTGATATAGTGTTGATATAGTGATGTAGTGTTGATATAGTGACGTGGTGTTGATATAGAGATGTGGTGTTGATATAGTGATGTGGTGTTGATATAGTGATGTAGTGTTGATATAGTGATGTGGTGTTGATATAGTGACGTGGTGTTGATATAGTGATGTAGTGTTGATATAGTGATGTAGTGTTGATATAGTGACGTGGTGTTGATATAGTGATGTGGTGTTGATATAGTGATGTAGTATTGATGAAGTGTTGTAGTGATGTAGTGTTGATATAGTGATGTGGTGTTGATATAGTGATGTAGTGTTGATATAGTGATGATATAGTGATGTAGTGTTGATATAGTAATGTAGTGTTGATATAGTGATGTAGTGTTGATATAGTGATGTAGTGTTGATGTAGTGTTGATATAGTGATGTAGTGTTGATATAGTGATGTAGTGTTGATATAGTGATGTGGAGTTGATATAGTGATGTAGTGTTGATATAGTGATGTGGTGTTGATATAGTGATGTAGTGTTGATATAGTGATGTAGTGTTGATGTAGTGACGTGGTGTTGATATAGTGATGTAGTGTTGATATAGTGATGTAGTGTTGATATAGTGACGTGGTGTTGATATAGTGATGTGGTGTTGATATAGTGATGTAGTGTTGATGTAGTGTTGTAGTGATGTAGTGTTGATGTAGTGATGTAGTGTTGATATAGTGATGTAGTGTTGATATAGTGATGTAGTGTTGATATAGTGATGTAGTGTTGATGTAGTGTTGATATAGTGATGTAGTGTTGATATAGTGATGTAGTGTTGATATAGTGATGTGGAGTTGATATAGTGATGTAGTGTTGATATAGTGATGATATAGTGATGTGGTGTTGATATAGTGATGTAGTGTTGATATAGTGATGTAGTGTTGATGTAGTGATGTAGTGTTGATATAGTGATGTAGTGTTGATATAGTGATGTAGTGTTGATATAGTGATGTAGTGTTGATATAGTGATATAGTGATGTAGTGTTGATATAGTGATGTAGTGTTGTAGTGATGTAGTGTTGATATAGTGATGTGGTGTTGATATAGTGATGTAGTGTTGATATAGTGTTGATATAGTAATGTAGTGTTGATATAGTGATGTGGTGTTGATATAGTGATGTAGTGTTGATATAGTGTTGATATAGTGATGTAGTTTTGATATAGTGATGTGGTGTTGATATAGTGATATAATGTTGATATAGTGTTGATATAGTAATGTAGTGTTGATATAATTGATGTAGTGTTGATATATTGATATAGTGTTGATATAGTGATGTAGTGTTGATATAGTGACGTGGTGTTGATATAGAGATGTGGTGTTGATATAGTGATGTGGTGTTGATATAGTGATGTAGTGTTGATATAGTGATGTGGTGTTGATATAGTGACGTGGTGTTGATATAGTGATGTAGTGTTGATATAGTGATGTAGTGTTGATATAGTGACGTGGTGTTGATATAGTGATGTGGTGTTGATATAATGATGTAGTGTTGATGTAGTGTTGTAGTGATGTAGTGTTGATATAGTGATGTGGTGTTGATATAGTGATGTAGTGTTGATATAGTGATGATATAGTGATGTAGTGTTGATATAGTAATGTAGTGTTGATATAGTGATGTAGTGTTGATATAGTGATGATATTGTGATGTAGTGTTGATATAGTAATGTAGTGTTGATATAGTGATGTAGTGTTGATATAGTGATGTAGTGTTGATGTAGTGTTGATATAGTGATGTAGTGTTGATATAGTGATGTAGTGTTGATATAGTGATGTGGAGTTGATATAGTGATGTAGTGTTGATATAGTGATGTGGTGTTGATATAGTGATGTAGTGTTGATATAGTGATGTAGTGTTGATGTAGTGACGTGGTGTTGATATAGTGATGTAGTGTTGATATAGTGATGTAGTGTTGATATAGTGACGTGGTGTTGATATAGTGATGTGGTGTTGATATAGTGATGTAGTGTTGATGTAGTGTTGTAGTGATGTAGTGTTGATGTAGTGATGTAGTGTTGATATAGTGATGTAGTGTTGATATAGTGATGTAGTGTTGATATAGTGATGTAGTGTTGATGTAGTGTTGATATAGTGATGTAGTGTTGATATAGTGATGTTGTGTTGATATAGTGATGTGGAGTTGATATAGTGATGTAGTGTTGATATAGTGATGATATAGTGATGTGGTGTTGATATAGTGATGTAGTGTTGATATAGTGATGTAGTGTTGATGTAGTGATGTAGTGTTGATATAGTGATGTAGTGTTGATATAGTGATGTAGTGTTGATATAGTGATATAGTGATGTAGTGTTGATATAGTGATGTAGTGTTGTAGTGATGTAGTGTTGATATAGTGATATAGTGTTGATATAGTGCTGTAGTGATGTAGTGTTGATATAGTGATGTGGTGTTGATATAGTGATGTAGTGTTGATATAGTGTTGATATAGTAATGTAGTGTTGATATAGTGATGTGGTGTTGATATAGTGATGTAGTGTTGATATAGTGTTGATATAGTGATGTAGTTTTGATATAGTGATGTGGTGTTGATATAGTGATGTAATGTTGATATAGTGTTGATATGGTAATGTAGTGTTGATATAGTGATGTGGTGTTGATATAGTGATGTAGTGTTGATAAAGTGATGATATAGTGATGTAGTGTTGATATAGTAATGTAGTGTTGATATAGTGATGTAGTGTTGATATAATGATGTAGTGTTGATGTAGTGTTGATATAGTGATGTAGTGTTGATATAGTGATGTAGTGTTGATATAGTGATGTGGTGTTGATATAGTGATGTAGTGTTGATATAGTGATGTAGTGTTGATATAGTGATATAGTGTTGTAGTGTTGATATAGTGATGTAGTGTTGATATAGTGATGTAGTGTTGCTATAGTGATGTAGTGTTGATATAGTGATGTAGTGTTGATATAGTGATGTAGTGTTGATATAGTGATGTAGTGTTGATATAGTGATATAGTGATGTAGTGTTGATATAGTGATGTAGTGTTGTAGTGATGTAGTGTTGATATAGTGATGTAGTGTTGTAGTGTTGATATAGTGATATAGTGTTGATATAATGTTGTAGTGATGTAGTGTTTATATAGTGATGTAGTGTTGATATAGTGATGTGGTGTTGATATAGTGATGTAGTGTTGATATAGTGTTGATATTGTAATGTAGTGTTGATATAGTGATGTGGTGTTGATATAGTGATGTAGTGTTGATATAGTGTTGATATAGTGATGTAGTTTTGATATAGTGATGTGGTGTTGATATAGTGATGTAGTGTTGATATAGTGATGTAGTGCTGATGTAGTGTTGATATAGTGATGTAGTGTTGATATAGTGATGTAGTGTTGATATAGTGATGTGGTGTTGATATAGTGATGTAGTGTTGATATAGTGATGATATAGTGATGTGGTGTTGATATAGTGATGTAGTGTTGATATAGTGATGTAGTGTTGATATAGTAATGTAGTGATTTTGTGTTGATATAGTGATGTAGTGTTGATATAGTGATGTAGTGTTGATATAGTAATGTAGTGATGTAGTGTTGATATAGTGATGTAGTGTTGATATAGTGTTGTAGTGTTGATATAGTGATGTAGTGTTGCTATAGTGATGTAGTGTTGATATAGTGATGTAGTGTTGATATAGTGATGTAGTGTTGATATAGTGATGTAGTGATGATATAGTGATATAGTGAAGTAGTGTTGATATAGTGATGTAGTGTTGTAGTGATGTAGTGTTGATATAGTGATGTAGTATTGCTATAGTGATGTAGTGTTGCTATACTGATGTAGTGTTGATATAGTGATGTAGTGTTGATATAGTGTTGATATAGTGATGCAGTGTTGATATAGTGTTGATACAGTGATGTAGTGTTAATATAGTGATATAGTGTTGATATAGTGATGTAGTGTTGATATAGTGATGTGGTGTTGATATAGTGATGATATAGTGTTGATATGGTGATGTAGTGTTTTTATAGTGATGTAGTGTTGTAGTGATGTAGTGTTGATATAGTGATATAGTGTTGATATAGTGTTGTAGTGATGTAGTGTTTATATAGTGATGTAGTGTTGATATAGTGATGTGGTGTTGATATAGTGATGTAGTGTTGATATAGTGTTGATATAGTAATGTAGTGTTGATATAGTGATGTGGTGTTGATATAGTGATGTAGTGTTGATATAGTGTTGATATAGTGATGTAGTTTTGATATAGTGATGTGGTGTTGATATAGTGATATAATGTTGATATAGTGTTGATATAGTAATGTAGTGTTGATATAATTGATGTGGTGTTGATATAGTGATGTAGTGTTGATATAGTGTTGATATAGTGTTGATATAGTATGTAGTGTTGATATATTGATATAGTGTTGATATAGTGATGTAGTGTTGATATAGTGACGTGGTGTTGATATAGAGATGTGGTGTTGATATAGTGATGTGGTGTTGATATAGTGATGTAGTGTTGATATAGTGATGTGGTGTTGATATAGTGACGTGGTGTTGATATAGTGATGTAGTGTTGATATAGTGATGTAGTGTTGATATAGTGATGTGGTGTTGATATAGTGATGTGGTGTTGATATAGTGATGTAGTATTGATGTAGTGTTGTAGTGATGTAGTGTTGATATAGTGATGTGGTGTTGATATAGTGATGTAGTGTTGATATAGTGATGATATAGTGATGTAGTGTTGATATAGTAATGTATTGTTGATATAGTGATGTAGTGTTGATATAGTGATGATATAGTGATGTAGTGTTGATATAGTAATGTAGTGTTGATATAGTGATGTAGTGTTGATATAGTGATGTAGTGTTGATGTAGTGTTGATATAGTGATGTAGTGTTGATATAGTGATGTAGTGTTGATATAGTGATGTGGAGTTGATATAGTGATGTAGTGTTGATATAGTGATGTGGTGTTGATATAGTGATGTAGTGTTGATATAGTGATGTAGTGTTGATGTAGTGACGTGGTGTTGATATAGTGATGTAGTGTTGATATAGTGATGTAGTGTTGATATAGTGACGTGGTGTTGATATAGTGATGTGGTGTTGATATAGTGATGTAGTGTTGATGTAGTGTTGTAGTGATGTAGTGTTGATGTAGTGATGTAGTGTTGATATAGTGATGTAGTGTTGATATAGTGATGTAGTGTTGATATAGTGATGTAGTGTTGATGTAGTGTTGATATAGTGATGTAGTGTTGATATAGTGATGTAGTGTTGATATAGTGATGTGGAGTTGATATAGTGATGTAGTGTTGATATAGTGATGATATAGTGATGTGGTGTTGATATAGTGATGTAGTGTTGATATAGTGATGTAGTGTTGATGTAGTGATGTAGTGTTGATATAGTGATGTAGTGTTGATATAGTGATGTAGTGTTGATATAGTGATGTAGTGTTGATATAGTGATATAGTGATGTAGTGTTGATATAGTGATGTAGTGTTGTAGTGATGTAGTGTTGATATAGTGATGTGGTGTTGATATAGTGATGTAGTGTTGATATAGTGTTGATATAGTAATGTAGTGTTGATATAGTGATGTGGTGTTGATATAGTGATGTAGTGTTGATATAGTGTTGATATAGTGATGTAGTTTTGATATAGTGATGTGTTGTTGATATAGTGATATAATGTTGATATAGTGTTGATATAGTGATGTAGTGTTGATATAAAGATGAGGTGTTGATATAGTGATGATATAGTGTTGATATAGTGATGTAGTGTTGTTATAGTGATGTAGTGTTGATATAGTGATGTAGTGTTGATATAGTGATGTAGTGTTGTAGTGATGTAGTGTTGGTGATGTAGTGTTGGTGATGTAGTGTTGATATAATGATGTAGTGTTGTAGTGATGTAGTGTTGATATAGCGATATAGTGTTGATAGTGTTGTAGTGATGTAGTGTTTATATAGTGATGTAGTGTTGATATAGTGAAATGGTGTTGATATAGTGATGTAGTGTTGATATAGTGTTGATATAGTAATGTAGTGTTGATATAGTGATGTGGTGTTGATATAGTGATGTAGTGTTGATATAGTGTTGATATAGTGATGTAGTTTTGATATAGTGATGTGGTATTGATATAGTGATGTAGTGTTGATATAGTGTTGATAGTGATGTAGTGTTGATATAGTGATATAGTGTTGATATAGTGATGTAGTGTTGTAGTGATGTAGTGTTGATATAGTGATATAGTGTTGATATAGTGATGTAGTGTTGATGTAGTGATGTAGTGTTGATATAGTGTTGATATAGTGACGTGGTGTTGATATAGTGATGTAGTTTTGATGTAGTGATGTGGTGTTAATATAGTGATGTAATGTTGATATAGTGTTGATATAGTAATGTAGTGTTGATATAGTGATGTAGTGTTGATATTGTGTTGATATAGTGATGTAGTGTTGATATAGTGATGTGGTGTTGATATAGTGATGTAGTGTTGATATAGTGTTGATATAGTAATGTAGTGTTGATATAGTGATGTAGTGTTGATGTAGTGTTGATATAGTGATGTAGTGTTGATATAGTGATGTAGTGTTGATATAGTGATGTGGTGTTGATATAGTGATGTGGTGTTGATATAGTGATGTAGTGTTGATATAGTGATGATATAGTGATGTGGTGTGATATAGTGATGTAGTGTTGATATAGTGATGTAGTGTTGATATAGTGATGTAGTGTTGATATAGTGATGTAGTGTTGATGTAGTGTTGATATAGTGATAGTGTTGTAGTGATGTAGTGTTGATATAGTGATGTAGTGTTGCTATAGTGATGTAGTGTTGATATAGTGATGTAGTGTTGATATAGTGATGTAGTGTTGATAGTGATGTAATGTTGATAGTGATATAGTGATGTAGTGTTGATATAGTGATGTAGTGTTGTAGTGATGTAGTGTTGATATAGTGATGTAGTGTTGATATAGTGATGTAGTGTTGATATAGTGACGTGGTGTTGATATAGTGATGTAATGTTGTAGTGATGTAGTTTTGATATAGTGATGTGGTGTTGATATAGTGATGTAATGTTGATATAGTGTTGATATAGTAATGTAGTGTTGATATAGTGATGTGGTGTTGATATAGTGATGTAGTGTTGATATAGTGTTGATATAGTGTTGATATAGTGATGTAATGTTGATATAGTGTTGATATAGTAATGTAGTGTTGATATAGTGATGTGGTGTTGATATAGTGATGTAGTGTTGATATAGTGTTGATATAGTGTTGATATAGTGATGTAGTGTTGATATAGTGATGTAGTGTTGATATAGTGACGTGGTGTTGATATAGTGATGTGGTGTTGATATAGTGATGTAGTGATGTAGTGTTGATATAGTGATGTGGTGTTGATATAGTGATGTAATGTTGATATAGTGTTGATATAGTAATGTAGTGTTGATATAGTGATGTAGTGTTGATATAGTGTTGATATAGTGATATAGTGTTGATATAGTTATGTGGTGTTGATATAGTGTTGATATAGTAATGTAGTGTTGATATAGTGATGTAGTGTTGATATAGTGTTGATATAGTGATGTAGTGTTTATATAGCAATGTGGTGTTGATATAGTGATGTAGTGTTGATATAGTGATGATATAGTGATGTAGTGTTGATATAGTAATGTAGTGTTGATATAGTGATGTAGTGTTGATATAGTGATGTAGTGTTGATGTAGTGTTGATATAGTGATGTAGTGTTGATATATTGATGTAGTGTTGATATAGTGATGTGGTGTTGATATAGTGATGTGGTGTTGATATAGTGATGTAGTGTTGATATAGTGATGATATAGTGATGTGGTGTTGATATAGTGATGTGGTGTTGATATAGAGATGTAGTGTTGATATAGTGATGTAGTGTTGATATAGTGATGTAGTGTTGATATAGTGATGTAGTGTTGATGTAGTGTTGATATAGTGATAGTGTTGTAGTGATGTAGTGTTGATATAGTGATGTAGTGTTGCTATAGTGATGTAGTGTTGATATAGTGATGTAGTGTTGATATAGTGATGTAGTGTTGATAGTGATGTAATGTTGATATAGTGATAGTGATGTAGTGTTGATATAGTGATGTAGTGTTGTAGTGATGTAGTGTTGATATAGTGATGTAGTGTTGATATAGTGATGTAGTGTTGATATAGTGATGTAGTGTTGTAGTGATAATATAGTGATGTAGTTTTAATATAGTGATATAGTGTTGATATAGTGATGTATTGTTGATATAGTGATGTGGTGTTGATATAGTGATGATATAGTGTTGATAGAGTGATGTAGTGTTGCTATAGTGATGTAGTGTTGATATAGTGATGATATAGTGATGTAGTGTTGCTATAGGGATGTAGTGTTGATATAGTGATGTAGTGTTGATATAGTGATGTAGTGTTGGTGATGTAGTGTTGATATAGTGATGTAGTGTTGATATAGTGATATAGTGATGTAGTGTTGATATAGTGATGTAGTGTTGTAGTGTTGATATAGTGATGTAGTGATGATATAGTGATGTAGTGTTGATATAGTGATGTGGTGTTGATATAGTGATGTAGTGTTGCTATAGTGATGTAGTGTTGCTATAGTGATGTAGTGTTGCTATAGTGATGTAATGTTGATATAGTGATGTAGTGTTGATATAGTGTTGATATAGTGATGCAGTGTTGATATAGTGTTGATATAGTTATGTAGTGTTAATATAGTGATATAGTGTTGATATAGTGATGTAGTGTTGAGATAGTGATGTGGTTTTGATATAGTGATGATATACTGTTGATATAGTGATGTAGTGTTGATATAGTGATGTAGTGTTGAAGTGATGTAGTGTTGGTGATGTAGTGTTGGTGATGTAGTGTTGATACAGTGATGCAGTGTTGTAGTGTTGATATAGTGATATAGTGATGATATAGTGTTGTAGTGATGTAGTGTTTATATAGTGATGTAGTGTTGATATAGTGATGTGGTGTTGATATAGTGATGTAGTGTTGCTATAGTGTTGATATAGTAATGTAGTGTTGATATAGTGATGTGGTGTTGATATAGTGATGTAGTGTTGATATAGTGTTGATATAGTGATGTAGTTTTGATATAGTGATGTGGTGTTGATATAGTGATGTAGTGTTGATATAGTGATGTAGTGCTGATGTAGTGTTGATATAGTGATGTAGTGTTGATATAGTGATGTAGTGTTGATATAGTGATGTGGTGTTGATATAGTGATGTAGTGTTGATATAGTGATGATATCGTGATGTGGTGTTGATATAGTGATGTAGTGTTGATATAGTGATGTAGTGTTGATATAGTAATGTAGTGATGTGGTGTTGATATAGTGATGTAGTGTTGATATAGTGTTGTAGTGTTTATATAGTGATGTAGTGTTGATATAGTGATGTAGTGTTGATATAGTGATGTAGTGTTGCTATAGTGATGTAGTGTTGCTATAGTGATGTAGTGTTGATATAGTGATGTAGTGTTGATATAGTGTTGAAATAGTGATGCAGTGTTGATATAATGTTGATATAGTGATGTAGTGTTAATATAGTGATATAGTGTTGATATAGTGATGTAGTGTTGATATAAAGATGTGGTGTTGATATAGTGATGATATAGTGTTGATATAGTGATGTAGTGTTGTTATAGTGATGTAGTGTTGATATAGTGATGTAGTGTTGATATAGTGATGTAGTGTTGTAGTGATGTAGTGTTGTTATAGTGATGTAGTGTTGATATAGTGATGTAGTGTTGATATAATGATGTAGTGTTGTAGTGATGTAGTGTTGATATAGTGATATAGTGTTGATATAGTGTTGTAGTGATGTAGTGTTTATATAGTGATGTAGTGTTGATATAGTGATGTGGTGTTGATATAGTAATGTAGTGTTGATATAGTGTTGATATAGTAATGTAGTGTTGATATAGTGATGTGGTGTTGATATAGTGATGTAGTGTTGATATAGTGTTGATATAGTGATGTAGTTTTGATATAGTGATGTGGTGTTGATATAGTGATGTAGTGTTGATATAGTGTTGATAGTGATGTAGTGTTGATATAGTGATATAGTGTTGATATAGTGATGTAGTGTTGTAGTGATGTAGTGTTGATATAGTGATATAGTGTTGATATAGTGATGTAGTGTTGATGTAGTGATGTAGTGTTGATATAGTGTTGATATAGTGACGTGGTGTTGATATAGTGATGTAGTTTTGATGTAGTGTTGATATAGTGTTGATATAGTGTTGATATAGTGACGTGGTGTTGTAGTTATGTAGTGTTGATATAGTGATGTGGTGTTGATATAGTGATGTAATGTTGATATAGTGTTGATATAGTAATGTAGTGTTGATATAGTGATGTGGTGTTGATATAGTTATGTAGTGTTGATATAGTGTTGATATAGTGTTGGTATAGTGATGTAGTGTTGATATAGTGATATAGTGTTGATATAGTGATGTAGTGTTGATATAGTGACGTGGTGTTGATATAGTGATGTGGTGTTGATATAGTGATGTAATGTTGATATAGTGTTGATATAGTAATGTAGTGTTGATATAGTGATGTAGTGTTGATATAGTGTTGATATAGTGATGTAGTGTTGATATAGTGATGTGGTGTTAATATAGTGATGTAATGTTGATATAGTGTTGATATAGTAATGTAGTGTTGATATAGTGATGTAGTGTTGATATAGTGTTGATATAGTGATGTAGTGTTGATATAGTGATGTGGTGTTGATATAGTGATGTAGTGTTGATATAGTGTTGATATAGTAATGTAGTGTTGATATAGTGATGTAGTGTTGATGTAGTGATGATATAGTGATGTAGTGTTGATATAGTGATGTGGTGTTGATATAGTGATGTGGTGTTGATATAGTGATGTAGTGTTGATATAGTGATGATATAGTGATGTGGTGTGATATAGTGATGTAGTGTTGATATAGTGATGTAGTGTTGATATAGTGATGTAGTGTTGATATAGTGATGTAGTGTTGATGTAGTGTTGATATAGTGATAGTGTTGTAGTGATGTAGTGTTGATATAGTGATGTAGTGTTGCTATAGTGATGTAGTGTTGATATAGTGATGTAGTGTTGATATAGTGATGTAGTGTTGATAGTGATGTAATGTTGATAGTGATATAGTGATGTAGTGTTGATATAGTGATGTAGTGTTGTAGTGATGTAGTGTTGATATAGTGATGTAGTGTTGATATAGTGATGTAGTGTTGATATAGTGACGTGGTGTTGATATAGTGATGTAATGTTGTAGTGATGTAGTGTTGATATAGTGATGTGGTGTTGATATAGTGATGTAATGTTGATATAGTGTTGATATAGTAATGTAGTGTTGATATAGTGATGTGGTGTTGATATAGATATGTAGTGTTGATATAGTGTTGATATAGTGTTGATATAGTGATGTAATGTTGATATAGTGTTGCTATAGTAATGTAGTGTTGATATAGTGATGTGGTGTTGATATAGTGATGTAGTGTTGATATAGTGTTGATATAGTGTTGATATAGTGATGTAGTGTTGATATAGTGATGTAGTGTTGATATAGTGACGTGGTGTTGATATAGTGATGTGGTGTTGATATAGTGATGTAGTGATGTAGTGTTGATATAGTGATGTGGTGTTGATATAGTGATGTAATGTTGATATAGTGTTGATATAGTAATGTAGTGTTGATATAGTGATGTAGTGTTGATATAGTGTTGATATAGTGATGTAGTGTTTATATAGCAATGTGGTGTTGATATAGTGATGTAGTGTTGATATAGTGATGATATAGTGATGTAGTGTTGATATAGTAATGTAGTGTTGATATAGTGATGTAGTGTTGATATAGTGATGTAGTGTTGATGTAGTGTTGATATAGTGATGTAGTGTTGATATATTGATGTAGTGTTGATATAGTGATGTGGTGTTGATATAGTGATGTGGTGTTGATATAGTGATGTAGTGTTGATATAGTGATGATATAGTGATGTGGTGTTGATATAGTGATGTAGTGTTGATATAGTGATGTAGTGTTGATATAGTGATGTAGTGTTGATATAGTGATGTAGTGTTGATGTAGTGTTGATATAGTGATAGTGTTGTAGTGATGTAGTGTTGATATAGTGATGTAGTGTTGCTATAGTGATGTAGTGTTGATATAGGTATGTAGTGTTGATATAGTGATGTAGTGTTGATAGTGATGTAATGTTGATATAGTGATAGTGATGTAGTGTTGATATAGTGATGTAGTGTTGTAGTGATGTAGTGTTGATATAGTGATGTAGTGTTGATATAGTGATGTAGTGTTGATATAGTGATGTAGTGTTGTAGTGATAATATAGTGATGTAGTTTTAATATAGTGATATAGTGTTGATATAGTGATGTATTGTTGATATAGTGATGTGGTGTTGATATAGTGATGATATAGTGTTGATAGAGTGATGTAGTGTTGCTATAGTGATGTAGTGTTGATATAGTGATGATATAGTGATGTAGTGTTGCTATAGGGATGTAGTGTTGATATAGTGATGTAGTGTTGCTATAGTGATGTAGTGTTGGTGATGTAGTGTTGATATAGTGATGTAGTGTTGATATAGTGATATAGTGATGTAGTGTTGATATAGTGATGTAGTGTTGTAGTGTTGATATAGTGATGTTGTGATGATATAGTGATGTAGTGTTGATATAGTGATGTGGTGTTGATATAGTGATGTAGTGTTGCTATAGTGATGTAGTATTGCTATAGTGATGTAGTGTTGCTATAGTGATGTAGTGTTGATATAGTGATGTAGTGTTGATATAGTGTTGATATAGTGATGCAGTGTTAATATAGTGTTGATATAGTGATGTAGTGTTAATATAGTGATATAGTGTTGATATAGTGATGTAGTGTTGAGATAGTGATGTGGTTTTGATATAGTGATGATATACTGTTGATATAGTGATGTAGTGTTGATATAGTGATGTAGTGTTGAAGTGATGTAGTGTTGGTGATGTAGTGTTGGTGATGTAGTGTTGATACAGTGATGCAGTGTTGTAGTGTTGATATAGTGATATAGTGATGATATAGTGTTGTAGTGATGTAGTGTTTATATAGTGATGTAGTGTTGATATAGTGATGTGGTGTTGATATAGTGATGTAGTGTTGCTATAGTGTTGATATAGTAATGTAGTGTTGATATAGTGATGTGGTGTTGATATAGTGATGTAGTGTTGATATAGTGTTGATATAGTGATGTAGTTTTGATATAGTGATGTGGTGTTGATATAGTGATGTAGTGTTGATATAGTGATGTAGTGCTGATGTAGTGTTGATATAGTGATGTAGTGTTGATATAGTGATGTAGTGTTGATATAGTGATGTGGTGTTGATATAGTGATGTAGTGTTGATATAGTGATGATATCGTGATGTGGTGTTGATATAGTGATGTAGTGTTGATATAGTGATGTAGTGTTGATATAGTAATGTAGTGATGTTGTGTTGATATAGTGATGTAGTGTTGATATAGTGTTGTAGTGTTTATATAGTGATGTAGTGTTGATATAGTGATGTAGTGTTGATATAGTGATGTAGTGTTGCTATAGTGATGTAGTGTTGCTATAGTGATGTAGTGTTGATATAGTGATGTAGTGTTGATATAGTGTTGAAATAGTGATGCAGTGTTGATATAGTGTTGATATAGTGATGTAGTGTTAATATAGTGATATAGTGTTGATATAGTGATGTAGTGTTGATATAAAGATGTGGTGTTGATATAGTGATGATATAGTGTTGATATAGTGATGTAGTGTTGTTATAGTGATGTAGTGTTGATATAGTGATGTAGTGTTGATATAGTGATGTAGTGTTGTAGTGATGTAGTGTTGGTTATGTAGTGTTGATATAATGATGTAGTGTTGTAGTGATGTAGTGTTGATATAGTGATATAGTGTTGATATAGTGTTGTAGTGATGTAGTGTTTATATAGTGATGTAGTGTTGATATAGTGATGTGGTGTTGATATAGTGATGTAGTGTTGATATAGTGTTGATATAGTAATGTAGTGTTGATATAGTGATGTGGTGTTGATATAGTGATGTAGTGTTGATATAGTGTTGATATAGTGATGTAGTTTTGATATAGTGATGTGGTATTGATATAGTGATGTAGTGTTGATATAGTGTTGATATAGTGATGTAGTTTTGATATAGTGATGTGGTGTTGATATAGTGATGTAGTGTTGATATAGTGTTGATAGTGATGTAGTGTTGATATAGTGATATAGTGTTGATATAGTGATGTAGTGTTGTAGTGATGTAGTGTTGATATAGTGATATAGTGTTGATATAGTGATGTAGTGTTGATGTAGTGATGTAGTGTTGATATAGTGTTGATATAGTGACGTGGTGTTGATATAGTGATGTAGTTTTGATGTAGTGTTGATATAGTGTTGATATAGTGTTGATATAGTGACGTGGTGTTGATATAGTGATGTAGTGTTGTAGTTATGTAGTGTTGATATAGTGATGTAGTGTTGATATAGTGATGTGGTGTTGATATAGTGATGTAATGTTGATATAGTGTTGATATAGTAATGTAGTGTTGATATAGTGATGTGGTGTTGATATAGTTATGTAGTGTTGATATAGTGTTGATATAGTGTTGATATAGTGATGTAGTGTTGATATAGTGATATAGTGTTGATATAGTGATGTAGTGTTGATATAGTGACGTGGTGTTGATATAGTGATGTGGTGTTGATATAGTGATGTAATGTTGATATAGTGTTGATATAGTAATGTAGTGTTGATATAGTTATGTAGTGTTGATATAGTGTTGATATAGTGATGTAGTGTTGATATAGTGATGTGGTGTTAATATAGTGATGTAATGTTGATATAGTGTTGATATAGTAATGTAGTGTTGATATAGTGATGTAGTGTTGATATAGTGTTGATATAGTGATGTAGTGTTGATATAGTGATGTGGTGTTGATATAGTGATGTAGTGTTGATATAGTGTTGATATAGTAATGTAGAGTTGATATAGTGATGTAGTGTTGATGTAGTGTTGATATAGTGATGTAGTGTTGATATAGTGATGTAGTGTTGATATAGTGATGTGGTGTTGATATAGTGATGTGGTGTTGATATAGTGATGTAGTGTTGATATAGTGATGTAGTGTTGATATAGTGATGTAGTGTTGCTATAGTGATGTAGTGTTGTAGTGATGTAGTGTTGATATAGTGATGTAGTGTTGATATAGTGATGTAGTGTTTATATAGTGACGTGGTGTTGATATAGTGATGTAATGTTGTAGTGATGTAGTGTTGATATAGTGATGTGGTGTTGATATAGTGATGTAATGTTGATATAGTGTTGATATAGTAATGTAGTGTTGATATAGTGATGTGGTGTTGATATAGTGATGTAGTGTTGATATAGTGTTGATATAGTGTTGATATAGTGATGTAGTGTTGATATAGTGATATAGTGTTGATATAGTGATGTAGTGTTGATATAGTGACGTGGTGTTGATATAGTGATGTGGTGTTGATATAGTGATGTAGTGATGTAGTGTTGATATAGTGATGTGGTGTTGATATAGTGATGTAATGTTGATATAGTGTTGATATAGTAATGTAGTGTTGATATAGTGATGTAGTGTTGATATAGTGTTGATATAGTGATGTTGTGTTGATATAGTTATGTGGTGTTGATATAGTGTTGATATAGTAATGTAGTGTTGATATAGTGATGTAGTGTTGATATAGTGTTGATATAGTGATGTAGTGTTTATATAGCAATGTGGTGTTGATATAGTGATGTAGTGTTGATATAGTGATGTAGTGTTGATATAGTGATGTAGTGTTGATGTAGTGTTGATATAGTGATGTAGTGTTGATATATTGATGTAGTGTTGATATAGTGATGTGGTGTTGATATAGTGATGTGGTGTTGATATAGTGATGTAGTGTTGATATAGTGATGATATAGTGATGTGGTGTTGATATAGTGATGTGGTGTTGATATAGTGATGTAGTGTTGATATAGTGTTGATATAGTGATGTAGTTTTGATATAGTGATGTGGTGTTGATGTAGTGTTGATATAGTGATGTAGTGTTGATATAGTGATGTGGTGTTGATATAGTGATGTAGTGTTGATATAGTGATGATATAGTGATGTGGTGTTGATATAGTGATGTAGTGTTGATATAGTGATGTAGTGTTGATATAGTAATGTAGTGATGTGGTGTTGATATAGTGATGTAGTGTTGATATAGTGTTGTAGTGTTGATATAGTGATGTAGTGTTGATATAGTGATGTAGTGTTGATATAGTGATGTAGTGTTGATATAGTGATATAGTGATGTAGTGTTGATATAGTGATGTAGTGTTGTAGTGATGTAGTGTTGATATAGTGATGTAGTGTTGCTATAGTGATGTAGTGTTGCTATAGTGATGTAGTGTTGATATAGTGATGTAGTGTTGATATAGTGTTGATATAGTGATGCAGTGTTGATATAGTGTTGATATAGTGATGTAGTGTTAATATATAGTGATATAGTAATGATATAGTGATGTAGTGTTGATATAAAGATGAGGTGTTGATATAGTGATGATATAGTGTTGATATAGTGATGTAGTGTTGTTATAGTGATGTAGTGTTGATATAGTGATGTAGTGTTGATATAGTGATGTAGTGTTGTAGTGATGTAGTGTTGGTGATGTAGTGTTGGTGATGTAGTGTTGATATAATGATGTAGTGTTGTAGTGATGTAGTGTTGATATAGTGATATAGTGTTGATAGTGTTGTAGTGATGTAGTGTTTATATAGTGATGTGGTGTTGATATAGTGATGTAGTGTTGATATAGTGTTGATATAGTAATGTAGTGTTGATATAGTGATGTGGTGTTGATATAGTGATGTAGTGTTGATATAGTGTTGATAGTGATGTAGTGTTGATATAGTGATATAGTGTTGATATAGTGATGTAGTGTTGTAGTGATGTAGTGTTGATATAGTGATATAGTGTTGATATAGTGATGTAGTGTTGATGTAGTGATGTAGTGTTGATATAGTGTTGATATAGTGACGTGGTGTTGATATAGTGATGTAGTTTTGATGTAGTGTTGATATAGTGTTGATATAGTGTTGATATAGTGACGTGGTGTTGATATAGTGATGTAGTGTTGTTGTTATGTAGTGTTGATATAGTGATGTAGTGTTGATATAGTGATGTAATGTTGATATAGTGTTGATATAGTAATGTAGTGTTGATATAGTGATGTAGTGTTGATATAGTGTTGATATAGTGATGTAGTGTTGATATAGTGTTGATATAGTAATGTAGTGTTGATATAGTGATGTAGTGTTGATATAGTGTTGATATAGTGATGTAGTGTTGATATAGTGATGTGGTGTTGATATAGTGATGTGGTGTTGATATAGTGATGTAGTGTTGATATAGTGATGATATAGTGATGTGGTGTTGATATAGTGATGTAGTGTTGATATAGTGATGTAGTGTTGATATAGTAATGTAGTGATTTTGTGTTGATATAGTGATGTAGTGTTGATATAGTGTTGTAGTGTTGATATAGTGATGTAGTGTTGCTATAGTGATGTAGTGTTGATATAGTGATGTAGTGTTGATATAGTGATGTAGTGTTGATATAGTGATGTAGTGATGATATAGTGATATAGTGATGTAGTGTTGATATAGTGATGTAGTGTTGTAGTGATGTAGTGTTGATATAGTGATGTAGTATTGCTATAGTGATGTAGTGTTGCTATACTGATGTAGTGTTGATATAGTGATGTAGTGTTGATATAGTGTTGATATAGTGATGCAGTGTTGATATAGTGTTGATACAGTGATGTAGTGTTAATATAGTGATATAGTGTTGATATAGTGATGTAGTGTTGATATAGTGATGTGGTGTTGATATAGTGATGATATAGTGTTGATATGGTGATGTAGTGTTTTTATAGTGATGTAGTGTTGTAGTGATGTAGTGTTGATATAGTGATATAGTGTTGATATAGTGTTGTAGTGATGTAGTGTTTATATAGTGATGTAGTGTTGATATAGTGATGTGGTGTTGATATAGTGATGTAGTGTTGATATAGTGTTGATATAGTAATGTAGTGTTGATATAGTGATGTGGTGTTGATATAGTGATGTAGTGTTGATATAGTGTTGATATAGTGATGTAGTTTTGATATAGTGATGTGGTGTTGATATAGTGATATAATGTTGATATAGTGTTGATATAGTAATGTAGTGTTGATATAATTGATGTGGTGTTGATATAGTGATGTAGTGTTGATATAGTGTTGATATAGTGTTGATATAGTATGTAGTGTTGATATATTGATATAGTGTTGATATAGTGATGTAGTGTTGATATAGTGACGTGGTGTTGATATAGAGATGTGGTGTTGATATAGTGATGTGGTGTTGATATAGTGATGTAGTGTTGATATAGTGATGTGGTGTTGATATAGTGACGTGGTGTTGATATAGTGATGTAGTGTTGATATAGTGATGTAGTGTTGATATAGTGACGTGGTGTTGATATAGTGATGTGGTGTTGATATAGTGATGTAGTATTGATGAAGTGTTGTAGTGATGTAGTGTTGATATAGTGATGTGGTGTTGATATAGTGATGTAGTGTTGATATAGTGATGATATAGTGATGTAGTGTTGATATAGTAATGTAGTGTTGATATAGTGATGTAGTGTTGATATAGTGATGTAGTGTTGATGTAGTGTTGATATAGTGATGTAGTGTTGATATAGTGATGTAGTGTTGATATAGTGATGTGGAGTTGATATAGTGATGTAGTGTTGATATAGTGATGTGGTGTTGATATAGTGATGTAGTGTTGATATAGTGATGTAGTGTTGATGTAGTGACGTGGTGTTGATATAGTGATGTAGTGTTGATATAGTGATGTAGTGTTGATATAGTGACGTGGTGTTGATATAGTGATGTGGTGTTGATATAGTGATGTAGTGTTGATGTAGTGTTGTAGTGATGTAGTGTTGATGTAGTGATGTAGTGTTGATATAGTGATGTAGTGTTGATATAGTGATGTAGTGTTGATGTAGTGTTGATATAGTGATGTAGTGTTGATATAGTGATGTAGTGTTGATATAGTGATGTGGAGTAGATATAGTGATGTAGTGTTGATATAGTGATGATATAGTGATGTGGTGTTGATATAGTGATGTAGTGTTGATATAGTGATGTAGTGTTGATGTAGTGATGTAGTGTTGATATAGTGATGTAGTGTTGATATAGTGATGTAGTGTTGATATAGTGATGTAGTGTTGATATAGTGATATAGTGATGTAGTGTTGATATAGTGATGTAGTGTTGTAGTGATGTAGTGTTGATATAGTGATGTGGTGTTGATATAGTGATGTAGTGTTGATATAGTGTTGATATAGTAATGTAGTGTTGATATAGTGATGTGGTGTTGATATAGTGATGTAGTGTTGATATAGTGTTGATATAGTGATGTAGTTTTGATATAGTGATGTGGTGTTGATATAGTGATATAATGTTGATATAGTGTTGATATAGTAATGTAGTGTTGATATAATTGATGTAGTGTTGATATATTGATATAGTGTTGATATAGTGATGTAGTGTTGATATAGTGACGTGGTGTTGATATAGAGATGTGGTGTTGATATAGTGATGTGGTGTTGATATAGTGATGTAGTGTTGATATAGTGATGTGGTGTTGATATAGTGACGTGGTGTTGATATAGTGATGTAGTGTTGATATAGTGATGTAGTGTTGATATAGTGACGTGGTGTTGATATAGTGATGTGGTGTTGATATAATGATGTAGTGTTGATGTAGTGTTGTAGTGATGTAGTGTTGATATAGTGATGTGGTGTTGATATAGTGATGTAGTGTTGATATAGTGATGATATAGTGATGTAGTGTTGATATAGTAATGTAGTGTTGATATAGTGATGTAGTGTTGATATAGTGATGATATAGTGATGTAGTGTTGATATAGTAATGTAGTGTTGATATAGTGATGTAGTGTTGATATAGTGATGTAGTGTTGATGTAGTGTTGATATAGTGATGTAGTGTTGATATAGTGATGTAGTGTTGATATAGTGATGTGGAGTTGATATAGTGATGTAGTGTTGATATAGTGATGTAGTGTTGATGTAGTGACGTGGTGTTGATATAGTGATGTAGTGTTGATATAGTGATGTAGTGTTGATATAGTGACGTGGTGTTGATATAGTGATGTGGTGTTGATATAGTGATGTAGTGTTGATGTAGTGTTGTAGTGATGTAGTGTTGATGTAGTGATGTAGTGTTGATATAGTGATGTAGTGTTGATATAGTGATGTAGTGTTGATATAGTGATGTAGTGTTGATGTAGTGTTGATATAGTGATGTAGTGTTGGTATAGTGATGTAGTGTTGATATAGTGATGTGGAGTTGATATAGTGATGTAGTGTTGATATAGTGATGATATAGTGATGTGGTGTTGATATAGTGATGTAGTGTTGATATAGTGATGTAGTGTTGATGTAGTGATGTAGTGTTGATATAGTGATGTAGTGTTGATATAGTGATGTAGTGTTGATATAGTGATATAGTGATGTAGTGTTGATATAGTGATGTAGTGTTGTAGTGATGTAGTGTTGATATAGTGATATAGTGTTGATATAGTGCTGTAGTGATGTAGTGTTGATATAGTGATGTGGTGTTGATATAGTGATGTAGTGTTGATATAGTGTTGATATGGTAATGTAGTGCTGATATAGTGATGTGGTGTTGATATAGTGATGTAGTGTTGATAAAGTGATGATATAGTGATGTAGTGTTGATATAGTAATGTAGTGTTGATATAGTGATGTAGTGTTGATATAATGATGTAGTGTTGATGTAGTGTTGATATAGTGATGTAGTGTTGATATAGTGATGTAGTGTTGATATAGTGATGTGGTGTTGATATAGTGATGTAGTGTTGATATAGTGATGTAGTGTTGATATAGTGATATAGTGTTGTAGTGTTGATATAGTGATGTAGTGTTGATATAGTGATGTAGTGTTGCTATAGTGATGTAGTGTTGATATAGTGATGTAGTGTTGATATAGTGATGTAGTGTTGATATAGTGATGTAGTGTTGATATAGTGATATAGTGATGTAGTGTTGATATAGTGATGTAGTGTTGTAGTGATGTAGTGTTGATATAGTGATGTAGTGTTGTAGTGTTGATATAGTGATATAGTGTTGATATAATGTTGTAGTGATGTAGTGTTTATATAGTGATGTAGTGTTGATATAGTGATGTGGTGTTGATATAGTGATGTAGTGTTGATATAGTGTTGATATTGTAATGTAGTGTTGATATAGTGATGTGGTGTTGATATAGTGATGTAGTGTTGATATAGTGTTGATATAGTGATGTAGTTTTGATATAGTGATGTGGTGTTGATATAGTGATGTAGTGTTGATATAGTGATGTAGTGCTGATGTAGTGTTGATATAGTGATGTAGTGTTGATATAGTGATGTAGTGTTGATATAGTGATGTGGTGTTGATATAGTGATGTAGTGTTGATATAGTGATGATATAGTGATGTGGTGTTGATATAGTGATGTAGTGTTGATATAGTGATGTAGTGTTGATATAGTAATGTAGTGATTTTGTGTTGATATAGTGATGTAGTGTTGATATAGTGATGTAGTGTTGATATAGTAATGTAGTGATGTAGTGTTGATATAGTGATGTAGTGTTGATATAGTGATGTAGTGTTGATATAGTGATATAGTGTTGTAGTGTTGATATAGTGATGTAGTGTTGATATAGTGATGTAGTGTTGCTATAGTGATGTAGTGTTGATATAGTGATGTAGTGTTGATATAGTGATGTAGTGTTGATATAGTGATGTAGTGTTGATATAGTGATGTAGTGTTGATATAGTGATATAGTGATGTAGTGTTGATATAGTGATGTAGTGTTGTAGTGATGTAGTGTTGATATAGGGATGTAGTGTTGTAGTGTTGATATAGTGATATAGTGTTGATATAATGTTGTAGTGATGTAGTGTTTATATAGTGATGTAGTGTTGATATAGTGATGTGGTGTTGATATAGTGATGTAGTGTTGATATAGTGTTGATATAGTGATGTAGTTTTGATATAGTGATGTGGTGTTGATATAGTGATGTAGTGTTGATATAGTGATGTAGTGCTGATGTAGTGTTGATATAGTGATGTAGTGTTGATATAGTGATGTAGTGTTGATATAGTGATGTGGTGTTGATATAGTGATGTAGTGTTGATATAGTGATGATATAGTGATGTGGTGTTGATATAGTGATGTAGTGTTGATATAGTGATGTAGTGTTGATATAGTAATGTAGTGATTTTGTGTTGATATAGTGATGTAGTGTTGATATAGTGTTGTAGTGTTGATATAGTGATGTAGTGTTGCTATAGTGCTGTAGTGTTGATATAGTGATATAGTGTTGATATAGTGATGTAGTGTTGATATAGTGATGTAGTGATGATATAGTGATATAGTGAAGTAGTGTTGATATAGTGATGTAGTGTTGTAGTGATGTAGTGTTGATATAGGGATGTAGTGTTGTAGTGTTGATATAGTGATATAGTGTTGATATAATGTTGTAGTGATGTAGTGTTTATATAGTGATGTAGTGTTGATATAGTGATGTGGTGTTGATATAGTGATGTAGTGTTGATATAGTGTTGATATAGTGATGTAGTTTTGATATAGTGATGTGGTGTTGATATAGTGATGTAGTGTTGATATAGTGATGTAGTGCTGATGTAGTGTTGATATAGTGATGTAGTGTTGATATAGTGATGTAGTGTTGATATAGTGATGTGGTGTTGATATAGTGATGTAGTGTTGATATAGTGATGATATAGTGATGTGGTGTTGATATAGTGATGTAGTGTTGATATAGTGATGTAGTGTTGATATAGTAATGTAGTGATTTTGTGTTGATATAGTGATGTAGTGTTGATATAGTGTTGTAGTGTTGATATAGTGATGTAGTGTTGCTATAGTGCTGTAGTGTTGATATAGTGATATAGTGTTGATATAGTGATGTAGTGTTGATATAGTGATGTAGTGATGATATAGTGATATAGTGAAGTAGTGTTGATATAGTGATGTAGTGTTGTAGTGATGTAGTGTTGATATAGTGATGTAGTATTGCTATAGTGATGTAGTGTTGCTATACTGATGTAGTGTTGATATAGTGATGTAGTGTTGATATAGTGTTGATATAGTGATGCAGTGTTGATATAGTGTTGATACAGTGATGTAGTGTTAATATAGTGATATAGTGTTGATATAGTGATGTAGTGTTGATATAGTGATGTGGTGTTGATATAGTGATGATATAGTGTTGATATGGTGATGTAGTGTTTTTATAGTGATGTAGTGTTGTAGTGATGTAGTGTTGATATAGTGATATAGTGTTGATATAGTGTTGTAGTGATGTAGTGTTTATATAGTGATGTAGTGTTGATATAGTGATGTGGTGTTGATATAGTGATGTAGTGTTGATATAGTGTTGATATAGTAATGTAGTGTTGATATAGTGATGTGGTGTTGATATAGTGATGTAGTGTTGATATAGTGTTGATATAGTGATGTAGTTTTGATATAGTGATGTGGTGTTGATATAGTGATATAATGTTGATATAGTGTTGATATAGTAATGTAGTGTTGATATAATTGATGTGGTGTTGATATAGTGATGTAGTGTTGATATAGTGTTGATATAGTGTTGATATAGTATGTAGTGTTGATATATTGATATAGTGTTGATATAGTGATGTAGTGTTGATATAGTGACGTGGTGTTGATATAGAGATGTGGTGTTGATATAGTGATGTGGTGTTGATATAGTGATGTAGTGTTGATATAGTGATGTGGTGTTGATATAGTGACGTGGTGTTGATATAGTGATGTAGTGTTGATATAGTGATGTAGTGTTGATATAGTGATGTGGTGTTGATATAGTGATGTGGTGTTGATATAGTGATGTAGTATTGATGTAGTGTTGTAGTGATGTAGTGTTGATATAGTGATGTGGTGTTGATATAGTGATGTAGTGTTGATATAGTGATGATATAGTGATGTAGTGTTGATATAGTAATGTAGTGTTGATATAGTGATGTAGTGTTGATATAGTGATGATATAGTGATGTAGTGTTGATATAGTAATGTAGTGTTGATATAGTGATGTAGTGTTGATATAGTGATGTAGTGTTGATGTAGTGTTGATATAGTGATGTAGTGTTGATATAGTGATGTAGTGTTGATATAGTGATGTGGAGTTGATATAGTGATGTAGTGTTGATATAGTGATGTAGTGTTGATATAGTGATGTAGTGTTGATGTAGTGTTGATATAGTGATGTAGTGTTGATATAGTGATGTAGTGTTGATATAGTGATGTGGAGTTGATATAGTGATGTAGTGTTGATATAGTGATGTAGTGTTGATGTAGTGACGTGGTGTTGATATAGTGATGTAGTGTTGATATAGTGATGTAGTGTTGATATAGTGACGTGGTGTTGATATAGTGATGTGGTGTTGATATAGTGATGTAGTGTTGATGTAGTGTTGTAGTGATGTAGTGTTGATGTAGTGATGTAGTGTTGATATAGTGATGTAGTGTTGATTTAGTGATGTAGTGTTGATGTAGTGTTGATATAGTGATGTAGTGTTGATATAGTGATGTAGTGTTGATATAGTGATGTGGAGTTGATATAGTGATGTAGTGTTGATATAGTGATGATATAGTGATGTGGTGTTGATATAGTGATGTAGTGTTGATATAGTGATGTAGTGTTGATGTAGTGATGTAGTGTTGATATAGTGATGTAGTGTTGATATAGTGATGTAGTGTTGATATAGTGATATAGTGATGTAGTGTTGATATAGTGATGTAGTGTTGTAGTGATGTAGTGTTGATATAGTGATATAGTGTTGATATAGTGCTGTAGTGATGTAGTGTTGATATAGTGATGTGGTGTTGATATAGTGATGTAGTGTTGATATAGTGTTGATATAGTAATGTAGTGTTGATATAGTGATGTGGTGTTGATATAGTGATGTAGTGTTGATATAGTGTTGATATAGTGATGTAGTTTTGATATAGTGATGTGGTGTTGATATAGTGATGTAATGTTGATATAGTGTTGATATGGTAATGTAGTGTTGATATAGTGATGTGGTGTTGATATAGTGATGTAGTGTTGATATAGTGTTGATATAGTGATATAGTGTTGATATAGTGATGTAGTGTTGATATAGTGATGTGGTGTTGATATAGTGATGTGGTGTTGATATAGTGAAGTGGTGTTGATATAGTGATGTATTGTTGATATAGTGATGTGGTGTTGATATAGTGACGTAGTGTTGATATAGTGACGTGGTGTTGATATAGTGATGTGGTGTTGATATAGTGATGTAGTGTTGATGTAGTGTTGTAGTGATGTAGTGTTGATATAGTGATGTGGTGTTGATATAGTGATGTAATGTTGATATAGTGTTGATATAGTAATGTAGTGTTGATATAGAGATGTAGTGTTGATGTAGTGTTGATATAGTGATGTAGTGTTGATATAGTGATGTAGTGTTGATATAGTGATGTGGAGTTGATATAGTGATGTAGTGTTGATATAGTGATGATATAGTGATGTGGTGTTGATATAGTAATGTAGTGTTGATATAGTGATGTAGTGTTGATGTAGTAATGTAGTGTTGATATAGTGATGTAGTGTTGATATAGTGATGTAGTGTTGATGTAGTGTTGATATAGTGATATAGTGTTGTAGTGATGTAGTGTTGATATAGTGATGTAGTGTTGCTATAGTGATGTAGTGTTGATATAGTGATGTAGTGTTGATATAGTGATGTAGTGTTGATATAGTGATATAGTGATGTAGTGTTGATATAGTGATGTAGTGTTGTAGTGATGTAGTGTTGATATAGTGATGTAGTGTTGATATAGTGATGTAGTGTTGATATAGTGATGTGGTGTTGATATATTGATGTAGTGTTGCTATAGTGATGTAGTGTTGCTATAGTGATGTAGTGTTGCTATAGTGATGTAATGTTGCTATAGTGATGTAGTGTTGATATAGTGTTGATATAGTGATGCAGTGTTGATATAGTGTTGATATAGTGATGTAGTGTTAATATAGTGACATAGTGTTGATATAGTGATGTAGTGTTGATATAGTGATGTGGTGTTGATATAGTGATGATATACTGTTGATATAGTGATGTAGTGTTGATATAGTGATGTAGTGTTGTAGTGATGTAGTGTTGGTGATGTAGTGTTGGTGATGTAGTGTTGATATAGTGATGTAGTGTTGATATAGTGATGTAGTGTTGATATAGTGTTGATATAGTGATGTAGTTTTCATATAGTGATGTGGTGTTGATATAGTGATGTAGTGTTGATATAGTGTTGATAGTGATGTAGTGTTGATATAGTGATATAGTGTTGATATAGTGATGTAGTGTTGTAGTGATGTAGTGTTGATATAGTGATATAGTGTTGATATAGTGATGTAGTGTTGATGTAGTGATGTAGTGTTGATATAGTGTTGATATAGTGACGTGGTGTTGATATAGTGATGTAGTTTTGATGTAGTGTTGATATAGTGTTGATATAGTGTTGATATAGTGACGTGGTGTTGATATAGTGATGTAGTGTTGTAGTTATGTAGTGTTGATATAGTGATGTAGTGTTGATATAGTGATGTGGTGTTGATATAGTGATGTAATGTTGATAAAGTGTTGATATAGTAATGTAGTGTTGATATAGTGATGTGGTGTTGATATAGTTATGTAGTGTTGATATAGTGTTGATATAGTGTTGATATAGTGATGTAGTGTTGATATAGTGATATAGTGTTGATATAGTGATGTAGTGTTGATATAGTGACGTGGTGTTGATATAGTGATTTGGTGTTGATATAGTGATGTAATGTTGATATAGTGTTGATATAGTGATGTAGTGTTGATATAGAGATGTAGTGTTGATGTAGTGTTGATATAGTGATGTAGTGTTGATATAGTGATGTAGTGTTGATATAGTGATGTGGAGTTGATATAGTGATGTAGTGTTGATATAGTGATGATATAGTGATGTGGTGTTGATATAGTAATGTAGTGTTGATATAGTGATGTAGTGTTGATGTAGTGATGTAGTGTTGATATAGTGATGTAGTGTTGATATAGTGATGTAGTGTTGATGTAGTGTTGATATAGTGATATAGTGTTGTAGTGATGTAGTGTTGATATAGTGATGTAGTGTTGCTATAGTGATGTAGTGTTGATATAGTGTTGATATAGTGATGCAGTGTTGATATAGTGTTGATATAGTGATGTAGTGTTAATATAGTGACATAGTGTTGATATAGTGATGTAGTGTTGATATAGTGATGTGGTGTTGATATAGTGATGATATACTGTTGATATAGTGATGTAGTGTTGATATAGTGATGTAGTGTTGTAGTGATGTAGTGTTGGTGATGTAGTGTTGGTAATGTAGTGTTGATATAATGATGTAGTGTTGTAGTGATGTAGTGTTGATATAGTGATATAGTGTTGATATAGTGTTGTAGTGATGTAGTGTTTATATAGTGATGTAGTGTTGATATAGTGATGTGGTGTTGATATAGTGATGTAGTGTTGATATAGTGTTGATATAGTAATGTAGTGTTGATATAGTGATGTGGTGTTGATATAGTGATGTAGTGTTGATATAGTGTTGATGTAGTGTTGATATAGTGTTGATATAGTGATGTGGTGTTAATATAGTGATGTAGTGTTGATATAGTGTTGATAGTGATGTAGTGTTGATATAGTGATATAGTGTTGATATAGTGATGTAGTGTTGTAGTGATGTAGTGTTGATATAGTGATATAGTGTTGATATAGTTATGTAGTGTTGATGTAGTGATGTAGTGTTGATATAGTGTTGATATAGTGACGTGGTGTTGATATAGTGATGTAGTTTTGATGTAGTGTTGAATTAGTGTTGATATAGTGTTGATATAGTGACGTGGTGTTGATATAGTGATGTAGTGTTGTAGTTATGTAGTGTTGATATAGTGATGTAGTTTTGATATAGTGATGTGGTGTTGATATAGTGATGTAATGTTGATATAGTGTTGATATAGTAATGTAGTGTTGATATAGTGATGTGGTGTTGATATAGTTATGTAGTGTTGATATAGTGTTGATATAGTGTTGATATAGTGATGTAGTGTTGATATAGTGATATAGTGTTGATATAGTGAAGTAGTGTTGATATAGTGACGTGGTGTTGATATAGTGATGTCGTGTTGATATAGTGATGTAGTGTTGATATAGTGATGTAGTGTTGATATAGTGATGTAGTGTTAATATAGTGATATAGTGATGTAGTGTTGATATAGTGATGTAGTGTTGTAGTGTTGATATAGTGATGTAGTGTTGATATAGTGATGTAGTGTTGATATAGTGATGTGGTGTTGATATAGTGATGTAGTGTTGCTATAGTGATGTAGTGTTGCTATAGTGATGTAGTGTTGCTATAGTGATGTAGTGTTGATATAGTGATGTAGTGTTGATATAGTGTTGATATAGTGATGCAGTGTTGATATAGTGTTGATATAGTGATGTAGTGTTAATATAGTGATATAGTGTTGATATAGTGATGTAGTGTTGATATAGTGATGTGGTGTTGATATAGTGATGATATACTGTTGATATAGTGATGTAGTGTTGATATAGTGATGTAGTGTTGTAGTGATGTAGTGTTGGTGATGTAGTGTTGGTGATGTAGTGTTGATATAGTGATGTAGTGTTGTAGTGTTGATATAGTGATATAGTGTTGATAGAGTGTTGTAGTGATGTAGTGTTTATATAGTGATGTAGTGTTGATATAGTGATGTGGTGTTGATATAGTGATGTAGTGTTGATATAGTGTTGATATAGTAATGTAGTGTTGATATAGTGATGTGGTGTTGATATAGTGATGTAGTGTTGATATAGTGTTGATATAGTGATGTAGTTCTGATATAGTGATGTGGTGTTGATATAGTGATGTAGTGTTGATATAGTGATGTAGTGCTGATGTATTGTTGATATAGTGATGTAGTGTTGATATAGTGATGTAGTGTTGATATAGTGATGCGGTGTTGATATAGTGATGTATTGTTGATATAGTGATGATATAGTGATGTGGTGTTGATATAGTGATGTAGTGTTGATATAGTGATGTAGTGTTGATATAGTAATGTAGTGATGTGGTGTTGATATAGTGATGTAGTGTTGATATAGTGTTGTAGTGTTGATATAGTGATGTAGTGTTGATATAGTGATGTAGAGTTGATATAGTGATGTAGTGTTGATATAGTGATATAGTGATGTAGTGTTGATATAGTGATGTAGTGTTGTAGTGATGTAGTGTTGATATAGTGATGTAGTGTTGCTATAGTGATGTAGTGTTGCTATAGTGATGTAGTGTTGATATAGTGATGTAGTGTTGATATAGTGTTGATATAGTGATGCAGTGTTGATATAGTGTTGATATAGTGATGTAGTGTTAATATAGTGATATAGTGTTGATATAGTGATGTAGTGTTGATATAAAGATGTGGTGTTGATATAGTGATGATATAGTGTTGATATAGTGATGTAGTGTTGTTATAGTGATGTAGTGTTGATATAGTGATGTAGTGTTGATATAGTGATGTAGTGTTGTAGTGATGTAGTGTTGGTGATGTAGTGTTGGTGATGTAGTGTTGATATAATGATGTAGTGTTGTAGTGATGTAGTGTTGATATAGTGATATAGTGTTGATATAGTGTTGTAGTGATGTAGTGTTTATATAGTGATGTAGTGTTGATATAGTGATGTGGTGTTGATATAGTGATGTAGTGTTGATATAGTGTTGATATAGTAATGTAGTGTTGATATAGTGATGTGGTGTTGATATAGTGATGTAGTGTTGATATAGTGTTGATATAGTGATGTAGTTTTCATATAGTGATGTGGTGTTGATATAGTGATGTAGTGTTGATATAGTGTTGATAGTGATGTAGTGTTGATATAGTGATATAGTGTTGATATAGTGATGTAGTGTTGTAGTGATGTAGTGTTGATATAGTGATATAGTGTTGATATAGTGATGTAGTGTTGATGTAGTGATGTAGTGTTGATATAGTGTTGATATAGTGACGTGGTGTTGATATAGTGATGTAGTTTTGATGTAGTGTTGATATAGTGTTGATATAGTGTTGATATAGTGACGTGGTGTTGATATAGTGATGTAGTGTTGTAGTTATGTAGTGTTGATATAGTGATGTAGTGTTGATATAGTGATGTGGTGTTGATATAGTGATGTAATGTTGATATAGTGTTGATATAGTAATGTAGTGTTGATATAGTGATGTGGTGTTGATATAGTTATGTAGTGTTGATATAGTGTTGATATAGTGTTGATATAGTGATGTAGTGTTGATATAGTGTTGATATAGTGATGTAGTGTTGATATAGTGACGTGGTGTTGATATAGTGATTTGGTGTTGATATAGTGATGTAATGTTGATATAGTGTTGATATAGTGATGTAGTGTTGATATAGTGATGTAGTGTTGATATAGTGTTGATATAGTGATGTAGTGTTGATATAGTGATGTGGTGTTAATATAGTGATGTAATGTTGATATAGTGTTGATATAGTAATGTAGTGTTGATATAGTGATGTAGTGTTGATATAGTGTTGATATAGTGATGTAGTGTTGATATAGTGATGTGGTGTTGATATAGTGATGTAGTGTTGATATAGTGTTGATATAGTAATGTAGTGTTGATATAGTGATGTAGTGTTGATGTAGTGTTGATATAGTGATGTAGTGTTGATATAGTGATGTAGTGTTGATATAGTGATGTGGTGTTGATATAGTGATGTGGTGTTGATATAGTGATGTAGTGTTGATATAGTCATGAGATAGTGATGTGGTGTTGATATAGTGATGTATTGTTGATATAGTGATATAGTGTTGATATAGTGATGTAGTGTTGATATAGTGATGTAGTGTTGATGTAGTGTTGATATAGTGATAGTGTTGTAGTGATGTAGTGTTGATATAGTGATGTAGTGTTGATATAGTGATGTAGTGTTGTAGTGATGTAGTGTTGATATAGTGATGTAGTGTTGATATAGTGATGTAGTGTTGATATAGTGATGTGGTGTTGATATAGTGATGTAATGTTGTAGTGATGTAGTGTTGATATAGTGATGTGGTGTTGATATAGTGATGTAATGTTGATATAGTGTTGATATAGTAATGTAGTGTTGATATAGTGATGTGGTGTTGATATAGTGATGTAGTGTTGATATAGTGTTGATATAGTGTTGATATAGTGATGTAGTGTTGATATAGTGATATAGTGTTGATATAGTGATGTAGTGTTGATATAGTGACGGGGTGTTGATATAGTGATGTGGTGTTGATGTAGTGATGTAGTGTTGATATAGTGATGTGGTGTTGATATAGTGATGTAATGTTGATATAGTGTTGATATAGTAATGTAGTGTTGATATAGTGATGTAGTGTTGATATAGTGTTGATATAGTGATGTAGTGTTGATATAGTTATGTGGTGTTGATATAGTGTTGATATAGTAATGTAGTGTTGATATAGTGATGTAGTGTTGATATAGTGTTGATATAGTGATGTAGTGTTTATATAGCAATGTGGTGTTGATATAGTGATGTAGTGTTGATATAGTAATGTAGTGTTGATATATTGATGTAGTGTTGACATAGTGATGTAGTGTTGATATAGTGATGTAGTGTTGATATATTGATGTAGTGTTGATATAGTGATGTAGTTTTGATATAGTGATGTGGTGTTGATATAGTGATGTAGTGTTGATATAGTGATGTAGTGCTGATGTAGTGTTGATATAGTGATGTAGTGTTGATATAGTAATGTAGTGATGTGGTGTTGATATAGTGATGTAGTGTTGATATAGTGTTGTAGTGTTGATATAGTGATGTAGTGTTGATATAGTGATGTAGTGTTGATATAGTGATGTAGTGTTGATATAGTGATATAGTGATGTAGTGTTGATATAGTGATGTAGTGTTGTAGTGATGTAGTGTTGATATAGTGATGTAGTGTTGCTATAGTGATGTAGTGTTGCTATAGTGATGTAGTGTTGATATAGTGATGTAGTGTTGATATAGTGTTGATATAGTGATGCAGTGTTGATATAGTGTTGATATAGTGATGTAGTGTTAATATAGTGATATAGTGTTGATATAGTGATGTAGTGTTGATATAAAGATGTGGTGTTGATATAGTGTTGATATAGTGATGTAGTGTTGATATAGTGATATAGTGTTGATATAGTGATGTAGTGTTGATATAGTGACGTGGTGTTGATATAGTGATGTGGTGTTGATATAGTGATGTAATGTTGATATAGTGTTGATATAGTAATGTAGTGTTGATATAGTGATGTAGTGTTGATATAGTGTTGATATAGTGATGTAGTGTTGATATAGTGATGTGGTGTTAATATAGTGATGTAATGTTGATATAGTGTTGATATAGTAATGTAGTGTTGATATAGTGATGTAGTGTTGATATAGTGTTGATATAGTGATGTAGTGTTGATATAGTGATGTGGTGTTGATATAGTGATGTAGTGTTGATATAGTGTTGATATAGTAATGTAGTGTTGATATAGTGATGTAGTGTTGATGTAGTGTTGATATAGTGATGTAGTGTTGATATAGTGATGTAGTGTTTATATAGTGATGTGGTGTTGATATAGTGATATGGTGTTGATATAGTGATGTAGTGTTGATATAGTGATGATATAGTGATGTGGTGTTGATATAGTGATGTAGTGTTGATATAGTGATGTAGTGTTGATATAGTGATGTAGTGTTAATATAGTGATGTAGTGTTGATGTAGTGTTGATATAGTGATAGTGTTGTAGTGATGTAGTGTTGATATAGTGATGTAGTGTTGCTATAGTGATGTAGTGTTGATATAGTGATGTAGTGTTGATATAGTGATGTAGTGTTGATAGTGATGTAATGTTGATAGTGATATAGTGATGTAGTGTTGATATAGTGATGTAGTGTCGTAGTGATGTAGTGTTGATATAGTGATGTAGTGTTGATATAGTGATGTAGTGTTTATATATATTGATGTGGTGTTGATATAGTGATGTAATGTTGTAGTGATGTAGTGTTGATATAGTGATGTGGTGTTGATATAGTGATGTAATGTTGATATAGTGTTGATATAGTAATGTAGTGTTGATATAGTGATGTGGTGTTGATATAGTGATGTAGTGTTGATATAGTGTTGATATAGTGTTGATATAGTGATGTAGTGTTGATATAGTGATATAGTGTTGATATAGTGATGTAGTGTTGATATAGTGACGTGGTGTTGATATAGTGATGTGGTGTTGATGTAGTGATGTAGTGTTGATATAGTGATGTGGTGTTGATATAGTGATGTAATGTTGATATAGTGTTGATATAGTAATGTAGTGTTGATATAGTGATGTAGTGTTGATATAGTGTTGATATAGTGATGTAGTGTTGATATAGTTATGTGGTGTTGATATAGTGTTGATATAGTAATGTAGTGTTAATATAGTGATGTAGTGTTGATATAGTGTTGATATAGTGATGTGGTGTTGATATAGTGATGTGGTGTTGATATAGTGATGTAGTGTTGATATAGTGATGATATAGTGATGTGGTGTTGATATAGTGATGTGGTGTTGATATAGTGATGTAGTGTTGATATAGTGTTGAGATAGTGATGTAGTTTTGATATAGTGATGTGGTGTTGATATAGTGATGTAGTGTTGATATAGTGATGTAGTGCTGATGTAGTGTTGATATAGTGATGTAGTGTTGATATAGTGATGTGGTGTTGATATAGTGATGTAGTGTTGATATAGTGATGATATAGTGATGTGGTGTTGATATAGTGATGTAGTGTTGATATAGTGATGTAGTGTTGATATAGTAATGTAGTGATGTGGTGTTGATATAGTGATGTAGTGTTGATATAGTGTTGTAGTGTTGATATAGTGATGTAGTGTTCATATAGTGATGTAGTGTTGATATAGTGATGTAGTGTTGATATAGTGATATAGTGATGTAGTGTTGATATAGTGATGTAGTGTTGTAGTGATGTAGTGTTGATATAGTGATGTAGTGTTGCTATAGTGATGTAGTGTTGCTATAGTGATGTAGTGTTGATATAGTGATGTAGTGTTGATGTAGTGTTGATATAGTGTTGATATAGTGATGCAGTGTTGATATAGTGTTGATATAGTGATGTAGTGTTAATATAGTGACATAGTGTTGATATAGTGATGTAGTGTTGATATAAAGATGTGGTGTTGATATAGTGATGATATAGTGTTGATATAGTGATGTAGTGTTGTTATAGTGATGTAGTGTTGATATAGTGATGTAGTGTTGATATAGTGTTGATATAGTGATGTAGTTTTCATATAGTGATGTGGTGTTGATATAGTGATGTAGTGTTGATATAGTGTTGATAGTGATGTAGTGTTGATATAGTGATATAGTGTTGATATAGTGATGTAGTGTTGTAGTGATGTAGTGTTGATATAGTGATATAGTGTTGATATAGTGATGTAGTGTTGATGTAGTGATGTAGTGTTGATATAGTGTTGATATAGTGACGTGGTGTTGATATAGTGATGTAGTTTTGATGTAGTGTTGATATAGTGTTGATATAGTGTTGATATAGTGACGTGGTGTTGATATAGTGATGTAGTGTTGTAGTTATGTAGTGTTGATATAGTGATGTAGTGTTGATATTGTGATGTGGTGTTGATATAGTGATGTAATGTTGATATAGTGTTGATATAGTAATGTAGTGTTGATATAGTGATGTGGTGTTGATATAGTTATGTAGTGTTGATATAGTGTTGATATAGTGTTGATATAGTGATGTAGTGTTGATATAGTGATATAGTGTTGATATAGTGATGTAGTGTTGATATAGTGATGTGGTGTTGATATAGTGATTTGGTGTTGATATAGTGATGTAATGTTGATATAGTGTTGATATAGTGATGTAGTGTTGATATAGAGATGTAGTGTTGATGTAGTGTTGATATAGTGATGTAGTGTTGATATAGTGATGTAGTGTTGATATAGTGATGTGGAGTTGATATAGTGATGTAGTGTTGATATAGTGATGATATAGTGATGTGGTGTTGATATAGTAATGTAGTGTTGATATAGTGATGTAGTGTTGATGTAGTGATGTAGTGTTGATATAGTGATGTAGTGTTGATATAGTGATGTAGTGTTGATGTAGTGTTGATATAGTGATATAGTGTTGTAGTGATGTAGTGTTGATATAGTGATGTAGTGTTGCTATAGTGATGTAGTGTTGATATAGTGATGTAGTGTTGATATAGTGATGTAGTGTTGATATAGTGATGTGGTGTTGATATATTGATGTAGTGTTGCTATAGTGATGTAGTGTTGCTATAGTGATGTAGTGTTGATATAGTGTTGATATAGTGATGCAGTGTTGATATAGTGTTGATATAGTGATGTAGTGTTAATATAGTGACATAGTGTTGATATAGTGATGTAGTGTTGATATAGTGATGTGGTGTTGATATAGTGATGATATACTGTTGATATAGTGATGTAGTGTTGATATAGTGATGTAGGATGGTAGTGATGTAGTGTTGGTGATGTAGTGTTGGTAATGTAGTGTTGATATAATGATGTAGTGTTGTAGTGATGTAGTGTTGATATAGTGATATAGTGTTGATATAGTGTTGTAGTGATGTAGTGTTTATATAGTGATGTAGTGTTGATATAGTGATGTGGTGTTGATATAGTGATGTAGTGTTGATATAGTGTTGATATAGTAATGTAGTGTTGATATAGTGATGTGGTGTTGATATAGTGATGTAGTGTTGATATAGTGTTGATGTAGTGTTGATATAGTGTTGATATAGTGATGTGGTGTTAATATAGTGATGTAGTGTTGATATAGTGTTGATAGTGATGTAGTGTTGATATAGTGATATAGTGTTGATATAGTGATGTAGTGTTGTAGTGATGTAGTGTTGATATAGTGATATAGTGTTGATATAGTTATGTAGTGTTGATGTAGTGATGTAGTGTTGATATAGTGTTGATATAGTGACGTGGTGTTGATATAGTGATGTAGTTTTGATGTAGTGTTGAATTAGTGTTGATATAGTGTTGATATAGTGACGTGGTGTTGATATAGTGATGTAGTGTTGTAGTTATGTAGTGTTGATATAGTGATGTAGTTTTGATATAGTGATGTGGTGTTGATATAGTGATGTAATGTTGATATAGTGTTGATATAGTAATGTAGTGTTGATATAGTGATGTGGTGTTGATATAGTTATGTAGTGTTGATATAGTGTTGATATAGTGATGTAGTGTTGATATAGTGATGTAGTGTTGATATAGTGATGTAGTGTTGATATAGTGATATAGTGATGTAGTGTTGATATAGTGATGTAGTGTTGTAGTGTTGATATAGTGATGTAGTGTTGATATAGTGATGTAGTGTTGATATAGTGATGTGGTGTTGATATAGTGATGTAGTGTTGCTATAGTGATGTAGTGTTGCTATAGTGATGTAGTGTTGCTATAGTGATGTAGTGTTGATATAGTGATGTAGTGTTGATATAGTGTTGATATAGTGATGCAGTGTTGATATAGTGTTGATATAGTGATGTAGTGTTAATATAGTGATATAGTGTTGATATAGTGATGTAGTGTTGATATAGTGATGTGGTGTTGATATAGTGATGATATACTGTTGATATAGTGATGTAGTGTTGATATAGTGATGTAGTGTTGTAGTGATGTAGTGTTGGTGATGTAGTGTTGGTGATGTAGTGTTGATATAGTGATGTAGTGTTGTAGTGTTGATATAGTGATATAGTGTTGATATAGTGTTGTAGTGATGTAGTGTTTATATAGTGATGTAGTGTTGATATAGTGATGTGGTGTTGATATAGTGATGTAGTGTTGATATAGTGTTGATATAGTAATGTAGTGTTGATATAGTGATGTGGTGTTGATATAGTGATGTAGTGTTGATATAGTGTTGATATAGTGATGTAGTTCTGATATAGTGATGTGGTGTTGATATAGTGATGTAGTGTTGATATAGTGATGTAGTGCTGATGTATTGTTGATATAGTGATGTAGTGTTGATATAGTGATGTAGTGTTGATATAGTGATGCGGTGTTGATATAGTGATGTATTGTTGATATAGTGATGATATAGTGATGTGGTGTTGATATAGTGATGTAGTGTTGATATAGTGATGTAGTGTTGATATAGTAATGTAGTGATGTGGTGTTGATATAGTGATGTAGTGTTGATATAGTGTTGTAGTGTTGATATAGTGATGTAGTGTTGATATAGTGATGTAGAGTTGATATAGTGATGTAGTGTTGATATAGTGATATAGTGATGTAGTGTTGATATAGTGATGTAGTGTTGTAGTGATGTAGTGTTGATATAGTGATGTAGTGTTGCTATAGTGATGTAGTGTTGCTATAGTGATGTAGTGTTGATATAGTGATGTAGTGTTGATATAGTGTTGATATAGTGATGCAGTGTTGATATAGTGTTGATATAGTGATGTAGTGTTAATATAGTGATATAGTGTTGATATAGTGATGTAGTGTTGATATAAAGATGTGGTGTTGATATAGTGATGATATAGTGTTGATATAGTGATGTAGTGTTGTTATAGTGATGTAGTGTTGATATAGTGATGTAGTGTTGATATAGTGATGTAGTGTTGTAGTGATGTAGTGTTGGTGATGTAGTGTTGGTGATGTAGTGTTGATATAATGATGTAGTGTTGTAGTGATGTAGTGTTGATATAGTGATATAGTGTTGATATAGTGTTGTAGTGATGTAGTGTTTATATAGTGATGTAGTGTTGATATAGTGATGTGGTGTTGATATAGTGATGTAGTGTTGATATAGTGTTGATATAGTAATGTAGTGTTGATATAGTGATGTGGTGTTGATATAGTGATGTAGTGTTGATATAGTGTTGATATAGTGATGTAGTTTTCATATAGTGATGTGGTGTTGATATAGTGATGTAGTGTTGATATAGTGTTGATAGTGATGTAGTGTTGATATAGTGATATAGTGTTGATATAGTGATGTAGTGTTGTAGTGATGTAGTGTTGATATAGTGATATAGTGTTGATATAGTGATGTAGTGTTGATGTAGTGATGTAGTGTTGATATAGTGTTGATATAGTGACGTGGTGTTGATATAGTGATGTAGTTTTGATGTAGTGTTGATATAGTGTTGATATAGTGTTGATATAGTGACGTGGTGTTGATATAGTGATGTAGTGTTGTAGTTATGTAGTGTTGATATAGTGATGTAGTGTTGATATAGTGATGTGGTGTTGATATAGTGATGTAATGTTGATATAGTGTTGATATAGTAATGTAGTGTTGATATAGTGATGTGGTGTTGATATAGTTATGTAGTGTTGATATAGTGTTGATATAGTGTTGATATAGTGATGTAGTGTTGATATAGTGTTGATATAGTGATGTAGTGTTGATATAGTGACGTGGTGTTGATATAGTGATTTGGTGTTGATATAGTGATGTAATGTTGATATAGTGTTGATATAGTGATGTAGTGTTGATATAGTGATGTAGTGTTGATATAGTGTTGATATAGTGATGTAGTGTTGATATAGTGATGTGGTGTTAATATAGTGATGTAATGTTGATATAGTGTTGATATAGTAATGTAGTGTTGATATAGTGATGTAGTGTTGATATAGTGTTGATATAGTGATGTAGTGTTGATATAGTGATGTGGTGTTGATATAGTGATGTAGTGTTGATATAGTGTTGATATAGTAATGTAGTGTTGATATAGTGATGTAGTGTTGATGTAGTGTTGATATAGTGATGTAGTGTTGATATAGTGATGTAGTGTTGATATAGTGATGTGGTGTTGATATAGTGATGTGGTGTTGATATAGTGATGTAGTGTTGATATAGTCATGAGATAGTGATGTGGTGTTGATATAGTGATGTATTGTTGATATAGTGATATAGTGTTGATATAGTGATGTAGTGTTGATATAGTGATGTAGTGTTGATGTAGTGTTGATATAGTGATAGTGTTGTAGTGATGTAGTGTTGATATAGTGATGTAGTGTTGATATAGTGATGTAGTGTTGTAGTGATGTAGTGTTGATATAGTGATGTAGTGTTGATATAGTGATGTAGTGTTGATATAGTGATGTGGTGTTGATATATTGATGTAATGTTGTAGTGATGTAGTGTTGATATAGTGATGTGGTGTTGATATAGTGATGTAATGTTGATATAGTGTTGATATAGTAATGTAGTGTTGATATAGTGATGTGGTGTTGATATAGTGATGTAGTGTTGATATAGTGTTGATATAGTGTTGATATAGTGATGTAGTGTTGATATAGTGATATAGTGTTGATATAGTGATGTAGTGTTGATATAGTGACGGGGTGTTGATATAGTGATGTGGTGTTGATGTAGTGATGTAGTGTTGATATAGTGATGTGGTGTTGATATAGTGATGTAATGTTGATATAGTGTTGATATAGTAATGTAGTGTTGATATAGTGATGTAGTGTTGATATAGTGTTGATATAGTGATGTAGTGTTGATATAGTTATGTGGTGTTGATATAGTGTTGATATAGTAATGTAGTGTTGATATAGTGATGTAGTGTTGATATAGTGTTGATATAGTGATGTAGTGTTTATATAGCAATGTGGTGTTGATATAGTGATGTAGTGTTGATATAGTAATGTAGTGTTGATATATTGATGTAGTGTTGACATAGTGATGTAGTGTTGATATAGTGATGTAGTGTTGATATATTGATGTAGTGTTGATATAGTGATGTAGTTTTGATATAGTGATGTGTGGTGTTGATATAGTGATGTAGTGTTGATATAGTGATGTAGTGCTGATGTAGTGTTGATATAGTGATGTAGTGTTGATATAGTAATGTAGTGATGTGGTGTTGATATAGTGATGTAGTGTTGATATAGTGTTGTATTGTTGATATAGTGATGTAGTGTTGATATAGTGATGTAGTGTTGATATAGTGATGTAGTGTTGATATAGTGATATAGTGATGTAGTGTTGATATAGTGATGTAGTGTTGTAGTGATGTAGTGTTGATATAGTGATGTAGTGTTGCTATAGTGATGTAGTGTTGCTATAGTGATGTAGTGTTGATATAGTGATGTAGTGTTGATATAGTGTTGATATAGTGATGCAGTGTTGATATAGTGTTGATATAGTGATGTAGTGTTGATATAGTGATATAGTGTTGATATAGTGATGTAGTGTTGATATAGTGGACGTGGTGTTGATATAGTGATGTGGTGTTGATATAGTGATGTAATGTTGATATAGTGTTGATATAGTAATGTAGTGTTGATATAGTGATGTAGTGTTGATATAGTGTTGATATAGTGATGTAGTGTTGATATAGTGATGTGGTGTTAATATAGTGATGTAATGTTGATATAGTGTTGATATAGTAATGTAGTGTTGATATAGTGATGTAGTGTTGATATAGTGTTGATATAGTGATGTAGTGTTGATATAGTGATGTGGTGTTGATATAGTGATGTAGTGTTGATATAGTGTTGATATAGTAATGTAGTGTTGATATAGTGATGTAGTGTTGATGTAGTGTTGATATAGTGATGTAGTGTTGATATAGTGATGTAGTGTTTATATAGTGATGTGGTGTTGATATAGTGATATGGTGTTGATATAGTGATGTAGTGTTGATATAGTGATGATATAGTGATGTGGTGTTGATATAGTGATGTAGTGTTGATATAGTGATGTAGTGTTGATATAGTGATGTAGTGTTAATATAGTGATGTAGTGTTGATGTAGTGTTGATATAGTGATAGTGTTGTAGTGATGTAGTGTTGATATAGTGATGTAGTGTTGCTATAGTGATGTAGTGTTGATATAGTGATGTAGTGTTGATATAGTGATGTAGTGTTGATAGTGATGTAATGTTGATAGTGATATAGTGATGTAGTGTTGATATAGTGATGTAGTGTCGTAGTGATGTAGTGTTGATATAGTGATGTAGTGTTGATATAGTGATGTAGTGTTTATATATATTGATGTGGTGTTGATATAGTGATGTAATGTTGTAGTGATGTAGTGTTGATATAGTGATGTGGTGTTGATATAGTGATGTAATGTTGATATAGTGTTGATATAGTAATGTAGTGTTGATATAGTGATGTGGTGTTGATATAGTGATGTAGTGTTGATATAGTGTTGATATAGTGTTGATATAGTGATGTAGTGTTGATATAGTGATATAGTGTTGATATAGTGATGTAGTGTTGATATAGTGACGTGGTGTTGATATAGTGATGTGGTGTTGATGTAGTGATGTAGTGTTGATATAGTGATGTGGTGTTGATATAGTGATGTAATGTTGATATAGTGTTGATATAGTAATGTAGTGTTGATATAGTGATGTAGTGTTGATATAGTGTTGATATAGTGATGTAGTGTTGATATAGTTATGTGGTGTTGATATAGTGTTGATATAGTAATGTAGTGTTGATATAGTGATGTAGTGTTGATATAGTGTTGATATAGTGATGTAGTGTTTATATAGCAATGTGGAGTTGATATAGTGATGTAGTGTTGATATAGTGATGATATAGTGATGTAGTGTTGATATAGTAATGTAGTGTTGATATAGTGATGTAGTGTTGATATAGTGATGTAGTGTTGATGTAGTGTTGATATATTGATGTAGTGTTGATATAGTGATGTGGTGTTGATATAGTGATGTGGTGTTGATATAGTGATGTGGTGTTGATATAGTGATGTAGTGTTGATATAGTGATGATATAGTGATGTGGTGTTGATATAGTGATGTGGTGTTGATATAGTGATGTAGTGTTGATATAGTGTTGAGATAGTGATGTAGTTTTGATATAGTGATGTGGTGTTGATATAGTGATGTAGTGTTGATATAGTGATGTAGTGCTGATGTAGTGTTGATATAGTGATGTAGTGTTGATATAGTGATGTGGTGTTGATATAGTGATGTAGTGTTGATATAGTGATGATATAGTTATGTGGTGTTGATATAGTGATGTAGTGTTGATATAGTGATGTAGTGTTGATATAGTAATGTAGTGATGTGGTGTTGATATAGTGATGTAGTGTTGATATAGTGTTGTAGTGTTGATATAGTGATGTAGTGTTCATATAGTGATGTAGTGTTGATATAGTGATGTAGTGTTGATATAGTGATATAGTGATGTAGTGTTGATATAGTGATGTAGTGTTGTAGTGATGTAGTGTTGATATAGTGATGTAGTGTTGCTATAGTGATGTAGTGTTGCTATAGTGATGTAGTGTTGATATAGTGATGTAGTGTTGATGTAGTGTTGATATAGTGTTGATATAGTGATGCAGTGTTGATATAGTGTTGATATAGTGATGTAGTGTTAATATAGTGACATAGTGTTGATATAGTGATGTAGTGTTGATATAAAGATGTGGTGTTGATATAGTGATGATATAGTGTTGATATAGTGATGTAGTGTTGTTATAGTGATGTAGTGTTGATATAGTGATGTAGTGTTGATATAGTGATGTAGTGTTGTAGTGATGTAGTGTTGGTGATGTAGTGTTGGTGATGTAGTGTTGATATAATGATGTAGTGTTGTAGTGATGTAGTGTTGATATAGTGATATAGTGTTGATATAGTGTTGTAGTGATGTAGTGTTTATATAGTGATGTAGTGTTGATATAGTGATGTGGTGTTGATATAGTGATGTAGTGTTGATATAGTGTTGATATAGTAATGTAGTGTTGATATAGTGATGTGGTGTTGATATAGTGATGTAGTGTTGATATAGTGTTGATATAGTGATGTAGTTTTGATATAGTGATGTGGTGTTGATATAGTGATGTAGTGTTGATATAGTGTTGATAGTGATGTAGTGTTGATATAGTGATATAGTGTTGATATAGTGATGTAGTGTTGTAGTGATGTAGTGTTGATATAGTGATATAGTGTTGATATAGTGATGTAGTGTTGATGTAGTGATGTAGTGTTGATATAGTGTTGATATAGTGACGTGGTGTATATAGTGATGTAGTTTTGATGTAGTGTTGATATAATGTTGATATAGTGTTGATATAGTGATGTAGTGTTGATATAGTGTTGATATAGTGATGTAGTGTTGATATAGTGACGTGGTGTTGATATAGTGATTTGGTGTTGATATAGTGATGTAATGTTGATATAGTGTTGATATAGTAATGTAGTGTTGATATAGTGATGTGGTGTTGATATAGTTATGTAGTGTTGATATAGTGTTGATATAGTGTTGGTATAGTGATGTAGTGTTGATATAGTGATATAGTGTTGATATAGTGATGTAGTGTTGATATAGTGACGTGGTGTTGATATAGTGATGTGGTGTTGATATAGTGATGTAATGTTGATATAGTGTTGATATAGTAATGTAGTGTTGATATAGTGATGTAGTGTTGATATAGTGTTGATATAGTGATGTAGTGTTGATATAGTGATGTGGTGTTAATATAGTGATGTAATGTTGATATAGTGTTGATATAGTAATGTAGTGTTGATATAGTGATGTAGTGTTGATATAGTGTTGATATAGTGATGTAGTGTTGATATAGTGATGTGGTGTTGATATAGTGATGTAGTGTTGATATAGTGTTGATATAGTGTTGATATAGTGATGTAGTGTTGATATAGTGATATAGTGTTGATATAGTGATGTAGTGTTGATATAGTGACGGGGTGTTGATATAGTGATGTGGTGTTGACGTAGTGATGTAGTGTTGATATAGTGATGTGGTGTTGATATAGTGATGTAATGTTGATATAGTGTTGATATAGTAATGTAGTGTTGATATAGTGATGTAGTGTTGATATAGTGTTGATATAGTGATGTAGTGTTGATATAGTTATGTGGTGTTGATATAGTGTTGATATAGTAATGTAGTGTTGATATAGTGATGTAGTGTTGATATAGTGTTGATATAGTGATGTAGTGTTTATATAGCAATGTGGTGTTGATATAGTGATGTAGTGTTGATATAGTAATGTAGTGTTGATATATTGATGTAGTGTTGACATAGTGATGTAGTGTTGATATAGTGATGTAGTGTTGATATATTGATGTAGTGTTGATATAGTGATGTGGTGTTGATATAGTGATGTGGTGTTGATATAGTGATGTAGTGTTGATATAGTGATGATATAGTGATGTGGTGTTGATATAGTGATGTGGTGTTGATATAGTGATGTAGTGTTGATATAGTGTTGATATAGTGATTTAGTTTTGATATAGTGATGTGGTGTTGATATAGTGATGTAGTGTTGATATAGTGATGTAGTGCTGATGTAGTGTTGATATAGTGATGTAGTGTTGATATAGTAATGTAGTGATGTGGTGTTGATATAGTGATGTAGTGTTGATATAGTGTTGTAGTGTTGATATAGTGATGTAGTGTTGATATAGTGATGTAGTGTTGATATAGTGATGTAGTGTTGATATAGTGATATAGTGATGTAGTGTTGATATAGTGATGTAGTGTTGTAGTGATGTAGTGTTGATATAGTGATGTAGTGTTGCTATAGTGATGTAGTGTTGCTATAGTGATGTAGTGTTGATATAGTGATGTAGTGTTGATATAGTGTTGATATAGTGATGCAGTGTTGATATAGTGTTGATATAGTGATGTAGTGTTAATATAGTGATATAGTGTTGATATAGTGATGTAGTGTTGATATAAAGATGTGGTGTTGATATAGTGTTGATATAGTGATGTAGTGTTGATATAGTGATATAGTGTTGATATAGTGATGTAGTGTTGATATAGTGACGTGGTGTTGATATAGTGATGTGGTGTTGATATAGTGATGTAATGTTGATATAGTGTTGATATAGTAATGTAGTGTTGATATAGTGATGTAGTGTTGATATAGTGTTGATATAGTGATGTAGTGTTGATATAGTGATGTGGTGTTAATATAGTGATGTAATGTTGATATAGTGTTGATATAGTAATGTAGTGTTGATATAGTGATGTAGTGTTGATATAGTGTTGATATAGTGATGTAGTGTTGATATAGTGATGTGGTGTTGATATAGTGATGTAGTGTTGATATAGTGTTGATATAGTAATGTAGTGTTGATATAGTGATGTAGTGTTGATGTAGTGTTGATATAGTGATGTAGTGTTGATATAGTGATGTAGTGTTTATATAGTGATGTGGTGTTGATATAGTGATATGGTGTTGATATAGTGATGTAGTGTTGATATAGTGATGATATAGTGATTGTGGTGTTGATATAGTGATGTAGTGTTGATATAGTGATGTAGTGTTGTAGTGATGTAGTGTTGATTATAGTGATGTAGTGTTGATATAGTGATGTAGTGTTTATATATATTGATGTGGTGTTGATATAGTGATGTAATGTTGTAGTGATGTAGTGTTGATATAGTGATGTGGTGTTGATATAGTGATGTAATGTTGATATAGTGTTGATATAGTAATGTAGTGTTAATATAGTGATGTGGTGTTGATATAGTGATGTAGTGTTGATATAGGTGTTGATATAGTGTTGATATAGTGATGTAGTGTTGATATAGTGATATAGTGTTGATATAGTGATGTAGTGTTGATATAGTGACGTGGTGTTGATATAGTGATGTGGTGTTGATGTAGTGATGTAGTGTTGATATAGTGATGTGGTGTTGATATAGTGATGTAATGTTGATATAGTGTTGATATAGTAATGTAGTGTTGATATAGTGATGTAGTGTTGATATAGTGTTGATATAGTGATGTAGTGTTGATATAGTTATGTGGTGTTGATATAGTGTTGATATAGTAATGTAGTGTTGATATAGTGATGTAGTGTTGATATAGTGTTGATATAGTGATGTAGTGTTTATATAGCAATGTGGTGTTGATATAGTGATGTAGTGTTGATATAGTGATGATATAGTGATGTAGTGTTGATATAGTAATGTAGTGTTGATATAGTGATGTAGTGTTGATATAGTGATGTAGTGTTGATGTAGTGTTGATATATTGATGTAGTGTTGATATAGTGATGTGGTGTTGATATAGTGATGTGGTGTTGATATAGTGATGTGGTGTTGATATAGTGATGTAGTGTTGATATAGTGATGATATAGTGATGTGGTGTTGATATAGTGATGTGGTGTTGATATAGTGATGTAGTGTTGATATAGTGTTGAGATAGTGATGTAGTTTTGATATAGTGATGTGGTGTTGATATAGTGATGTAGTGTTGATATAGTGATGTAGTGCTGATGTAGTGTTGATATAGTGATGTAGTGTTGATATAGTGATGTGGTGTTGATATAGTGATGTAGTGTTGATATAGTGATGATATAGTGATGTGGTGTTGATATAGTGATGTAGTGTTGATATAGTGATGTAGTGTTGATATAGTAATGTAGTGATGTGGTGTTGATATAGTGATGTAGTGTTGATATAGTGTTGTAGTGTTGATATAGTGATGTAGTGTTGATATAGTGATGTAGTGTTGATATAGTGATGTAGTGTTGATATAGTGATATAGTGATGTAGTGTTGATATAGTGATGTAGTGTTGTAGTGATGTAGTGTTGATATAGTGATGTAGTGTTGCTATAGTGATGTAGTGTTGCTATAGTGATGTAGTGTTGATATAGTGAGTGTGGAGTGTGTGATATAGTGTTGATATAGTGATGCAGTGTTGATATAGTGTTGATATAGTGATGTAGTGTTAATATAGTGACATAGTGTTGATATAGTGATGTAGTGTTGATATAAAGATGTGGTGTTGATATAGTGATGATATAGTGTTGATATAGTGATGTAGTGTTGTTATAGTGATGTAGTGTTGATATAGTGATGTAGTGTTGATATAGTGATGTAGTGTTGTAGTGATGTAGTGTTGGTGATGTAGTGTTGGTGATGTAGTGTTGATATAATGATGTAGTGTTGTAGTGATGTAGTGTTGATATAGTGATATAGTGTTGATATAGTGTTGTAGTGATGTAGTGTTTATATAGTGATGTAGTGTTGATATAGTGATGTGGTGTTGATATAGTGATGTAGTGTTGATATAGTGTTGATATAGTAATGTAGTGTTGATATAGTGATGTGGTGTTGATATAGTGATGTAGTGTTGATATAGTGTTGATATAGTAATGTAGTGTTGATATAGTGATGTGGTGTTGATATAGTGATGTAGTGTTGATATAGTGTTGATATAGTGATGTAGTTTTGATATAGTGATGTGGTGTTGATATAGTGATGTAGTGTTGATATAGTGTTGATAGTGATGTAGTGTTGATATAGTGATATAGTGTTGATATAGTGATGTAGTGTTGTAGTGATGTAGTGTTGATATAGTGATATAGTGTTGATATAGTGATGTAGTGTTGATGTAGTGATGTAGTGTTGATATAGTGTTGATATAGTGACGTGGTGTTGATATAGTGATGTAGTTTTGATGTAGTGTTGATATAGTGTTGATATAGTGTTGATATAGTGACGTGGTGTTGTAGTTATGTAGTGTTGATATAGTGATGTGGTGTTGATATAGTGATGTAATGTTGATATAGTGTTGATATAGTAATGTAGTGTTGATATAGTGATGTGGTGTTGATATAGTTATGTAGTGTTGATATAGTGTTGATATAGTGTTGGTATAGTGATGTAGTGTTGATATAGTGATATAGTGTTGATATAGTGATGTAGTGTTGATATAGTGACGTGGTGTTGATATAGTGATGTGGTGTTGATATAGTGATGTAATGTTGATATAGTGTTGATATAGTAATGTAGTGTTGATATAGTGATGTAGTGTTGATATAGTGTTGATATAGTGATGTAGTGTTGATATAGTGATGTGGTGTTAATATAGTGATGTAATGTTGATATAGTGTTGATATAGTAATGTAGTGTTGATATAGTGATGTAGTGTTGATATAGTGTTGATATAGTGATGTAGTGTTGATATAGTGATGTGGTGTTGATATAGTGATGTAGTGTTGATATAGTGTTGATATAGTGTTGATATAGTGATGTAGTGTTGATATAGTGATATAGTGTTGATATAGTGATGTAGTGTTGATATAGTGACGGGGTGTTGATATAGTGATGTGGTGTTGATGTAGTGATGTAGTGTTGATATAGTGATGTGGTGTTGATATAGTGATGTAATGTTGACATAGTGTTGATATAGTAATGTAGTGTTGATATAGTGATGTAGTGTTGATATAGTGTTGATATAGTGATGTAGTGTTGATATAGTTATGTGGTGTTGATATAGTGTTGATATAGTAATGTAGTGTTGATATAGTGATGTAGTGTTGATATAGTGTTGATATAGTGATGTAGTGTTTATATAGCAATGTGGTGTTGATATAGTGATGTAGTGTTGATATAGTAATGTAGTGTTGATATAGTGATGTAGTGTTGATATAGTGATGATATAGTGATGTGGTGTTGATATAGTGATGTGGTGTTGATATAGTGATGTAGTGTTGATATAGTGTTGATATAGTGATGTAGTTTTGATATAGTGATGTGGTGTTGATATAGTGATGTAGTGTTGATATAGTGATGTAGTGCTGATGTAGTGTTGATATAGTGATGTAGTGTTGATATAGTAATGTAGTGATGTGGTGTTGATATAGTGATGTAGTGTTGATATAGTGTTGTAGTGTTGATATAGTGATGTAGTGTTGATATAGTGATGTAGTGTTGATATAGTGATGTAGTGTTGATATATTGATGTAGTGTGTTGATATAGTGTTGATATAGTGATGTAGTGTTGATATAGTGATATAGTGTTGATATAGTGATGTAGTGTTGATATAGTGACGTGGTGTTGATATAGTGATGTGGTGTTGATATAGTGATGTAATGTTGATATAGTGTTGATATAGTAATGTAGTGTTGATATAGTGATGTAGTGTTGATATAGTGTTGATATAGTGATGTAGTGTTGATATAGTGATGTGGTGTTAATATAGTGATGTAATGTTGATATAGTGTTGATATAGTAATGTAGTGTTGATATAGTGATGTAGTGTTGATATAGTGTTGATATAGTGATGTAATGTTGATATAGTGATGTGGTGTTGATTTAGTGATGTAGTGTTGATATAGTGTTGATATAGTAATGTAGTGTTGATATAGTGATGTAGTGTTGATGTAGTGTTGATATAGTGATGTGGTGTTGATATAGTGATATGGTGTTGATATAGTGATGTAGTGTTGATATAGTGATGATATAGTGATGTGGTGTTGATATAGTGATGTAGTGTTGATATAGTGATGTAGTGTTGATATAGTGATGTAGTGTTGATATAGTGATGTAGTGTTGATGTAGTGTTGATATAGTGATAGTGTTGTAGTGATGTAGTGTTGATATAGTGATGTAGTGTTGCTATAGTGATGTAGTGTTGATATAGTGATGTAGTGTTGATATAGTGATGTAGTGTTGATAGTGATGTAATGTTGATAGTGATATAGTGATGTAGTGTTGATATAGTGATGTAGTGATGTAGTGTTGATATAGTGATGTAGTGTTGATATAGTGATGTAGTGTTTATATATATTGATGTGGTGTTGATATAGTGATGTAATGTTGTAGTGATGTAGTGTTGATATAGTGATGTGGTGTTGATATAGTGATGTAATGTTGATATAGTGTTGATATAGTAATGTAGTGTTGATATAGTGATGTGGTGTTGATATAGTGATGTAGTGTTGATATAGTGTTGATATAGTGTTGATATAGTGATGTAGTGTTGATATAGTGATATAGTGTTGATATAGTGATGTAGTGTTGATATAGTGACGTGGTGTTGATATAGTGATGTGGTGTTGATGTAGTGATGTAGTGTTGATATAGTGATGTGGTGTTGATATAGTGATGTAATGTTGATATAGTGTTGATATAGTAATGTAGTGTTGATATAGTGATGTAGTGTTGATATAGTGTTGATATAGTGATGTAGTGTTGATATAGTTATGTGGTGTTGATATAGTGTTGATATAGTAATGTAGTGTTGATATAGTGATGTAGTGTTGATATAGTGTTGATATAGTGATGTAGTGTTTATATAGCAATGTGGTGTTGATATAGTGATGTAGTGTTGATATAGTGATGATATAGTGATGTAGTGTTGATATAGTAATGTAGTGTTGATATAGTGATGTAGTGTTGATATAGTGATGTAGTGTTGATGTAGTGTTGATATATTGATGTAGTGTTGATATAGTGATGTGGTGTTGATATAGTGATGTGGTGTTGATATAGTGATGTGGTGTTGATATAGTGATGTAGTGTTGATATAGTGATGATATAGTGATGTGGTGTTGATATAGTGATGTGGTGTTGATATAGTGATGTAGTGTTGATATAGTGTTGATATAGTGATGTAGTTTTGATATAGTGATGTGGTGTTGATATAGTGATGTAGTGTTGATATAGTGATGTAGTGCTGATGTAGTGTTGATATAGTGATGTAGTGTTGATATAGTGATGTGGTGTTGATATAGTGATGTAGTGTTGATATAGTGATGATATAGTGATGTGGTGTTGATATAGTGATGTAGTGTTGATATAGTGATGTAGTGTTGATATAGTAATGTAGTGATGTGGTGTTGATATAGTGATGTAGTGTTGATATAGTGTTGTAGTGTTGATATAGTGATGTAGTGTTGATATAGTGATGTAGTGTTGATATAGTGATGTAGTGTTGATATAGTGATATAGTGATGTAGTGTTGATATAGTGATGTAGTGTTGTAGTGATGTAGTGTTGATATAGTGATGTAGTGTTGCTATAGTGATGTAGTGTTGCTATAGTGATGTAGTGTTGATATAGTGATGTAGTGTTGATATAGTGTTGATATAGTGATGCAGTGTTGATATAGTGTTGATATAGTGATGTAGTGTTAATATAGTGATATAGTGTTGATATAGTGATGTAGTGTTGATATAAAGATGTGGTGTTGATATAGTGATGTAGTGTTGATATAGTGATGTAGTGTTGATATAGTGATATAGTGTTGATATAGTGATGTAGTGTTGATATAGTGACGTGGTGTTGATATAGTGATGTAGGTGTTGATATAGTGATGTAGTGTTGCTATAGTGATGTAGTGTTGATATAGTGATGTAGTGTTGATATAGTGATGTAGTGTTGATAGTGATGTAATGTTGATAGTGATATAGTGATGTAGTGTTGATATAGTGATGTAGTGTTGTAGTGATGTAGTGTTGATATAGTGATGTAGTGTTGATATAGTGATGTAGTGTTTATATATATTGATGTGGTGTTGATATAGTGATGTAATGTTGTAGTGATGTAGTGTTGATATAGTGATGTGGTGTTGATATAGTGATGTAATGTTGATATAGTGTTGATATAGTAATGTAGTGTTGATATAGTGATGTGGTGTTGATATAGTGATGTAGTGTTGATATAGTGTTGATATAGTGTTGATATAGTGATGTAGTGTTGATATAGTGATGTAGTGTTGATATAGTGATGTGGTGTTGATATAGTGATGTAATGTTGATATAGTGTTGATATAGTAATGTAGTGTTGATATAGTGATGTAGTGTTGATATAGTGTTGATATAGTGATGTAGTGTTGATATAGTGATGTGGTGTTGATATAGTGATGTAGTTTTGCATGTAGTGTTGATATAGTGTTGATATAGTGGATGTAGTGTTGATATAGTGATGTGGTGTTGATATAGTGATGTGGTGTTGATATAGTGATGTAGTGTTGATGTAGTGTTGATATAGTGATGTGGTGTTGATATAGTGATGTAGTGTTGATATAGTGATGATATAGTGATGTGGTGTTGATATAGTGATGTAGTGTTGATATAGTGATGTATTGTTGATATAGTGATGTAGTGTTGATATAGTGATGTAGTGTTGATGTAGTGTTGATATAGTGATAGTGTTGTAGTGATGTAGTGTTGATATAGTGATGTAGTGTTGCTATAGTGATGTAGTGTTGAGTGTTGATATAGTGTTGATATAGTGATGCAGTGTTGATATAGTGTTGATATAGTGATGTAGTGTTAATATAGTGATATAGTGTTGATATAGTGATGTAGTGTTGATATAAAGATGTGGTGTTGATATAGTGATGATATAGTGTTGATATAGTGATGTAGTGTTAATATAGTGATATAGTGTTGATATAGTGATGTAGTGTTGATATAAAGATGTGGTGTTGATATAGTGATGAAATAGTGTTGATATAGTGATGTAGTGTTGCTATAGTGATGTAGTGTTGATATAGTGATGTAGTGTTGATATAGTGATGTAGTGTTGATAGTGATGTAATGTTGATAGTGATATAGTGATGTAGTGTTGATATAGTGATGTAGTGTTGTAGTGATGTAGTGTTGATATAGTGATGTAGTGTTGATATAGTGATGTAGTGTTTATATATATTGATGTGGTGTTGATATAGTGATGTAATGTTGTAGTGATGTAGTGTTGATATAGTGATGTGGTGTTGATATAGTGATGTAATGTTGATATAGTGTTGATATAGTAATGTAGTGTTGATATAGTGATGTGGTGTTGATATAGTGATGTAGTGTTGATATAGTGTTGATATAGTGTTGATATAGTGATGTAGTGTTGATATAGTGATATAGTGTTGATATAGTGATGTAGTGTTGATATAGTGACGTGGTGTTGATATAGTGATGTGGTGTTGATGTAGTGATGTAGTGTTGATATAGTGATGTGGTGTTGATATAGTGATGTAATGTTGATATAGTGTTGATATAGTAATGTAGTGTTGATATAGTGATGTAGTGTTGATATAGTTATGTGGTGTTGATATAGTGTTGATATAGTAATGTAGTGTTGATATAGTGATGTAGTGTTGATATAGTGTTGATATAGTGATGTAGTGTTTATATAGCAATGTGGTGTTGATATAGTGATGTAGTGTTGATATAGTGATGATATAGTGATGTAGTGTTGATATAGTAATGTAGTGTTGATATAGTGATGTAGTGTTGATATAGTGATGTAGTGTTGATGTAGTGTTGATATATTGATGTAGTGTTGATATAGTGATGTGGTGTTGATATAGTGATGTGGTGTTGATATAGTGATGTGGTGTTGATATAGTGATGTAGTGTTGATATAGTGATGATATAGTGATGTGGTGTTGATATAGTGATGTGGTGTTGATATAGTGATGTAGTGTTGATATAGTGTTGAGATAGTGATGTAGTTTTGATATAGTGATGTGGTGTTGATATAGTGATGTAGTGTTGATATAGTGATGTAGTGCTGATGTAGTGTTGATATAGTGATGTAGTGTTGATATAGTGATGTGGTGTTGATATAGTGATGTAGTGTTGATATAGTGATGATATAGTGATGTGGTGTTGATATAGTGATGTAGTGTTGATATAGTGATGTAGTGTTGATATAGTAATGTAGTGATGTGGTGTTGATATAGTTATGTAGTGTTGATATAGTGTTGATATAGTGATGTAGTTTTGATATAGTGATGTGGTGTTGATATAGTGATGTAGTGTTGATATAGTGTTGATAGTGATTTAGTGTTGATATAGTGATATAGTGTTGATATAGTGATGTAGTGTTGTAGTGATGTAGTGTTGATATAGTGTTGATATAGTTATGTAGTGTTGATATAGTTATGTGGTGTTAATATAGTGATGTAATGTTGATATAGTGTTGATATAGTAATGTAGTGTTGATATAGTGATGTAGTGTTGATATAGTGTTGATATAGTGATGTAGTGTTGATATAGTGATGTGGTGTTGATATAGTGATGTAGTGTTGATATAGTGTTGATATAGTAATGTAGTGTTGATATAGTGATGTAGTGTTGATGTAGTGTTGATATAGTATGTAGTGTTGATATAGTGATGTAGTGTTGATATAGTGATGTGGTGTTGATATAGTGATGTGGTGTTGATATAGTGATGTAGTGTTGATATAGTGATGATATAGTGATGTGGTGTGATATAGTGATGTAGTGTTGATATAGTGATGTAGTGTTGATATAGTGATGTAGTGTTGATATAGTGATGTAGTGTTGATGTAGTGTTGATATAGTGATAGTGTTGTAGTGATGTAGTGTTGATATAGTGATGTAGTGTTGCTATAGTGATGTAGTGTTGATATAGTGATGTAGTGTTGATATAGTGATGTAGTGTTGATAGTGATGTAATGTTGATAGTGATATAGTGATGTAGTGTTGATATAGTGATGTAGTGTTGTAGTGATGTAGTGTTGATATAGTGATGTAGTGTTGATATAGTGATGTAGTGTTGATATAGTGACGTGGTGTTGATATAGTGATGTAATGTTGTAGTGATGTAGTGTTGATATAGTGATGTGGTGTTGATATAGTGATGTAATGTTGATATAGTGTTGATATAGTAATGTAGTGTTGATATAGTGATGTGGTGTTGATATAGTGATGTAGTGTTGATATAGTGTTGATATAGTGTTGATATAGTGATGTAATGTTGATATAGTGTTGATATAGTAATGTAGTGTTGATATAGTGATGTGGTGTTGATATAGTGATGTAGTGTTGATATAGTGTTGATATAGTGTTGATATAGTGATGTAGTGTTGATATAGTGATGTAGTGTTGATATAGTGACGTGGTGTTGATATAGTGATGTGGTGTTGATATAGTGATGTAGTGATGTAGTGTTGATATAGTGATGTGGTGTTGATATAGTGATGTAATGTTGATATAGTGTTGATATAGTAATGTAGTGTTGATATAGTGATGTAGTGTTGATATAGTGTTGATATAATGATGTAGTGTTGATATAGTTATGTGGTGTTGATATAGTGTTGATATAGTAATGTAGTGTTGATATAGTGATGTAGTGTTGATATAGTGTTGATATAGTGATGTAGTGTTTATATAGCAATGTGGTGTTGATATAGTGATGTAGTGTTGATATAGTGATGATATAGTGATGTAGTGTTGATATAGTAATGTAGTGTTGATATAGTGATGTAGTGTTGATATAGTGATGTAGTGTTGATGTAGTGTTGATATAGTGATGTAGTGTTGATATATTGATGTAGTGTTGATATAGTGATGTGGTGTTGATATAGTGATGTGGTGTTGATATAGTGATGTAGTGTTGATATAGTGATGATATAGTGATGTGGTGTTGATATAGTGATGTGGTGTTGATATAGTGATGTAGTGTTGATATAGTGATGTAGTGTTGATATAGTGATGTAGTGTTGATATAGTGATGTAGTGTTGATGTAGTGTTGATATAGTGATAGTGTTGTAGTGATGTAGTGTTGATATAGTGATGTAGTGTTGCTATAGTGATGTAGTGTTGATATAGTGATGTAGTGTTGATATAGTGATGTAGTGTTGATAGTGATGTAATGTTGATATAGTGATAGTGATGTAGTGTTGATATAGTGATGTAGTGTTGTAGTGATGTAGTGTTGATATAGTGATGTAGTGTTGATATAGTGATGTAGTGTTGATATAGTGATGTAGTGTTGTAGTGATAATATAGTGATGTAGTTTTAATATAGTGATATAGTGTTGATATAGTGATGTATTGTTGATATAGTGATGTGGTGTTGATATAGTGATGATATAGTGTTGATAGAGTGATGTAGTGTTGCTATAGTGATGTAGTGTTGATATAGTGATGATATAGTGATGTAGTGTTGCTATAGGGATGTAGTGTTGATATAGTGATGTAGTGTTGCTATAGTGATGTAGTGTTGGTGATGTAGTGTTGATATAGTGATGTAGTGTTGATATAGTGATATAGTGATGTAGTGTTGATATAGTGATGTAGTGTTGTAGTGTTGATATAGTGATGTAGTGATGATATAGTGATGTAGTGTTGATATAGTGATGTGGTGTTGATATAGTGATGTAGTGTTGCTATAGTGATGTAGTATTGCTATAGTGATGTAGTGTTGCTATAGTGATGTAGTGTTGATATAGTGATGTAGTGTTGATATAGTGTTGATATAGTGATGCAGTGTTGATATAGTGTTGATATAGTGATGTAGTGTTAATATAGTGATATAGTGTTGATATAGTGATGTAGTGTTGAGATAGTGATGTGGTTTTGATATAGTGATGATATACTGTTGATATAGTGATGTAGTGTTGATATAGTGATGTAGTGTTGAAGTGATGTAGTGTTGGTGATGTAGTGTTGGTGATGTAGTGTTGATACAGTGATGCAGTGTTGTAGTGTTGATATAGTGATATAGTGATGATATAGTGTTGTAGTGATGTAGTGTTTATATAGTGATGTAGTGTTGATATAGTGATGTGGTGTTGATATAGTGATGTAGTGTTGCTATAGTGTTGATATAGTAATGTAGTGTTGATATAGTGATGTGGTGTTGATATAGTGATGTAGTGTTGATATAGTGTTGATATAGTGATGTAGTTTTGATATAGTGATGTGGTGTTGATATAGTGATGTAGTGTTGATATAGTGATGTAGTGCTGATGTAGTGTTGATATAGTGATGTAGTGTTGATATAGTGATGTAGTGTTGATATAGTGATGTGGTGTTGATATAGTGATGTAGTGTTGATATAGTGATGATATCGTGATGTGGTGTTGATATAGTGATGTAGTGTTGATATAGTGATGTAGTGTTGATATAGTAATGTAGTGATGTGGTGTTGATATAGTGATGTAGTGTTGATATAGTGTTGTAGTGTTTATATAGTGATGTAGTGTTGATATAGTGATGTAGTGTTGATATAGTGATGTAGTGTTGCTATAGTGATGTAGTGTTGCTATAGTGATGTAGTGTTGATATAGTGATGTAGTGTTGATATAGTGTTGAAATAGTGATGCAGTGTTGATATAGTGTTGATATAGTGATGTAGTGTTAATATAGTGATATAGTGTTGATATAGTGATGTAGTGTTGATATAAAGATGTGGTGTTGATATAGTGATGATATAGTGTTGATATAGTGATGTAGTGTTGTTATAGTGATGTAGTGTTGATATAGTGATGTAGTGTTGATATAGTGATGTAGTGTTGTAGTGATGTAGTGTTGGTTATGTAGTGTTGATATAATGATGTAGTGTTGTAGTGATGTAGTGTTGATATAGTGATATAGTGTTGATATAGTGTTGTAGTGATGTAGTGTTTATATAGTGATGTAGTGTTGATATAGTGATGTGGTGTTGATATAGTGATGTAGTGTTGATATAGTGTTGATATAGTAATGTAGTGTTGATATAGTGATGTGGTGTTGATATAGTGATGTAGTGTTGATATAGTGTTGATATAGTGATGTAGTTTTGATATAGTGATGTGGTGTTGATATAGTGATGTAGTGTTGATATAGTGTTGATATAGTGATGTAGTTTTGATATAGTGATGTGGTGTTGATATAGTGATGTAGTGTTGATATAGTGTTGATAGTGATGTAGTGTTGATATAGTGATATAGTGTTGATATAGTGATGTAGTGTTGTAGTGATGTAGTGTTGATATAGTGATATAGTGTTGATATAGTGATGTAGTGTTGATGTAGTGATGTAGTGTTGATATAGTGTTGATATAGTGACGTGGTGTTGATATAGTGATGTAGTTTTGATGTAGTGTTGATATAGTGTTGATATAGTGTTGATATAGTGACGTGGTGTTGATATAGTGATGTAGTGTTGTAGTTATGTAGTGTTGATATAGTGATGTAGTGTTGATATAGTGATGTGGTGTTGATATAGTGATGTAATGTTGATATAGTGTTGATATAGTAATGTAGTGTTGATATAGTGATGTGGTGTTGATATAGTGATGTGGTGTTAATATAGTGATGTAATGTTGATATAGTGTTGATATAGTAATGTAGTGTTGATATAGTGATGTAGTGTTGATATAGTGTTGATATAGTGATGTAGTGTTGATATAGTGATGTGGTGTTGATATAGTGATGTAGTGTTGATATAGTGTTGATATAGTAATGTAGAGTTGATATATTGATGTAGTGTTGATGTAGTGTTGATATAGTGATGTAGTGTTGATATAGTGATGTAGTGTTGATATAGTGATGTGGTGTTGATATAGTGATGTGGTGTTGATATAGTGATGTAGTGTTGATATAGTGATGTAGTGTTGATATAGTGATGTAGTGTTGATGTAGTGTTGATATAGTGATAGTGTTGTAGTGATGTAGTGTTGATATAGTGATGTAGTGTTGCTATAGTGATGTAGTGTTGTAGTGATGTAGTGTTGATATAGTGATGTAGTGTTGATATAGTGATGTAGTGTTTATATAGTGACGTGGTGTTGATATAGTGATGTAATGTTGTAGTGATGTGGTGTTGATATAGTGATGTGGTGTTGATATAGTGATGTAATGTTGATATAGTGTTGATATAGTAATGTAGTGTTGATATAGTGATGTGGTGTTGATATAGTGATGTAGTGTTGATATAGTGTTGATATAGTGTTGATATAGTGATGTAGTGTTGATATAGTGATATAGTGTTGATATAGTGATGTAGTGTTGATATAGTGACGTGGTGTTGATATAGTGATGTGGTGTTGATATATTGATGTAGTGATGTAGTGTTGATATAGTGATGTGGTGTTGATATAGTGATGTAATGTTGATATAGTGTTGATATAGTAATGTAGTGTTGATATAGTGATGTAGTGTTGATATAGTGTTGATATAGTGATGTTGTGTTGATATAGTTATGTGGTGTTGATATAGTGTTGATATAGTAATGTAGTGTTGATATAGTGATGTAGTGTTGATATAGTGTTGATATAGTGATGTAGTGTTTATATAGCAATGTGGTGTTGATATAGTGATGTAGTGTTGATATAGTGATGATATAGTGATGTAGTGTTGATATAGTAATGTAGTGTTGATATAGTGATGTAGTGTTGATATAGTGATGTAGTGTTGATGTAGTGTTGATATAGTGATGTAGTGTTGATATATTGATGTAGTGTTGATATAGTGATGTGGTGTTGATATAGTGATGTGGTGTTGATATAGTGATGTAGTGTTGATATAGTGATGATATAGTGATGTGGTGTTGATATAGTGATGTAGTGTTGATATAGTGATGTAGTGCTGATGTAGTGTTGATATAGTGATGTAGTGTTGATATAGTGATGTGGTGTTGATATAGTGATGTAGTGTTGATATAGTGATGATATAGTGATGTGGTGTTGATATAGTGATGTAGTGTTGATATAGTGATGTAGTGTTGATATAGTAATGTAGTGATGTGGTGTTGATATAGTGATGTAGTGTTGATATAGTGTTGTAGTGTTGATATAGTGATGTAGTGTTGATATAGTGATGTAGTGTTGATATAGTGATGTAGTGTTGATATAGTGATATCGTGATGTAGTGTTGATATAGTGATGTAGTGTTGTAGTGATGTAGTGTTGATATAGTGATGTAGTGTTGCTATAGTGATGTAGTGTTGCTATAGTGATGTAGTGTTGATATAGTGATGTAGTGTTGATATAGTGTTGATATAGTGATGCAGTGTTGATATAGTGTTGATATAGTGATGTAGTGTTAATATAGTGATATAGTGTTGATATAGTGATGTAGTGTTGATATAAAGATGAGGTGTTGATATAGTGATGATATAGTGTTGATATAGTGATGTAGTGTTGTTATAGTGATGTAGTGTTGATATAGTGATGTAGTGTTGATATAGTGATGTAGTGTTGTAGTGATGTAGTGTTGGTGATGTAGTGTTGGTGATGTAGTGTTGATATAATGATGTAGTGTTGTAGTGATGTAGTGTTGATATAGCGATATAGTGTTGATAGTGTTGTAGTGATGTAGTGTTTATATAGTGATGTAGTGTTGATATAGTGAAATGGTGTTGATATAGTGATGTAGTGTTGATATAGTGTTGATATAGTAATGTAGTGTTGATATAGTGATGTGGTGTTGATATAGTGATGTAGTGTTGATATAGTGTTGATATAGTGATGTAGTTTTGATATAGTGATGTGGTATTGATATAGTGATGTAGTGTTGATATAGTGTTGATAGTGATGTAGTGTTGATATAGTGATATAGTGTTGATATAGTGATGTAGTGTTGTAGTGATGTAGTGTTGATATAGTGATATAGTGTTGATATAGTGATGTAGTGTTGATGTAGTGATGTAGTGTTGATATAGTGTTGATATAGTGACGTGGTGTTGATATAGTGATGTAGTTTTGATGTAGTGATGTGGTGTTAATATAGTGATGTAATGTTGATATAGTGTTGATATAGTAATGTAGTGTTGATATAGTGATGTAGTGTTGATATTGTGTTGATATAGTGATGTAGTGTTGATATAGTGATGTGGTGTTGATATAGTGATGTAGTGTTGATATAGTGTTGATATAGTAATGTAGTGTTGATATAGTGATGTAGTGTTGATGTAGTGTTGATATAGTGATGTAGTGTTGATATAGTGATGTAGTGTTGATATAGTGATGTGGTGTTGATATAGTGATGTGGTGTTGATATAGTGATGTAGTGTTGATATAGTGATGATATAGTGATGTGGTGTGATATAGTGATGTAGTGTTGATATAGTGATGTAGTGTTGATATAGTGATGTAGTGTTGATATAGTGATGTAGTGTTGATGTAGTGTTGATATAGTGATAGTGTTGTAGTGATGTAGTGTTGATATAGTGATGTAGTGTTGCTATAGTGATGTAGTGTTGATATAGTGATGTAGTGATGATATAGTGATGTAGTGTTGATAGTGATGTAATGTTGATAGTGATATAGTGATGTAGTGTTGATATAGTGATGTAGTGTTGTAGTGATGTAGTGTTGATATAGTGATGTAGTGTTGATATAGTGATGTAGTGTTGATATAGTGACGTGGTGTTGATATAGTGATGTAATGTTGTAGTGATGTAGTGTTGATATAGTGATGTGGTGTTGATATAGTGATGTAATGTTGATATAGTGTTGATATAGTAATGTAGTGTTGATATAGTGATGTGGTGTTGATATAGTGATGTAGTGTTGATATAGTGTTGATATAGTGTTGATATAGTGATGTAATGTTGATATAGTGTTGATATAGTAATGTAGTGTTGATATAGTGATGTGGTGTTGATATAGTGATGTAGTGTTGATATAGTGTTGATATAGTGTTGATATAGTGATGTAGTGTTGATATAGTGATGTAGTGTTGATATAGTGACGTGGTGTTGATATAGTGATGTGGTGTTGATATAGTGATGTAGTGATGTAGTGTTGATATAGTGATGTGGTGTTGATATAGTGATGTAATGTTGATATAGTGTTGATATAGTAATGTAGTGTTGATATAGTGATGTAGTGTTGATATAGTGTTGATATAGTGATGTAGTGTTGATATAGTTATGTGGTGTTGATATAGTGTTGATATAGTAATGTAGTGTTGATATAGTGATGTAGTGTTGATATAGTGTTGATATAGTGATGTAGTGTTTATATAGCAATGTGGTGTTGATATAGTGATGTAGTGTTGATATAGTGATGATATAGTGATGTAGTGTTGATATAGTAATGTAGTGTTGATATAGTGATGTAGTGTTGATATAGTGATGTAGTGTTGATGTAGTGTTGATATAGTGATGTAGTGTTGATATATTGATGTAGTGTTGATATAGTGATGTGGTGTTGATATAGTGATGTGGTGTTGATATAGTGATGTAGTGTTGATATAGTGATGATATAGTGATGTGGTGTTGATATAGTGATGTGGTGTTGATATAGTGATGTAGTGTTGATGTAGTAATGTAGTGTTGATATAGTGATGTAGTGTTGATATAGTGATGTAGTGTTGATGTAGTGTTGATATAGTGATAGTGTTGTAGTGATGTAGTGTTGATATAGTGATGTAGTGTTGCTATAGTGATGTAGTGTTGATATAGTGATGTAGTGTTGATATAGTGATGTAGTGTTGATAGTGATGTAATGTTGATATAGTGATAGTGATGTAGTGTTGATATAGTGATGTGGTGTTGATATAGTGATGTAGTGTTGATATAGTGATGATATAGTGATGTGGTGTTGATATAGTGATGTAGTGTTGATATAGTGATGTAGTGTTGATATAGTAATGTAGTGATGTGGTGTTGATATAGTGATGTAGTGTTGATATAGTGTTGTAGTGTTGATATAGTGATGTAGTGTTGATATAGTGATGTAGTGTTGATATAGTGATGTAGTGTTGATATAGTGATATAGTGATGTAGTGTTGATATAGTGATGTAGTGTTGTAGTGATGTAGTGTTGATATAGTGATGTAGTGTTGCTATAGTGATGTAGTGTTGCTATAGTGATGTAGTGTTGATATAGTGATGTAGTGTTGATATAGTGTTGATATAGTGATGCAGTGTTGATATAGTGTTGATATAGTGATGTAGTGTTAATATAGTGATATAGTGTTGATATAGTGATGTAGTGTTGATATAAAGATGAGGTGTTGATATAGTGATGATATAGTGTTGATATAGTGATGTAGTGTTGTTATAGTGATGTAGTGTTGATATAGTGATGTAGTGTTGATATAGTGATGTAGTGTTGTAGTGATGTAGTGTTGGTGATGTAGTGTTGGTGATGTAGTGTTGATATAATGATGTAGTGTTGTAGTGATGTAGTGTTGATATAGTGATATAGTGTTGATAGTGTTGTAGTGATGTAGTGTTTATATAGTGATGTAGTGTTGATATAGTGATGTGGTGTTGATATAGTGATGTAGTGTTGATATAGTGTTGATATAGTAATGTAGTGTTGATATAGTGATGTGGTGTTGATATAGTGATGTAGTGTTGATATAGTGTTGATATAGTGATGTAGTTTTGATATAGTGATGTGAGTGTTGATATAGTGATGTAGTGTTGATATAGTGTTGATGAGTGATGTAGTGTTGATATAGTGATGTAGTGTTGATATAGTGATGTAGTGTTGTAGTGATGTAGTGTTGATATAGTGATATAGTGTTGATATAGTGATGTAGTGTTGATGTAGTGATGTAGTGTTGATATAGTGTTGATATAGTGACGTGGTGTTGATATAGTGATGTAGTTTTGATGTAGTGTTGATATAGTGTTGATATAGTGTTGATATAGTGACGTGGTGTTGATATAGTGATGTAGTGTTGTTGTTATGTAGTGTTGATATAGTGATGTAGTGTTGATATAGTGATGTGGTGTTGATATAGTGATGTAATGTTGATATAGTGTTGATATAGTAATGTAGTGTTGATATAGTGATGTGGTGTTGATATAGTTATGTAGTGTTGATATAGTGTTGATATAGTGTTGATATAGTGATGTAGTGTTGATATAGTGATATAGTGTTGATATAGTGATGTAGTGTTGATATAGTGACGTGGTGTTGATATAGTGATGTGGTGTTGATATAGTGATGTAATGTTGATATAGTGTTGATATAGTAATGTAGTGTTGATATAGTGATGTAGTGTTGATATAGTGTTGATATAGTGATGTAGTGTTGATATAGTGTTGATATAGTAATGTAGTGTTGATATAGTGATGTAGTGTTGATATAGTGTTGATATAGTGATGTAGTGTTGATATAGTGATGTGGTGTTGATATAGTGATGTGGTGTTGATATAGTGATGTAGTGTTGATGTAGTGTTGATATAGTGATGTAGTGTTGATATAGTGATGTAGTGTTGATATAGTGATGATATAGTGATGTGGTGTTGATATAGTGATGTAGTGTTGATATAGTGATGTAGTGTTGATATAGTGATGTAGTGTTGATATAGTGATGTAGTGTTGATGTAGTGTTGATATAGTGATAGTGTTGTAGTGATGTAGTGTTGATATAGTGATGTAGTGTTGCTATAGTGATGTAGTGTTGATATAGTGATGTAGTGTTGATATAGTGATGTAGTGTTGATAGTGATGTAATGTTGATAGTGATATAGTGATGTAGTGTTGATATAGTGATGTAGTGTTGTAGTGATGTAGTGTTGATATAGTGATGTAGTGTTGATATAGTGATGTAGTGTTGATATAGTGACGTGGTGTTGATATAGTGATGTAATGTTGTAGTGTTGATATAGTGATGTGGTGTTGATATAGTGATGTAATGTTGATATAGTGTTGATATAGTAATGTAGTGTTGATATAGTGATGTGCTGTTGATATAGTGATGTAGTGTTGACATAGTGTTGATATAGTGTTGATATAGTGATGTAGTGTTGATATAGTGATATAGTGTTGATATAGTGATGAAGTGTTGATATAGTGACGTGGTGTTGATATAGTGATGTGGTGTTGATATAGTGATGTAGTGATGTAGTGTTGATATAGTGATGTGGTGTTGATACAGTGATGTAATGTTGATATAGTGTTGATATAGTAAAGTAGTGTTGATATAGTGATGTAGTGTTGCTATAGTGATGTAGTGTTGCTATAGTGATGTAGTGTTGATATAGTGATGTAGTGTTGATATAGTGTTGATATAGTGATGCAGTGTTGATATAGTGTTGATATAGTGATGTAGTGTTAATATAGTGATATAGTGTTGATATAGTGATGTAGTGTTGATATAAAGATGTGGTGTTGATATAGTGATGATATAGTGATGTAGTGTTGTTATAGTGATGTAGTGTTGATATAGTGATGTAGTGTTGATATAGTGATGTAGTGTTGTAGTGATGTAGTGTTGGTGATGTAGTGTTGGTGATGTAGTGTTGATATAATGATGTAGTGTTGTAGTGATGTAGTGTTGATATAGTGATATAGTGTTGATATAGTGCTGTAGTGATGTAGTGTTTATATAGTGATGTAGTGTTGATATAGTGATGTGGTGTTGATATAGTGATGTAGTGTTGATATAGTGTTGATATAGTAATGTAGTGTTGATATAGTGATGTGGTGTTGATATAGTGATGTAGTGTTGATATAGTGTTGATATAGTGATGTAGTTTTGATATAGTGATGTGGTGTTGATATAGTGATGTAGTGTTGATATAGTGTTGATATAGTAAAGTAGTGTTGATATAGTAATGTAGTGTTGCTATAGTGATGTAGTGTTGCTATAGTGATGTAGTGTTGCTATAGTGATGTAGTGTTGATATAGTGATGTAGTGTTGATATAGTGTTGAAATAGTGATGCAGTGTTGATATAGTGTTGATATAGTGATGTAGTGTTAATATAGTGATATAGTGTTGATATAGTGATGTAGTGTTGATATAAAGATGTGGTGTTGATATAGTGATGATATAGTGTTGATATAGTGATGTAGTGTTGTTATAGTGATGTAGTGTTGATATAGTGATGTAGTGTTGATATAGTGATGTAGTGTTGTAGTGATGTAGTGTTGGTGTGAGTGTGGGAGTGTGTGATATAATGATGTAGTGTTGTAGTGATGTAGTGTTGATATAGTGATATAGTGTTGATATAGTGTTGTAGTGATGTAGTGTTTATATAGTGATGTAGTGTTGATATAGTGATGTGGTGTTGATATAGTGATGTAGTGTTGATATAGTGTTGATATAGTAATGTAGTGTTGATATAGTGATGTGGTGTTGATATAGTGATGTAGTGTTGATATAGTGTTGATATAGTGATGTAGTTTTGATATAGTGATGTGGTGTTGATATAGTGATGTAGTGTTGATATAGTGTTGATATAGTGATGTAGTTTTGATATAGTGATGTGGTGTTGATATAGTGATGTAGTGTTGATATAGTGTTGATAGTGATGTAGTGTTGATATAGTGATATAGTGTTGATATAGTGATGTAGTGTTGTAGTGATGTAGTGTTGATATAGTGATATAGTGTTGATATAGTGATGTAGTGTTGATGTAGTGATGTAGTGTTGATATAGTGTTGATATAGTGACGTGGTGTTGATATAGTGATGTAGTTTTGATGTAGTGTTGATATAGTGTTGATATAGTGTTGATATAGTGACGTGGTGTTGATATAGTGATGTAGTGTTGTAGTTATGTAGTGTTGATATAGTGATGTAGTGTTGATATAGTGATGTGGTGTTGATATAGTGATGTAATGTTGATATAGTGTTGATATAGTAATGTAGTGTTGATATAGTGATGTGGTGTTGATATAGTTATGTAGTGTTGATATAGTGTTGATATAGTGTTGATATAGTGATGTAGTGTTGATATAGTGATATAGTGTTGATATAGTGATGTAGTGTTGATATAGTGACGTGGTGTTGATATAGTGATGTGGTGTTGATATAGTGATGTAATGTTGATATAGTGTTGATATAGTAATGTAGTGTTGATATAGTGATGTAGTGTTGATATAGTGTTGATATAGTGATGTAGTGTTGATATAGTGATGTGGTGTTAATATAGTGATGTAATGTTGATATAGTGTTGATATAGTAATGTAGTGTTGATATAGTGATGTAGTGTTGATATAGTGTTGATATAGTGATGTAGTGTTGATATAGTGATGTGGTGTTGATATAGTGATGTAGTGTTGATATAGTGTTGATATAGTAATGTAGAGTTGATATAGTGATGTAGTGTTGATGTAGTGTTGATATAGTGATGTAGTGTTGATATAGTGATGTAGTGTTGATATAGTGATGTGGTGTTGATATAGTGATGTGGTGTTGATATAGTGATGTAGTGTTGATATAGTGATGTAGTGTTGATATAGTGATGTAGTGTTGCTATAGTGATGTAGTGTTGTAGTGATGTAGTGTTGATATAGTGATGTAGTGTTGATATAGTGATGTAGTGTTTATATAGTGACGTGGTGTTGATATAGTGATGTAATGTTGTAGTGATGTAGTGTTGATATAGTGATGTGGTGTTGATATAGTGATGTAATGTTGATATAGTGTTGATATAGTAATGTAGTGTTGATATAGTGATGTGGTGTTGATATAGTGATGTAGTGTTGATATAGTGTTGATATAGTGTTGATATAGTGATGTAGTGTTGATATAGTGATATAGTGTTGATATAGTGATGTAGTGTTGATATAGTGACGTGGTGTTGATATAGTGATGTGGTGTTGATATAGTGATGTAGTGATGTAGTGTTGATATAGTGATGTGGTGTTGATATAGTGATGTAATGTTGATATAGTGTTGATATAGTAATGTAGTGTTGATATAGTGATGTAGTGTTGATATAGTGTTGATATAGTGATGTTGTGTTGATATAGTTATGTGGTGTTGATATAGTGTTGATATAGTAATGTAGTGTTGATATAGTGATGTAGTGTTGATATAGTGTTGATATAGTGATGTAGTGTTTATATAGCAATGTGGTGTTGATATAGTGATGTAGTGTTGATATAGTGATGTAGTGTTGATATAGTGATGTAGTGTTGATGTAGTGTTGATATAGTGATGTAGTGTTGATATATTGATGTAGTGTTGATATAGTGATGTGGTGTTGATATAGTGATGTGGTGTTGATATAGTGATGTAGTGTTGATATAGTGATGATATAGTGATGTGGTGTTGATATAGTGATGTGGTGTTGATATAGTGATGTAGTGTTGATATAGTGTTGATATAGTGATGTAGTTTTGATATAGTGATGTGGTGTTGATATAGTGATGTAGTGTTGATATAGTGATGTAGTGCTGATGTAGTGTTGATATAGTGATGTAGTGTTGATATAGTGATGTGGTGTTGATATAGTGATGTAGTGTTGATATAGTGATGATATAGTGATGTGGTGTTGATATAGTGATGTAGTGTTGATATAGTGATGTAGTGTTGATATAGTAATGTAGTGATGTGGTGTTGATATAGTGATGTAGTGTTGATATAGTGTTGTAGTGTTGATATAGTGATGTAGTGTTGATATAGTGATGTAGTGTTGATATAGTGATGTAGTGTTGATATAGTGATATAGTGATGTAGTGGTGATATAGTGATGTAGTGTTGTAGTGATGTAGTGTTGATATAGTGATGTAGTGTTGCTATAGTGATGTAGTGTTGCTATAGTGATGTAGTGTTGATATAGTGATGTAGTGTTGATATAGTGTTGATATAGTGATGCAGTGTTGATATAGTGTTGATATAGTGATGTAGTGTTAATATAGTGATATAGTGTTGATATAGTGATGTAGTGTTGATATAAAGATGAGGTGTTGATATAGTGATGATATAGTGTTGATATAGTGATGTAGTGTTGTTATAGTGATGTAGTGTTGATATAGTGATGTAGTGTTGATATAGTGATGTAGTGTTGTAGTGATGTAGTGTTGGTGATGTAGTGTTGGTGATGTAGTGTTGATATAATGATGTAGTGTTGTAGTGATGTAGTGTTGATATAGTGATATAGTGTTGATAGTGTTGTAGTGATGTAGTGTTTATATAGTGATGTAGTGTTGATATAGTGATGTGGTGTTGATATAGTGATGTAGTGTTGATATAGTGTTGATATAGTAATGTAGTGTTGATATAGTGATGTGGTGTTGATATAGTGATGTAGTGTTGATATAGTGTTGATATAGTGATGTAGTTTTGATATAGTGATGTGGTGTTGATATAGTGATGTAGTGTTGATATAGTGTTGATAGTGATGTAGTGTTGATATAGTGATATAGTGTTGATATAGTGATGTAGTGTTGTAGTGATGTAGTGTTGATATAGTGATATAGTGTTGATATAGTGATGTAGTGTTGATGTAGTGATGTAGTGTTGATATAGTGTTGATATAGTGACGTGGTGTTGATATAGTGATGTAGTTTTGATGTAGTGTTGATATAGTGTTGATATAGTGTTGATATAGTGACATGGTGTTGATATAGTGATGTAGTGTTGTTGTTATATAGTGTTGATATAGTGATGTAGTGTTGATATAGTGATGTGGTGTTGATATAGTGATGTAATGTTGATATAGTGTTGATATAGTAATGTAGTGTTGATATAGTGATGTGGTGTTGATATAGTTATGTAGTGTTGATATAGTGTTGATATAGTGTTGATATAGTGATGTAGTGTTGATATAGTGATATAGTGTTGATATAGTGATGTAGTGTTGATATAGTGACGTGATGTTGATATAGTGATGTGGTGTTGATATAGTGATGTAATGTTGATATAGTGTTGATATAGTAATGTAGTGTTGATATAGTGATGTAGTGTTGATATAGTGTTGATATAGTGATGTAGTGTTGATATAGTGTTGATATAGTAATGTAGTGTTGATATAGTGATGTAGTGTTGATATAGTGTTGATATAGTGATGTAGTGTTGATATAGTGATGTGGTGTTGATATAGTGATGTGGTGTTGATATAGTGATGTAGTGTTGATGTAGTGTTGATATAGTGATGTAGTGTTGATATAGTGATGTAGTGTTGATATAGTGATGATATAGTGATGTGGTGTTGATATAGTGATGTAGTGTTGATATAGTGATGTAGTGTTGATATAGTGATGTAGTGTTGATATAGTGATGTAGTGTTGATGTAGTGTTGATATAGTGATAGTGTTGTAGTGATGTAGTGTTGATATAGTGATGTAGTGTTGCTATAGTGATGTAGTGTTGATATAGTGATGTAGTGTTGATATAGTGATGTAGTGTTGATAGTGATGTAATGTTGATAGTGATATAGTGATGTAGTGTTGATATAGTGATGTAGTGTTGTAGTGATGTAGTGTTGATATAGTGATGTAGTGTTGATATAGTGATGTAGTGTTGATATAGTGACGTGGTGTTGATATAGTGATGTAATGTTGTAGTGTTGATATAGTGATGTGGTGTTGATATAGTGATGTAATGTTGATATAGTGTTGATATAGTAATGTAGTGTTGATATAGTGATGTGCTGTTGATATAGTGATGTAGTGTTGACATAGTGTTGATATAGTGTTGATATAGTGATGTAGTGTTGATATAGTGATATAGTGTTGATATAGTGATGAAGTGTTGATATAGTGACGTGGTGTTGATATAGTGATGTGGTGTTGATATAGTGATGTAGTGATGTAGTGTTGATATAGTGATGTGGTGTTGATACAGTGATGTAATGTTGATATAGTGTTGATATAGTAAAGTAGTGTTGATATAGTGATGTAGTGTTGCTATAGTGATGTAGTGTTGCTATAGTGATGTAGTGTTGATATAGTGATGTAGTGTTGATATAGTGTTGATATAGTGATGCAGTGTTGATATAGTGTTGATATAGTGATGTAGTGTTAATATAGTGATATAGTGTTGATATAGTGATGTAGTGTTGATATAAAGATGTGGTGTTGATATAGTGATGATATAGTGATGTAGTGTTGTTATAGTGATGTAGTGTTGATATAGTGATGTAGTGTTGATATAGTGATGTAGTGTTGTAGTGATGTAGTGTTGGTGATGTAGTGTTGGTGATGTAGTGTTGATATAATGATGTAGTGTTGTAGTGATGTAGTGTTGATATAGTGATATAGTGTTGATATAGTGCTGTAGTGATGTAGTGTTTATATAGTGATGTAGTGTTGATATAGTGATGTGGTGTTGATATAGTGATGTAGTGTTGATATAGTGTTGATATAGTAATGTAGTGTTGATATAGTGATGTGGTGTTGATATAGTGATGTAGTGTTGATATAGTGTTGATATAGTGATGTAGTTTTGATATAGTGATGTGGTGTTGATATAGTGATGTAGTGTTGATATAGTGTTGATATAGTAAAGTAGTGTTGATATAGTAATGTAGTGTTGCTATAGTGATGTAGTGTTGCTATAGTGATGTAGTGTTGATATAGTGATGTAGTGTTGATATAGTGTTGATATAGTGATGCAGTGTTGATATAGTGTTGATATAGTGATGTAGTGTTAATATAGTGATATAGTGTTGATATAGTGATGTAGTGTTGATATAAAGATGTGGTGTTGATATAGTGTTGATATAGTGATGTAGTGTTGTTATAGTGATGTAGTGTTGATATAGTGATGTAGTGTTGATATAGTGATGTAGTGTTGTAGTGATGTAGTGTTGGTGATGTAGTGTTGGTGATGTAGTGTTGATATAATGATGTAGTGTTGTAGTGATGTAGTGTTGATATAGTGATATAGTGTTGATATAGTGCTGTAGTGATGTAGTGTTTATATAGTGATGTAGTGTTGATATAGTGATGTGGTGTTGATATAGTGATGTAGTGTTGATATAGTGTTGATATAGTAATGTAGTGTTGATATAGTGATGTGGTGTTGATATAGTGATGTAGTGTTGATATAGTGTTGATATAGTGATGTAGTTTTGATATAGTGATGTGGTGTTGATATAGTGATGTAGTGTTGATATAGTGTTGATAGTGATGTAGTGTTGATATAGTGATATAGTGTTGATATAGTGATGTAGTGTTGTAGTGATGTAGTGTTGATATAGTGATATAGTGTTGATATAGTGATGTAGTGTTGATGTAGTGATGTAGTGTTGATATAGTGTTGATATAGTGACGTGGTGTTGATATAGTGATGTAGTTTTGATGTAGTGTTGATATAGTGTTGATATATTGTTGATATAGTGACGTGGTGTTGATATAGTGATGTAGTGTTGTAGTTATGTAGTGTTGATATAGTGATGTAGTGTTGATATAGTGATGTGGTGTTGATATAGTGATGTAATGTTGATATAGTGTTGATATAGTAATGTAGTGTTGATATAGTGATGTGGTGTTGATATAGTTATGTAGTGTTGATATAGTGTTGATATAGTGTTGATATAGTGATGTAGTGTTGATATAGTGATATAGTGTTGATATAGTGATGTAGTGTTGATATAGTGACGTGGTGTTGATATAGTGATGTGGTGTTGATATAGTGATGTAATGTTGATATAGTGTTGATATAGTAATGTAGTGTTGATATAGTGATGTAGTGTTGATATAGTGTTGATATAGTGATGTAGTGTTGATATAGTGATGTGGTGTTAATATAGTAATGTAATGTTGATATAGTGTTGATATAGTAATGTAGTGTTGATATAGTGATGTAGTGTTGATATAGTGTTGATATAGTGATGTAGTGTTGATATAGTGATGTGGTGTTGATATAGTGATGTAGTGTTGATATAGTGTTGATATAGTAATGTAGTGTTGATATAGTGATGTAGTGTTGATGTAGTGTTGATATAGTGATGTAGTGTTGATATAGTGATGTAGTGTTGATATAGTGATGTGGTGTTGATATAGTGATGTGGTGTTGATATAGTGATGTAGTGTTGATATAGTGATGATATAGTGATGTGGTGTTGATATAGTGATGTAGTGTTGATATAGTGATGTAGTGTTGATATAGTGATGTAGTGTTGATATAGTGATGTAGTGTTGATGTAGTGTTGATATAGTGATAGTGTTGTAGTGATGTAGTGTTGATATAGTGATGTAGTGTTGCTATAGTGATGTAGTGTTGATATAGTGATGTAGTGTTGATATAGTGATGTAGTGTTGATAGTGATGTAATGCTGATAGTGATATAGTGATGTAGTGTTGATATAGTGATGTAGTGTTGTAGTGATGTAGTGTTGATATAGTGATGTAGTGTTGATATAGTGATGTAGTGTTGATATAGGGACGTGGTGTTGATATAGTGATGTAATGTTGTAGTGATGTAGTGTTGATATAGTGATGTGGTGTTGATATAGTGATGTAATGTTGATATAGTGTTGATATAGTAATGTAGTGTTGATATAGTGATGTGGTGTTGATATAGTGATGTAGTGTTGATATAGTGTTGATATAGTGTTGATATAGTGATGTAGTGTTGATATAGTGATATAGTGTTGATATAGTGATGTAGTGTTGATATAGTGACGTGGTGTTGATATAGTGATGTGGTGTTGATATAGTGATGTAGTGATGTAGTGTTGATATAGTGATGTGGTGTTGATATAGTGATGTAATGTTGATATAGTGTTGATATAGTAATGTAGTGTTGATATAGTGATGTAGTGTTGATATAGTGTTGATATAGTGATGTAGTGTTGATATAGTTATGTGGTGTTGATATAGTGTTGATATAGTAATGTAGTGTTGATATAGTGATGTAGTGTTGATATAGTGTTGATATAGTGATGTAGTGTTTATATAGCAACGTGGTGTTGATATAGTGATGTAGTGTTGATATAGTGATGATATAGTGATGTAGTGTTGATATAGTAATGTAGTGTTGATATAGTGATGTAGTGTTGATATAGTGATGTAGTGTTGATGTAGTGTTGATATAGTGATGTAGTGTTGATATATTGATGTAGTGTTGATATAGTGATGTGGTGTTGATATAGTGATGTGGTGTTGCTATAGTGATGTAGTGTTGATATAGTGATGATATAGTGATGTGGTGTTGATATAGTGATGTAGTTTTGATATAGTGATGTGGTGTTGATATAGTGATGTAGTGTTGATATAGTGATGTAGTGCTGATGTAGTGTTGATATAGTGATGTAGTGTTGATATAGTGATGTGGTGTTGATATAGTGATGTAGTGTTGATATAGTGATGATATAGTGATGTGGTGTTGATATAGTGATGTAGTGTTGATATAGTGATGTAGTGTTGATATAGTAATGTAGTGATGTGGTGTTGATATAGTGATGTAGTGTTGATATAGTGTTGTAGTGTTGATATAGTGATGTAGTGTTGATATAGTGATGTAGTGTTGATATAGTGATGTAGTGTTGATATAGTGATATAGTGATGTAGTGTTGATATAGTGATGTAGTGTTGTAGTGATGTAGTGTTGATATAGTGATGTAGTGTTGCTATAGTGATGTAGTGTTGCTATAAAGATGTGGTGTTGATATAGTGATGATATATTGTTGATATAGTGATGTAGTGTTGTTATAGTGATGTAGTGTTGATATAGTGATGTAGTGTTGATATAGTTATGTAGTGTTGTAGTGATGTAGTGTTGGTGATGTAGTGTTGGTGATGTAGTGTTGATATAATGATGTAGTGTTGTAGTGATGTAGTGTTGATATAGTGATATAGTGTTGATAGTGTTGTAGTGATGTAGTGTTTATATAGTGATGTAGTGTTGATATAGTGATGTGGTGTTGATATAGTGATGTAGTGTTGATATAGTGTTGATATAGTAATGTAGTGTTGATATAGTGATGTGGTGTTGATATAGTGATGTAGTGTTGATATAGTGTTGATATAGTGATGTAGTTTTGATATAGTGATGTGGTGTTGATATAGTGATGTAGTGTTGATATAGTGTTGATAGTGATGTAGTGTTGATATAGTGATATAGTGTTGATATAGTGATGTAGTGTTGTAGTGATGTAGTGTTGATATAGTGATATAGTGTTGATATAGTGATGTAGTGTTGATGTAGTGATGTAGTGTTGATATAGTGTTGATATAGTGACGTGGTGTTGATATAGTGATGTAGTTTGTATGTAGTGTTGATATAGTGTTGATATAGTGTTGATATAGTGACGTGGTGTTGATATAGTGATGTAGTGTTGTAGTTATGTAGTGTTGATATAGTGATGTAGTGTTGATATAGTGATGTGGTGTTGATATAGTGATGTAATGTTGATAAAGTGTTGATATAGTAATGTAGTGTTGATATAGTGATGTAGTGTTGATATAGTGTTGATATAGTGATGTAGTGTTGATATAGTGATGTGGTGTTAATATAGTGATGTAATGTTGATATAGTGTTGATATAGTAATGTAGTGTTGATATAGTGATGTAGTGTTGATATAGTGTTGATATAGTGATGTAGTGTTGATATAGTGATGTGGTGTTGATATAGTGATGTAGTGTTGATATAGTGTTGATATAGTAATGTAGTGTTGATATAGTGATGTAGTGTTGATGTAGTGTTGATATAGTGATGTAGTGTTGATATAGTGATGTGGTGTTGATATAGTGATGTGGTGTTGATATAGTGATGTAGTGTTGATATAGTGATGATATAGTGATGTGGTGTTGATATAGTGATGTAGTGTTTATATAGTGATGTAGTGTTGATATAGTGATGTAGTGTTGATATAGTGATGTAGTGTTGATGTAGTGTTGATATAGTGATAGTGTTGTAGTGATGTAGTGTTGATATAGTGATGTAGTGTTGCTATAGTGATGTAGTGTTGATATAGTGATGTAGTGTTGATATAGTGATGTAGTGTTGATAGTGATGTAATGTTGATAGTGATATAGTGATGTAGTGTTGATATAGTGATGTAGTGTTGTAGTGATGTAGTGTTGATATAGTGATGTAGTGTTGATATAGTGATGTAGTGTTGTAGTGATAATATAGTGATGTAGTTTTAATATAGTGATATAGTGTTGATATAGTGATGTATTGTTGATATAGTGATGTGGTGTTGATATAGTGATGATATAGTGTTGATAGAGTGATGTAGTGTTGCTATAGTGATGTAGTGTTGATATAGTGATGATATAGTGATGTAGTGTTGCTATAGGGATGTAGTGTTGATATAGTGATGTAGTGTTGATATAGTGATGTAGTGTTGGTGATGTAGTGTTGATATAGTGATGTAGTGTTGATATAGTGATATAGTGATGTAGTGTTGATATAGTGATGTAGTGTTGTAGTGTTGATATAGTGATGTAGTGATGATATAGTGATGTAGTGTTGATATAGTGATGTGGTGTTGATATAGTGATGTAGTGTTGCTATAGTGATGTAGTGTTGCTCTAGTGATGTAGTGTTGCTATAGTGATGTAGTGTTGATATAGTGATGTAGTGTTGATATAGTGTTGATATAGTGATGCAGTGTTGATATAGTGTTGATATAGTGATGTAGTGTTAATATAGTGATATAGTGTTGATATAGTGATGTAGTGTTGAGATAGTGATGTGGTTTTGATATAGTGATGATATACTGTTGATATAGTGATGTAGTGTTGATATAGTGATGTAGTGTTGAAGTGATGTAGTGTTGGTGATGTAGTGTTGGTGATGTAGTGTTGATACAGTGATGCAGTGTTGTAGTGTTGATATAGTGATATAGTGATGATATAGTGTTGTAGTGATGTAGTGTTTATATAGTGATGTAGTGTTGATATAGTGATGTGGTGTTGATATAGTGATGTAGTGTTGCTATAGTGTTGATATAGTAATGTAGTGTTCATATAGTGATGTGGTGTTGATATAGTGATGTAGTGTTGATATAGTGTTGATATAGTGATGTAGTTTTGATATAGTGATGTGGTGTTGATATAGTGATGTAGTGTTGATATAGTGATGTAGTGCTGATGTAGTGTTGATATAGTGATGTAGTGTTGATATAGTGATGTAGTGTTGATATAGTGATGTGGTGTTGATATAGTGATGTAGTGTTGATATAGTGATGATATCGTGATGTGGTGTTGATATAGTGATGTAGTGTTGATATAGTGATGTAGTGTTGATATAGTAATGTAGTGATGTGGTGTTGATATAGTGATGTAGTGTTGATATAGTGTTGTAGTGTTTATATAGTGATGTAGTGTTGATATAGTGATGTAGTGTTGATATAGTGATGTAGTGTTGCTATAGTGATGTAGTGTTGCTATAGTGATGTAGTGTTGATATAGTGATGTAGTGTTGATATAGTGTTGAAATAGTGATGCAGTGTTGATATAGTGTTGATATAGTGATGTAGTGTTAATATAGTGATATAGTGTTGATATAGTGATGTAGTGTTGATATAAAGATGTGGTGTTGATATAGTGATGATATAGTGTTGATATAGTGATGTAGTGTTGTTATAGTGATGTAGTGTTGATATAGTGATGTAGTGTTGATATAGTGATGTAGTGTTGTAGTGATGTAGTGTTGGTTAAGTAGTGTTGATATAATGATGTAGTGTTGTAGTGATGTAGTGTTGATATAGTGATATAGTGTTGATATAGTGTTGTAGTGATGTAGTGTTTATATAGTGATGTAGTGTTGATATAGTGATGTGGTGTTGATATAGTGATGTAGTGTTGATATAGTGTTGATATAGTAATGTAGTGTTGATATAGTGATGTGGTGTTGATATAGTGATGTAGTGTTGATATAGTGTTGATATAGTGATGTAGTTTTGATATAGTGATGTGGTGTTGATATAGTGATGTAGTGTTGATATAGTGTTGATATAGTGATGTAGTTTTGATATAGTGATGTGGTGTTGATATAGTGATGTAGTGTTGATATAGTGTTGATAGTGATGTAGTGTTGATATAGTGATATAGTGTTGATATAGTGATGTAGTGTTGTAGTGATGTAGTGTTGATATAGTGATGTAGTGTTGATATAGTGATGTGGTGTTGATATAGTGATGTAATGTTGATAAAGTGTTGATATAGTAATGTAGTGTTGATATAGTGATGTAGTGTTGATATAGTGTTGATATAGTGATGTAGTGTTGATATAGTGATGTGGTGTTAATATAGTGATGTAATGTTGATATAGTGTTGATATAGTAATGTAGTGTTGATATAGTGATGTAGTGTTGATATAGTGTTGATATAGTGATGTAGTGTTGATATAGTGATGTGGTGTTGATATAGTGATGTAGTGTTGATATAGTGTTGATATAGTAATGTAGTGTTGATATAGTGATGTAGTGTTGATGTAGTGTTGATATAGTGATGTAGTGTTGATATAGTGATGTGGTGTTGATATAGTGATGTGGTGTTGATATAGTGATGTAGTGTTGATATAGTGATGATATAGTGATGTGGTGTTGATATAGTGATGTAGTGTTGATATAGTGATGTAGTGTTGATATAGTGATGTAGTGTTGATATAGTGATGTAGTGTTGATGTAGTGTTGATATAGTGATAGTGTTGTAGTGATGTAGTGTTGATATAGTGATGTAGTGTTGCTATAGTGATGTAGTGTTGATATAGTGATGTAGTGTTGATATAGTGATGTAGTGTTGTAGTGATAATATAGTGATGTAGTTTTAATATAGTGATATAGTGTTGATATAGTGATGTATTGTTGATATAGTGATGTGGTGTTGATATAGTGATGATATAGTGTTGATAGAGTGATGTAGTGTTGCTATAGTGATGTAGTGTTGATATAGTGATGATATAGTGATGTAGTGTTGCTATAGGGATGTAGTGTTGATATAGTGATGTAGTGTTGATATAGTGATGTAGTGTTGGTGATGTAGTGTTGATATAGTGATGTAGTGTTGATATAGTGATATAGTGATGTAGTGTTGATATAGTGATGTAGTGTTGTAGTGTTGATATAGTGATGTAGTGATGATATAGTGATGTAGTGTTGATATAGTGATGTGGTGTTGATATAGTGATGTAGTGTTGCTATAGTGATGTAGTGTTGCTCTAGTGATGTAGTGTTGCTATAGTGATGTAGTGTTGATATAGTGATGTAGTGTTGATATAGTGTTGATATAGTGATGCAGTGTTGATATAGTGTTGATATAGTGATGTAGTGTTAATATAGTGATATAGTGTTGATATAGTGATGTAGTGTTGAGATAGTGATGTGGTTTTGATATAGTGATGATATACTGTTGATATAGTGATGTAGTGTTGATATAGTGATGTAGTGTTGAAGTGATGTAGTGTTGGTGATGTAGTGTTGGTGATGTAGTGTTGATACAGTGATGCAGTGTTGTAGTGTTGATATAGTGATATAGTGATGATATAGTGTTGTAGTGATGTAGTGTTTATATAGTGATGTAGTGTTGATATAGTGATGTGGTGTTGATATAGTGATGTAGTGTTGCTATAGTGTTGATATAGTAATGTAGTGTTCATATAGTGATGTGGTGTTGATATAGTGATGTAGTGTTGATATAGTGTTGATATAGTGATGTAGTTTTGATATAGTGATGTGGTGTTGATATAGTGATGTAGTGTTGATATAGTGATGTAGTGCTGATGTAGTGTTGATATAGTGATGTAGTGTTGATATAGTGATGTGGTGTTGATATAGTGATGTAGTGTTGATATAGTGATGATATCGTGATGTGGTGTTGATATAGTGATGTAGTGTTGATATAGTGATGTAGTGTTGATATAGTAATGTAGTGATGTGGTGTTGATATATGGTGATGTAGTGTTGATATAGTGTTGTAGTGTTTATATAGTGATGTAGTGTTGATATAGTGATGTAGTGTTGATATAGTGATGTAGTGTTGCTATAGTGATGTAGTGTTGCTATAGTGATGTAGTGTTGATATAGTGATGTAGTGTTGATATAGTGTTGAAATAGTGATGCAGTGTTGATATAGTGTTGATATAGTGATGTAGTGTTAATATAGTGATATAGTGTTGATATAGTGATGTAGTGTTGATATAAAGATGTGGTGTTGATATAGTGATGATATAGTGTTGATATAGTGATGTAGTGTTGTTATAGTGATGTAGTGTTGATATAGTGATGTAGTGTTGATATAGTGATGTAGTGTTGTAGTGATGTAGTGTTGGTTAAGTAGTGTTGATATAATGATGTAGTGTTGTAGTGATGTAGTGTTGATATAGTGATATAGTGTTGATATAGTGTTGTAGTGATGTAGTGTTTATATAGTGATGTAGTGTTGATATAGTGATGTGGTGTTGATATAGTGATGTAGTGTTGATATAGTGTTGATATAGTAATGTAGTGTTGATATAGTGATGTGGTGTTGATATAGTGATGTAGTGTTGATATAGTGTTGATATAGTGATGTAGTTTTGATATAGTGATGTGGTGTTGATATAGTGATGTAGTGTTGATATAGTGTTGATATAGTGATGTAGTTTTGATATAGTGATGTGGTGTTGATATAGTGATGTAGTGTTGATATAGTGTTGATAGTGATGTAGTGTTGATATAGTGATATAGTGTTGATATAGTGATGTAGTGTTGTAGTGATGTAGTGTTGATATAGTGATGTAGTGTTGATATAGTGATGTGGTGTTGATATAGTGATGTAATGTTGATAAAGTGTTGATATAGTAATGTAGTGTTGATATAGTGATGTAGTGTTGATATAGTGTTGATATAGTGATGTAGTGTTGATATAGTGATGTGGTGTTAATATAGTGATGTAATGTTGATATAGTGTTGATATAGTAATGTAGTGTTGATATAGTGATGTAGTGTTGATATAGTGTTGATATAGTGATGTAGTGTTGATATAGTGATGTGGTGTTGATATAGTGATGTAGTGTTGATATAGTGTTGATATAGTAATGTAGTGTTGATATAGTGATGTAGTGTTGATGTAGTGTTGATATAGTGATGTAGTGTTGATATAGTGATGTGGTGTTGATATAGTGATGTGGTGTTGATATAGTGATGTAGTGTTGATATAGTGATGATATAGTGATGTGGTGTTGATATAGTGATGTAGTGTTGATATAGTGATGTAGTGTTGATATAGTGATGTAGTGTTGATATAGTGATGTAGTGTTGATGTAGTGTTGATATAGTGATAGTGTTGTAGTGATGTAGTGTTGATATAGTGATGTAGTGTTGCTATAGTGATGTAGTGTTGATATAGTGATGTAGTGTTGATATAGTGATGTAGTGTTGTAGTGATAATATAGTGATGTAGTTTTAATATAGTGATATAGTGTTGATATAGTGATGTATTGTTGATATAGTGATGTGGTGTTGATATAGTGATGATATAGTGTTGATAGAGTGATGTAGTGTTGCTATAGTGATGTAGTGTTGATATAGTGATGATATAGTGATGTAGTGTTGCTATAGGGATGTAGTGTTGATATAGTGATGTAGTGTTGATATAGTGATGTAGTGTTGGTGATGTAGTGTTGATATAGTGATGTAGTGTTGATATAGTGATATAGTGATGTAGTGTTGATATAGTGATGTAGTGTTGTAGTGTTGATATAGTGATGTAGTGATGATATAGTGATGTAGTGTTGATATAGTGATGTGGTGTTGATATAGTGATGTAGTGTTGCTATAGTGATGTAGTGTTGCTCTAGTGATGTAGTGTTGCTATAGTGATGTAGTGTTGATATAGTGATGTAGTGTTGATATAGTGTTGATATAGTGATGCAGTGTTGATATAGTGTTGATATAGTGATGTAGTGTTAATATAGTGATATAGTGTTGATATAGTGATGTAGTGTTGAGATAGTGATGTGGTTTTGATATAGTGATGATATACTGTTGATATAGTGATGTAGTGTTGATATAGTGATGTAGTGTTGAAGTGATGTAGTGTTGGTGATGTAGTGTTGGTGATGTAGTGTTGATACAGTGATGCAGTGTTGTAGTGTTGATATAGTGATATAGTGATGATATAGTGTTGTAGTGATGTAGTGTTTATATAGTGATGTAGTGTTGATATAGTGATGTGGTGTTGATATAGTGATGTAGTGTTGCTATAGTGTTGATATAGTAATGTAGTGTTCATATAGTGATGTGGTGTTGATATAGTGATGTAGTGTTGATATAGTGTTGATATAGTGATGTAGTTTTGATATAGTGATGTGGTGTTGATATAGTGATGTAGTGTTGATATAGTGATGTAGTGCTGATGTAGTGTTGATATAGTGATGTAGTGTTGATATAGTGATGTGGTGTTGATATAGTGATGTAGTGTTGATATAGTGATGATATCGTGATGTGGTGTTGATATAGTGTTGTAGTGTTTATATAGTGATGTAGTGTTGATATAGTGATGTAGTGTTGATATAGTGATGTAGTGTTGCTATAGTGATGTAGTGTTGCTATAGTGATGTAGTGTTGATATAGTGATGTAGTGTTGATATAGTGTTGAAATAGTGATGCAGTGTTGATATAGTGTTGATATAGTGATGTAGTGTTAATATAGTGATATAGTGTTGATATAGTGATGTAGTGTTGATATAAAGATGTGGTGTTGATATAGTGATGATATAGTGTTGATATAGTGATGTAGTGTTGTTATAGTGATGTAGTGTTGATATAGTGATGTAGTGTTGATATAGTGATGTAGTGTTGTAGTGATGTAGTGTTGGTTAAGTAGTGTTGATATAATGATGTAGTGTTGTAGTGATGTAGTGTTGATATAGTGATATAGTGTTGATATAGTGTTGTAGTGATGTAGTGTTTATATAGTGATGTAGTGTTGATATAGTGATGTGGTGTTGATATAGTGATGTAGTGTTGATATAGTGTTGATATAGTAATGTAGTGTTGATATAGTGATGTGGTGTTGATATAGTGATGTAGTGTTGATATAGTGTTGATATAGTGATGTAGTTTTGATATAGTGATGTGGTGTTGATATAGTGATGTAGTGTTGATATAGTGTTGATATAGTGATGTAGTTTTGATATAGTGATGTGGTGTTGATATAGTGATGTAGTGTTGATATAGTGTTGATAGTGATGTAGTGTTGATATAGTGATATAGTGTTGATATAGTGATGTAGTGTTGTAGTGATGTAGTGTTGATATAGTGATGTAGTGTTGATATAGTGATGTGGTGTTGATATAGTGATGTAATGTTGATAAAGTGTTGATATAGTAATGTAGTGTTGATATAGTGATGTAGTGTTGATATAGTGTTGATATAGTGATGTAGTGTTGATATAGTGATGTGGTGTTAATATAGTGATGTAATGTTGATATAGTGTTGATATAGTAATGTAGTGTTGATATAGTGATGTAGTGTTGATATAGTGTTGATATAGTGATGTAGTGTTGATATAGTGATGTGGTGTTGATATAGTGATGTAGTGTTGATATAGTGTTGATATAGTAATGTAGTGTTGATATAGTGATGTAGTGTTGATGTAGTGTTGATATAGTGATGTAGTGTTGATATAGTGATGTGGTGTTGATATAGTGATGTGGTGTTGATATAGTGATGTAGTGTTGATATAGTGATGATATAGTGATGTGGTGTTGATATAGTGATGTAGTGTTGATATAGTGATGTAGTGTTGATATAGTGATGTAGTGTTGATATAGTGATGTAGTGTTGATGTAGTGTTGATATAGTGATAGTGTTGTAGTGATGTAGTGTTGATATAGTGATGTAGTGTTGCTATAGTGATGTAGTGTTGATATAGTGATGTAGTGTTGATATAGTGATGTAGTGTTGATAGTGATGTAATGTTGATAGTGATATAGTGATGTAGTGTTGATATAGTGATGTAGTGTTGTAGTGATGTAGTGTTGATATAGTGATGTAGTGTTGATATAGTGATGTAGTGTTGTAGTGATAATATAGTGATGTAGTTTTAATATAGTGATATAGTGTTGATATAGTGATGTATTGTTGATATAGTGATGTGGTGTTGATATAGTGATGATATAGTGTTGATAGAGTGATGTAGTGTTGCTATAGTGATGTAGTGTTGATATAGTGATGATATAGTGATGTAGTGTTGCTATAGGGATGTAGTGTTGATATAGTGATGTAGTGTTGATATAGTGATGTAGTGTTGGTGATGTAGTGTTGATATAGTGATGTAGTGTTGATATAGTGATATAGTGATGTAGTGTTGATATAGTGATGTAGTGTTGTAGTGTTGATATAGTGATGTAGTGATGATATAGTGATGTAGTGTTGATATAGTGATGTGGTGTTGATATAGTGATGTAGTGTTGCTATAGTGATGTAGTGTTGCTCTAGTGATGTAGTGTTGCTATAGTGATGTAGTGTTGATATAGTGTTGATATAGTAATGTAGTGTTGATATAGTGATGTAGTGTTGATATAGTGTTGATATAGTGATGTAGTGTTGATATAGTGATGTGGTGTTGATATAGTGATGTAGTGTTGATATAGTGTTGATATAGTAATGTAGTGTTGATATAGTGATGTAGTGTTGATGTAGTGTTGATATAGTGATGTAGTGTTGATATAGTGATGTGGTGTTGATATAGTGATGTGGTGTTGATATAGTGATGTAGTGTTGATATAGTGATGATATAGTGATGTGGTGTTGATATAGTGATGTAGTGTTGATATAGTGATGTAGTGTTGATATAGTGATGTAGTGTTGATATAGTGATGTAGTGTTGATGTAGTGTTGATATAGTGATAGTGTTGTAGTGATGTAGTGTTGATATAGTGATGTAGTGTTGCTATAGTGATGTAGTGTTGATATAGTGATGTAGTGTTGATATAGTGATGTAGTGTTGATAGTGATGTAATGTTGATAGTGATATAGTGATGTAGTGTTGATATAGTGATGTAGTGTTGTAGTGATGTAGTGTTGATATAGTGATGTAGTGTTGATATAGTGATGTAGTGTTGTAGTGATAATATAGTGATGTAGTTTTAATATAGTGATATAGTGTTGATATAGTGATGTATTGTTGATATAGTGATGTGGTGTTGATATAGTGATGATATAGTGTTGATAGAGTGATGTAGTGTTGCTATAGTGATGTAGTGTTGATATAGTGATGATATAGTGATGTAGTGTTGCTATAGGGATGTAGTGTTGATATAGTGATGTAGTGTTGATATAGTGATGTAGTGTTGGTGATGTAGTGTTGATATAGTGATGTAGTGTTGATATAGTGATATAGTGATGTAGTGTTGATATAGTGATGTAGTGTTGTAGTGTTGATATAGTGATGTAGTGATGATATAGTGATGTAGTGTTGATATAGTGATGTGGTGTTGATATAGTGATGTAGTGTTGCTATAGTGATGTAGTGTTGCTCTAGTGATGTAGTGTTGCTATAGTGATGTAGTGTTGATATAGTGATGTAGTGTTGATATAGTGTTGATATAGTGATGCAGTGTTGATATAGTGTTGATATAGTGATGTAGTGTTAATATAGTGATATAGTGTTGATATAGTGATGTAGTGTTGAGATAGTGATGTGGTTTTGATATAGTGATGATATACTGTTGATATAGTGATGTAGTGTTGATATAGTGATGTAGTGTTGAAGTGATGTAGTGTTGGTGATGTAGTGTTGGTGATGTAGTGTTGATACAGTGATGCAGTGTTGTAGTGTTGATATAGTGATATAGTGATGATATAGTGTTGTAGTGATGTAGTGTTTATATAGTGATGTAGTGTTGATATAGTGATGTGGTGTTGATATAGTGATGTAGTGTTGCTATAGTGTTGATATAGTAATGTAGTGTTCATATAGTGATGTGGTGTTGATATAGTGATGTAGTGTTGATATAGTGTTGATATAGTGATGTAGTTTTGATATAGTGATGTGGTGTTGATATAGTGATGTAGTGTTGATATAGTGATGTAGTGCTGATGTAGTGTTGATATAGTGATGTAGTGTTGATATAGTGATGTGGTGTTGATATAGTGATGTAGTGTTGATATAGTGATGATATCGTGATGTGGTGTTGATATAGTGATGTAGTGTTGATATAGTGATGTAGTGTTGATATAGTAATGTAGTGATGTGGTGTTGATATATGGTGATGTAGTGTTGATATAGTGTTGTAGTGTTTATATAGTGATGTAGTGTTGATATAGTGATGTAGTGTTGATATAGTGATGTAGTGTTGCTATAGTGATGTAGTGTTGCTATAGTGATGTAGTGTTGATATAGTGATGTAGTGTTGATATAGTGTTGAAATAGTGATGCAGTGTTGATATAGTGTTGATATAGTGATGTAGTGTTAATATAGTGATATAGTGTTGATATAGTGATGTAGTGTTGATATAAAGATGTGGTGTTGATATAGTGATGATATAGTGTTGATATAGTGATGTAGTGTTGTTATAGTGATGTAGTGTTGATATAGTGATGTAGTGTTGATATAGTGATGTAGTGTTGTAGTGATGTAGTGTTGGTTAAGTAGTGTTGATATAATGATGTAGTGTTGTAGTGATGTAGTGTTGATATAGTGATATAGTGTTGATATAGTGTTGTAGTGATGTAGTGTTTATATAGTGATGTAGTGTTGATATAGTGATGTGGTGTTGATATAGTGATGTAGTGTTGATATAGTGTTGATATAGTAATGTAGTGTTGATATAGTGATGTGGTGTTGATATAGTGATGTAGTGTTGATATAGTGTTGATATAGTGATGTAGTTTTGATATAGTGATGTGGTGTTGATATAGTGATGTAGTGTTGATATAGTGTTGATATAGTGATGTAGTTTTGATATAGTGATGTGGTGTTGATATAGTGATGTAGTGTTGATATAGTGTTGATAGTGATGTAGTGTTGATATAGTGATATAGTGTTGATATAGTGATGTAGTGTTGTAGTGATGTAGTGTTGATATAGTGATGTAGTGTTGATATAGTGATGTGGTGTTGATATAGTGATGTAATGTTGATAAAGTGTTGATATAGTAATGTAGTGTTGATATAGTGATGTAGTGTTGATATAGTGTTGATATAGTGATGTAGTGTTGATATAGTGATGTGGTGTTAATATAGTGATGTAATGTTGATATAGTGTTGATATAGTAATGTAGTGTTGATATAGTGATGTAGTGTTGATATAGTGTTGATATAGTGATGTAGTGTTGATATAGTGATGTGGTGTTGATATAGTGATGTAGTGTTGATATAGTGTTGATATAGTAATGTAGTGTTGATATAGTGATGTAGTGTTGATGTAGTGTTGATATAGTGATGTAGTGTTGATATAGTGATGTGGTGTTGATATAGTGATGTGGTGTTGATATAGTGATGTAGTGTTGATATAGTGATGATATAGTGATGTGGTGTTGATATAGTGATGTAGTGTTGATATAGTGATGTAGTGTTGATATAGTGATGTAGTGTTGATATAGTGATGTAGTGTTGATGTAGTGTTGATATAGTGATAGTGTTGTAGTGATGTAGTGTTGATATAGTGATGTAGTGTTGCTATAGTGATGTAGTGTTGATATAGTGATGTAGTGTTGATATAGTGATGTAGTGTTGATAGTGATGTAATGTTGATAGTGATATAGTGATGTAGTGTTGATATAGTGATGTAGTGTTGTAGTGATGTAGTGTTGATATAGTGATGTAGTGTTGATATAGTGATGTAGTGTTGTAGTGATAATATAGTGATGTAGTTTTAATATAGTGATATAGTGTTGATATAGTGATGTATTGTTGATATAGTGATGTGGTGTTGATATAGTGATGATATAGTGTTGATAGAGTGATGTAGTGTTGCTATAGTGATGTAGTGTTGATATAGTGATGATATAGTGATGTAGTGTTGCTATAGGGATGTAGTGTTGATATAGTGATGTAGTGTTGATATAGTGATGTAGTGTTGGTGATGTAGTGTTGATATAGTGATGTAGTGTTGATATAGTGATATAGTGATGTAGTGTTGATATAGTGATGTAGTGTTGTAGTGTTGATATAGTGATGTAGTGATGATATAGTGATGTAGTGTTGATATAGTGATGTGGTGTTGATATAGTGATGTAGTGTTGCTATAGTGATGTAGTGTTGCTCTAGTGATGTAGTGTTGCTATAGTGATGTAGTGTTGATATAGTGATGTAGTGTTGATATAGTGTTGATATAGTGATGCAGTGTTGATATAGTGTTGATATAGTGATGTAGTGTTAATATAGTGATATAGTGTTGATATAGTGATGTAGTGTTGAGATAGTGATGTGGTTTTGATATAGTGATGATATACTGTTGATATAGTGATGTAGTGTTGATATAGTGATGTAGTGTTGAAGTGATGTAGTGTTGGTGATGTAGTGTTGATACAGTGATGCAGTGTTGTAGTGTTGATATAGTGATATAGTGATGATATAGTGTTGTAGTGATGTAGTGTTTATATAGTGATGTAGTGTTGATATAGTGATGTGGTGTTGATATAGTGATGTAGTGTTGCTATAGTGTTGATATAGTAATGTAGTGTTCATATAGTGATGTGGTGTTGATATAGTGATGTAGTGTTGATATAGTGTTGATATAGTGATGTAGTTTTGATATAGTGATGTGGTGTTGATATAGTGATGTAGTGTTGATATAGTGATGTAGTGCTGATGTAGTGTTGATATAGTGATGTAGTGTTGATATAGTGATGTAGTGTTGATATAGTGATGTGGTGTTGATATAGTGATGTAGTGTTGATATAGTGATGATATCGTGATGTGGTGTTGATATAGTGATGTAGTGTTGATATAGTGATGTAGTGTTGATATAGTAATGTAGTGATGTGGTGTTGATATAGTGATGTAGTGTTGATATAGTGTTGTAGTGTTTATATAGTGATGTAGTGTTGATATAGTGATGTAGTGTTGATATAGTGATGTAGTGTTGCTGTAGTGATGTAGTGTTGCTATAGTGATGTAGTGTTGATATAGTGATGTAGTGTTGATATAGTGTTGAAATAGTGATGCAGTGTTGATATAGTGTTGATATAGTGATGTAGTGTTAATATAGTGATATAGTGTTGATATAGTGATGTAGTGTTGATATAAAGATGTGGTGTTGATATAGTGATGATATAGTGTTGATATAGTGATGTAGTGTTGTTATAGTGATGTAGTGTTGATATAGTGATGTAGTGTTGATATAGTGATGTAGTGTTGTAGTGATGTAGTGTTGGTTAAGTAGTGTTGATATAATGATGTAGTGTTGTAGTGATGTAGTGTTGATATAGTGATATAGTGTTGATATAGTGTTGTAGTGATGTAGTGTTTATATAGTGATGTAGTGTTGATATAGTGATGTGGTGTTGATATAGTGATGTAGTGTTGATATAGTGTTGATATAGTAATGTAGTGTTGATATAGTGATGTGGTGTTGATATAGTGATGTAGTGTTGATATAGTGTTGATATAGTGATGTAGTTTTGATATAGTGATGTGGTGTTGATATAGTGATGTAGTGTTGATATAGTGTTGATATAGTGATGTAGTTTTGATATAGTGATGTGGTGTTGATATAGTGATGTAGTGTTGATATAGTGTTGATAGTGATGTAGTGTTGATATAGTGATATAGTGTTGATATAGTGATGTAGTGTTGTAGTGATGTAGTGTTGATATAGTGATATAGTGTTGATATAGTGATGTAGTGTTGATGTAGTGATGTAGTGTTGATATAGTGTTGATATAGTGACGTGGTGTTGATATAGTGATGTAGTTTTGATGTAGTGTTGATATAGTGTTGATATAGTGTTGATATAGTGACGTGGTGTTGATATAGTGATGTAGTGTTGTAGTTATGTAGTGTTGATATAGTGATGTAGTGTTGATATAGTGATGTGGTGTTGATATAGTGATGTAATGTTGATATAGTGTTGATATAGTAATGTAGTGTTGATATAGTGATGTGGTGTTGATATAGTTATGTAGTGTTGATATAGTGTTGATATAGTGTTGATATAGTGATGTAGTGTTTATATAGTGATATAGTGTTGATATAGTGATGTAGTGTTGATATAGTGACGTGGTGTTGATATAGTGATGTGGTGTTGATATAGTGATGTAATGTTGATATAGTGTTGATATAGTAATGTAGTGTTGATATAGTTATGTAGTGTTGATATAGTGTTGATATAGTGATGTAGTGTTGATATAGTGATGTGGTGTTAATATAGTGATGTAATGTTGATATAGTGTTGATATAGTAATGTAGTGTTGATATAGTGATGTAGTGTTGATATAGTGTTGATATAGTGATGTAGTGTTGATATAGTGATGTGGTGTTGATATAGTGATGTAGTGTTGATATAGTGTTGATATAGTAATGTAGAGTTGATATAGTGATGTAGTGTTGATGTAGTGTTGATATAGTGATGTAGTGTTGATATAGTGATGTAGTGTTGATATAGTGATGTGGTGTTGATATAGTGATGTGGTGTTGATATAGTGATGTAGTGTTGATATAGTGATGTAGTGTTGATATAGTGATGTAGTGTTGCTATAGTGATGTAGTGTTGTAGTGATGTAGTGTTGATATAGTGATGTAGTGTTGATATAGTGATGTAGTGTTTATATAGTGACGTGGTGTTGATATAGTGATGTAATGTTGTAGTGATGTAGTGTTGATATAGTGATGTGGTGTTGATATAGTGATGTAATGTTGATATAGTGTTGATATAGTAATGTAGTGTTGATATAGTGATGTGGTGTTGATATAGTGATGTAGTGTTGATATAGTGTTGATATAGTGTTGATATAGTGATGTAGTGTTGATATAGTGATATAGTGTTGATATAGTGATGTAGTGTTGATATAGTGACGTGGTGTTGATATAGTGATGTGGTGTTGATATAGTGATGTAGTGATGTAGTGTTGATATAGTGATGTGGTGTTGATATAGTGATGTAATGTTGATATAGTGTTGATATAGTAATGTAGTGTTGATATAGTGATGTAGTGTTGATATAGTGTTGATATAGTGATGTTGTGTTGATATAGTTATGTGGTGTTGATATAGTGTTGATATAGTAATGTAGTGTTGATATAGTGATGTAGTGTTGATATAGTGTTGATATAGTGATGTAGTGTTTATATAGCAATGTGGTGTTGATATAGTGATGTAGTGTTGATATAGTGATGATATAGTGTTGATATAGTGATGTAGTGTTGTTATAGTGATGTAGTGTTGATATAGTGATGTAGTGTTGATATAGTGATGTAGTGTTGTAGTGATGTAGTGTTGGTTAAGTAGTGTTGATATAATGATGTAGTGTTGTAGTGATGTAGTGTTGATATAGTGATATAGTGTTGATATAGTGTTGTAGTGATGTAGTGTTTATATAGTGATGTAGTGTTGATATAGTGATGTGGTGTTGATATAGTGATGTAGTGTTGATATAGTGTTGATATAGTGATGTAGTTTTGATATAGTGATGTGGTGTTGATATAGTGATGTAGTGTTGATATAGTGTTGATAGTGATGTAGTGTTGATATAGTGATATAGTGTTGATATAGTGATGTAGTGTTGTAGTGATGTAGTGTTGATATAGTGATATAGTGTTGATATAGTGATGTAGTGTTGATGTAGTGATGTAGTGTTGATATAGTGTTGATATAGTGACGTGGTGTTGATATAGTGATGTAGTTTTGATGTAGTGTTGATATAGTGTTGATATAGTGTTGATATAGTGACGTGGTGTTGATATAGTGATGTAGTGTTGTAGTTATGTAGTGTTGATATAGTGATGTAGTGTTGATATAGTGATGTGGTGTTGATATAGTGATGTAATGTTGATATAGTGTTGATATAGTAATGTAGTGTTGATATAGTGATGTGGTGTTGATATAGTTATGTAGTGTTGATATAGTGTTGATATAGTGTTGATATAGTGATGTAGTGTTTATATAGTGATATAGTGTTGATATAGTGATGTAGTGTTGATATAGTGACGTGGTGTTGATATAGTGATGTGGTGTTTATATAGTGATGTAATGTTGATATAGTGTTGATATAGTAATGTAGTGTTGATATAGTTATGTAGTGTTGATATAGTGTTGATATAGTGATGTAGTGTTGATATAGTGATGTGGTGTTAATATAGTGATGTAATGTTGATATAGTGTTGATATAGTAATGTAGTGTTGATATAGTGATGTAGTGTTGATATAGTGTTGATATAGTGATGTAGTGTTGATATAGTGATGTGGTGTTGATATAGTGATGTAGTGTTGATATAGTGTTGATATAGTAATGTAGAGTTGATATAGTGATGTAGTGTTGATGTAGTGTTGATATAGTGATGTAGTGTTGATATAGTGATGTAGTGTTGATATAGTGATGTGGTGTTGATATAGTGATGTGGTGTTGATATAGTGATGTAGTGTTGATATAGTGATGTAGTGTTGATATAGTGATGTAGTGTTGCTATAGTGATGTAGTGTTGTAGTGATGTAGTGTTGATATAGTGATGTAGTGTTGATATAGTGATGTAGTGTTTATATAGTGACGTGGTGTTGATATAGTGATGTAATGTTGTAGTGATGTAGTGTTGATATAGTGATGTGGTGTTGATATAGTGATGTAATGTTGATATAGTGTTGATATAGTAATGTAGTGTTGATATAGTGATGTGGTGTTGATATAGTGATGTAGTGTTGATATAGTGTTGATATAGTGTTGATATAGTGATGTAGTGTTGATATAGTGATGTAGTGTTGATATAGTGACGTGGTGTTGATATAGTGATGTGGTGTTGATATAGTGATGTAGTGATGTAGTGTTGATATAGTGATGTGGTGTTGATATAGTGATGTAATGTTGATATAGTGTTGATATAGTAATGTAGTGTTGATATAGTGATGTAGTGTTGATATAGTGTTGATATAGTGATGTTGTGTTGATATAGTTATGTGGTGTTGATATAGTGTTGATATAGTAATGTAGTGTTGATATAGTGATGTAGTGTTGATATAGTGTTGATATAGTGATGTAGTGTTTATATAGCAATGTGGTGTTGATATAGTGATGTAGTGTTGATATAGTGATGTAGTGTTGATATAGTGATGTAGTGTTGATGTAGTGTTGATATAGTGATGTAGTGTTGATATATTGATGTAGTGTTGATATAGTGATGTGGTGTTGATATAGTGATGTGGTGTTGATATAGTGATGTAGTGTTGATATAGTGATGATATAGTGATGTGGTGTTGATATAGTGATGTGGTGTTGATATAGTGATGTAGTGTTGATATAGTGTTGATATAGTGATGTAGTTTTGATATAGTGATGTGGTGTTGATATAGTGATGTAGTGTTGATATAGTGATGTAGTGCTGATGTAGTGTTGATATAGTGATGTAGTGTTGATATAGTGATGTGGTGTTGATATAGTGATGTAGTGTTGATATAGTGATGATATAGTGATGTGGTGTTGATATAGTGATGTAGTGTTGATATAGTGATGTAGTGTTGATATAGTAATGTAGTGATGTGGTGTTGATATAGTGATGTAGTGTTGATATAGTGTTGTAGTGTTGATATAGTGATGTAGTGTTGATATAGTGATGTAGTGTTGATATAGTGATGTAGTGTTGATATAGTGATATAGTGATGTAGTGTTGATATAGTGATGTAGTGTTGTAGTGATGTAGTGTTGATATAGTGATGTAGTGTTGATATAGTGATGTGGTGTTGATATAGTGATGTAGTGTTGATATAGTGTTGATATAGTAATGTAGTGTTGATATAGTGATGTGGTGTTGATATAGTGATGTAGTGTTGATATAGTGTTGATATAGTGATGTAGTTTTGATATAGTGATGTGGTGTTGATATAGTGATGTAGTGTTGATATTGTGTTGATATAGTGATGTAGTTTTGATATAGTGATGTGGTGTTGATATAGTGATGTAGTGTTGATATAGTGTTGATAGTGATGTAGTGTTGATATAGTGATATAGTGTTGATATAGTGATGTAGTGTTGTAGTGATGTAGTGTTGATATAGTGATATAGTGTTGATATAGTGATGTAGTGTTGATGTAGTGATGTAGTGTTGATATAGTGTTGATATAGTGACGTGGTGTTGATATAGTGATGTAGTTTTGATGTAGTGTTGATATAGTGTTGATATAGTGTTGATATAGTGACGTGGTGTTGATATAGTGATGTAGTGTTGTAGTTATGTAGTGTTGATATAGTGATGTAGTGTTGATATAGTGATGTGGTGTTGATATAGTGATGTAATGTTGATATAGTGTTGATATAGTAATGTAGTGTTGATATAGTGATGTGGTGTTGATATAGTTATGTAGTGTTGATATAGTGTTGATATAGTGTTGATATAGTGATGTAGTGTTTATATAGTGATATAGTGTTGATATAGTGATGTAGTGTTGATATAGTGACGTGGTGTTGATATAGTGATGTGGTGTTGATATAGTGATGTAATGTTGATATAGTGTTGATATAGTAATGTAGTGTTGATATAGTTATGTAGTGTTGATATAGTGTTGATATAGTGATGTAGTGTTGATATAGTGATGTGGTGTTAATATAGTGATGTAATGTTGATATAGTGTTGATATAGTAATGTAGTGTTGATATAGTGATGTAGTGTTGATATAGTGTTGATATAGTGATGTAGTGTTGATATAGTGATGTGGTGTTGATATAGTGATGTAGTGTTGATATAGTGTTGATATAGTAATGTAGAGTTGATATAGTGATGTAGTGTTGATGTAGTGTTGATATAGTGATGTAGTGTTGATATAGTGATGTAGTGTTGATATAGTGATGTGGTGTTGATATAGTGATGTGGTGTTGATATAGTGATGTAGTGTTGATATAGTGATGTAGTGTTGATATAGTGATGTAGTGTTGCTATAGTGATGTAGTGTTGTAGTGATGTAGTGTTGATATAGTGATGTAGTGTTGATATAGTGATGTAGTGTTTATATAGTGACGTGGTGTTGATATAGTGATGTAATGTTGTAGTGATGTAGTGTTGATATAGTGATGTGGTGTTGATATAGTGATGTAATGTTGATATAGTGTTGATATAGTAATGTAGTGTTGATATAGTGATGTGGTGTTGATATAGTGATGTAGTGTTGATATAGTGTTGATATAGTGTTGATATAGTGATGTAGTGTTGATATAGTGATATAGTGTTGATATAGTGATGTAGTGTTGATATAGTGACGTGGTGTTGATATAGTGATGTGGTGTTGATATAGTGATGTAGTGATGTAGTGTTGATATAGTGATGTGGTGTTGATATAGTGATGTAATGTTGATATAGTGTTGATATAGTAATGTAGTGTTGATATAGTGATGTAGTGTTGATATAGTGTTGATATAGTGATGTTGTGTTGATATAGTTATGTGGTGTTGATATAGTGTTGATATAGTAATGTAGTGTTGATATAGTGATGTAGTGTTGATATAGTGTTGATATAGTGATGTAGTGTTTATATAGCAATGTGGTGTTGATATAGTGATGTAGTGTTGATATAGTGATGTAGTGTTGATATAGTGATGTAGTGTTGATGTAGTGTTGATATAGTGATGTAGTGTTGATATATTGATGTAGTGTTGATATAGTGATGTGGTGTTGATATAGTGATGTGGTGTTGATATAGTGATGTAGTGTTGATATAGTGATGATATAGTGATGTGGTGTTGATATAGTGATGTGGTGTTGATATAGTGATGTAGTGTTGATATAGTGTTGATATAGTGATGTAGTTTTGATATAGTGATGTGGTGTTGATATAGTGATGTAGTGTTGATATAGTGATGTAGTGCTGATGTAGTGTTGATATAGTGATGTAGTGTTGATATAGTGATGTGGTGTTGATATAGTGATGTAGTGTTGATATAGTGATGATATAGTGATGTGGTGTTGATATATTGATGTAGTGTTGATATAGTGATGTGGTGTTGATATAGTGATGTGGTGTTGATATAGTGATGTAGTGTTGATATAGTGATGATATAGTGATGTGGTGTTGATATAGTGATGTGGTGTTGATATAGTGATGTAGTGTTGATATAGTGTTGATATAGTGATGTAGTTTTGATATAGTGATGTAGTGTTGATATAGTAATGTAGTGATGTGGTGTTGATATAGTGATGTAGTGTTGATATAGTGTTGTAGTGTTGATATAGTGATGTAGTGTTGATATAGTGATGTAGTGTTGATATAGTGATGTAGTGTTGATATAGTGATATAGTGATGTAGTGTTGATATAGTGATGTAGTGTTGTAGTGATGTAGTGTTGATATAGTGATGTAGTGTTGATATAGTGATGTGGTGTTGATATAGTGATGTAGTGTTGATATAGTGTTGATATAGTAATGTAGTGTTGATATAGTGATGTGGTGTTGATATAGTGATGTAGTGTTGATATAGTGTTGATATAGTGATGTAGTTTTGATATAGTGATGTGGTGTTGATATAGTGATGTAGTGTTGATATAGTGTTGATATAGTGATGTAGTTTTGATATAGTGATGTGGTGTTGATATAGTGATGTAGTGTTGATATAGTGTTGATAGTGATGTAGTGTTGATATAGTGATATAGTGTTGATATAGTGATGTAGTGTTGTAGTGATGTAGTGTTGATATAGTGATATAGTGTTGATATAGTGATGTAGTGTTGATGTAGTGATGTAGTGTTGATATAGTGTTGATATAGTGACGTGGTGTTGATATAGTGATGTAGTTTTGATGTAGTGTTGATATAGTGTTGATATAGTGTTGATATAGTGACGTGGTGTTGATATAGTGATGTAGTGTTGTAGTTATGTAGTGTTGATATAGTGATGTAGTGTTGATATAGTGATGTGGTGTTGATATAGTGATGTAATGTTGATATAGTGTTGATATAGTAATGTAGTGTTGATATAGTGATGTTGTGTTGATATAGTTATGTAGTGTTGATATAGTGTTGATATAGTGTTGATATAGTGATGTAGTGTTTATATAGTGATATAGTGTTGATATAGTGATGTAGTGTTGATATAGTGACGTGGTGTTGATATAGTGATGTGGTGTTGATATAGTGATGTAATGTTGATATAGTGTTGATATAGTAATGTAGTGTTGATATAGTTATGTAGTGTTGATATAGTGTTGATATAGTGATGTAGTGTTGATATAGTGATGTGGTGTTAATATAGTGATGTAATGTTGATATAGTGTTGATATAGTAATGTAGTGTTGATATAGTGATGTAGTGTTGATATAGTGTTGATATAGTGATGTAGTGTTGATATAGTGATGTGGTGTTGATATAGTGATGTAGTGTTGATATAGTGTTGATATAGTAATGTAGAGTTGATATAGTGATGTAGTGTTGATGTAGTGTTGATATAGTGATGTAGTGTTGATATAGTGATGTAGTGTTGATATAGTGATGTGGTGTTGATATAGTGATGTGGTGTTGATATAGTGATGTAGTGTTGATATAGTGATGTAGTGTTGATATAGTGATGTAGTGTTGCTATAGTGATGTAGTGTTGTAGTGATGTAGTGTTGATATAGTGATGTAGTGTTGATATAGTGATGTAGTGTTTATATAGTGACGTGGTGTTGATATAGTGATGTAATGTTGTAGTGATGTAGTGTTGATATAGTGATGTGGTGTTGATATAGTGATGTAATGTTGATATAGTGTTGATATAGTAATGTAGTGTTGATATAGTGATGTGGTGTTGATATAGTGATGTAGTGTTGATATAGTGTTGATATAGTGTTGATATAGTGATGTAGTGTTGATATAGTGATATAGTGTTGATATAGTGATGTAGTGTTGATATAGTGACGTGGTGTTGATATAGTGATGTGGTGTTGATATAGTGATGTAGTGATGTAGTGTTGCTATAGTGATGTGGTGTTGATATAGTGATGTAATGTTGATATAGTTTTGATATAGTAATGTAGTGTTGATATAGTGATGTAGTGTTGATATAGTGTTGATATAGTGATGTTGTGTTGATATAGTTATGTGGTGTTGATATAGTGTTGATATAGTAATGTAGTGTTGATATAGTGATGTAGTGTTGATATAGTGTTGATATAGTGATGTAGTGTTTATATAGCAATGTGGTGTTGATATAGTGATGTAGTGTTGATATAGTGATGTAGTGTTGATATAGTGATGTAGTGTTGATGTAGTGTTGATATAGTGATGTAGTGTTGATATATTGATGTAGTGTTGATATAGTGATGTGGTGTTGATATAGTGATGTGGTGTTGATATAGTGATGTAGTGTTGATATAGTGATGATATAGTGATGTGGTGTTGATATAGTGATGTGGTGTTGATATAGTGATGTAGTGTTGATATAGTGTTGATATAGTGATGTAGTTTTGATATAGTGATGTGGTGTTGATATAGTGATGTAGTGTTGATATAGTGATGTAGTGCTGATGTAGTGTTGATATAGTGATGTAGTGTTGATATAGTGATGTGGTGTTGATATAGTGATGTAGTGTTGATATAGTGATGATATAGTGATGTGGTGTTGATATAGTGATGTAGTGTTGATATAGTGATGTAGTGTTGATATAGTAATGTAGTGATGTGGTGTTGATATAGTGATGTAGTGTTGATATAGTGTTGTAGTGTTGATATAGTGATGTAGTGTTGATATAGTGATGTAGTGTTGATATAGTGATGTAGTGTTGATATAGTGATATAGTGATGTAGTGTTGATATAGTGATGTAGTGTTGTAGTGATGTAGTGTTGATATAGTGATGTAGTGTTGCTATAGTGATGTAGTGTTGCTATAGTGATGTAGTGTTGATATAGTGATGTAGTGTTGATATAGTGTTGATATAGTGATGCAGTGTTGATATAGTGTTGATATAGTGATGTAGTGTTAATATAGTGATATAGTGTTGATATAGTGATGTAGTGTTGATATAAAGATGAGGTGTTGATATAGTGATGATATAGTGTTGATATAGTGATGTAGTGTTGTTATAGTGATGTAGTGTTGATATAGTGATGTAGTGTTGATATAGTGATGTAGTGTTGTAGTGATGTAGTGTTGGTGATGTAGTGTTGGTGATGTAGTGTTGATATAATGATGTAGTGTTGTAGTGATGTAGTGTTGATATAGTGATATAGTGTTGATAGTGTTGTAGTGATGTAGTGTTTATATAGTGATGTAGTGTTGATATAGTGATGTGGTGTTGATATAGTGATGTAGTGTTGATATAGTGTTGATATAGTAATGTAGTGTTGATATAGTGATGTGGTGTTGATATAGTGATGTAGTGTTGATATAGTGTTGATATAGTGATGTAGTTTTGATATAGTGATGTGGTGTTGATATAGTGATGTAGTGTTGATATAGTGTTGATAGTGATGTAGTGTTGATATAGTGATATAGTGTTGATATAGTGATGTAGTGTTGTAGTGATGTAGTGTTGATATAGTGATATAGTGTTGATATAGTGATGTAGTGTTGATGTAGTGATGTAGTGTTGATATAGTGTTGATATAGTGACGTGGTGTTGATATAGTGATGTAGTGTTGATGTAGTGTTGATATAGTGTTGATATAGTGACGTGGTGTTGATATAGTGATGTAGTGTTGTTGTTATGTAGTGTTGATATAGTGATGTAGTGTTGATATAGTGATGTGGTGTTGATATAGTGATGTAATGTTGATATAGTGTTGATATAGTAATGTAGTGTTGATATAGTGATGTGGTGTTGATATAGTTATGTAGTGTTGATATAGTGTTGATATAGTGTTGATATAGTGATGTAGTGTTGATATAGTGATATAGTGTTGATATAGTGATGTAGTGTTGATATAGTGACGTGGTGTTGATATAGTGATGTGTGTTGATATAGTGATGTAATGTTGATATAGTGTTGATATAGTAATGTAGTGTTGATATAGTGATGTAGTGTTGATATAGTGTTGATATAGTGATGTAGTGTTGATATAGTGATGTGGTGTTAATATAGTGATGTAATGTTGATATAGTGTTGATATAGTAATGTAGTGTTGATATAGTGATGTAGTGTTGATATAGTGTTGATATAGTGATGTAGTGTTGATATAGTGATGTGGTGTTGATATAGTGATGTGGTGTTGATATAGTGTTGATATAGTAATGTAGTGTTGATATAGTGATGTAGTGTTGATGTAGTGTTGATATAGTGATGTAGTGTTGATATAGTGATGTAGTGTTGATATAGTGATGATATAGTGATGTGGTGTTGATATAGTGATGTAGTGTTGATATAGTGATGTAGTGTTGATATAGTGATGTAGTGTTGATATAGTGTTGATATAGTGATAGTGTTGTAGTGATGTAGTGTTGATATAGTGATGTAGTGTTGCTATAGTTATGTAGTGTTGATATAGTGATGTAGTGTTGATATAGTGATGTAGTGTTGATAGTGATGTAATGTTGATAGTGATATAGTGATGTAGTGTTGATATAGTGATGTAGTGTTGTAGTGATGTAGTGTTGATATAGTGATGTAGTGTTGATATAGTGATGTAGTGTTGATATAGTGACGTGGTGTTGATATAGTGATGTAATGTTGTAGTGTTGATATAGTGATGTGGTGTTGATATAGTGATGTAATGTTGATATAGTGTTGATATAGTAATGTAGTGTTGATATAGTGATGTGCTGTTGATATAGTGATGTAGTGTTGACATAGTGTTGATATAGTGTTGATATAGTGATGTAGTGTTGATATAGTGATATAGTGTTGATATAGTGATGAAGTGTTGATATAGTGACGTGGTGTTGATATAGTGATGTGGTGTTGATATAGTGATGTAGTGATGTAGTGTTGATATAGTGATGTGGTGTTGATACAGTGATGTAATGTTGATATAGTGTTGATATAGTAAAGTAGTGTTGATATAGTGATGTAGTGTTGCTATAGTGATGTAGTGTTGCTATAGTGATGTAGTGTTGATATAGTGATGTAGTGTTGATATAGTGTTGATATAGTGATGCAGTGTTGATATAGTGTTGATATAGTGATGTAGTGTTAATATAGTGATATAGTGTTGATATAGTGATGTAGTGTTGATATAAAGATGTGGTGTTGATATAGTGATGATATAGTGATGTAGTGTTGTTATAGTGATGTAGTGTTGATATAGTGATGTAGTGTTGATATAGTGATGTAGTGTTGTAGTGATGTAGTGTTGGTGATGTAGTGTTGGTGATGTAGTGTTGATATAATGATGTAGTGTTGTAGTGATGTAGTGTTGATATAGTGATATAGTGTTGATATAGTGCTGTAGTGATGTAGTGTTTATATAGTGATGTAGTGTTGATATAGTGATGTGGTGTTGATATAGTGATGTAGTGTTGATATAGTGTTGATATAGTAATGTAGTGTTGATATAGTGATGTGGTGTTGATATAGTGATGTAGTGTTGATATAGTGTTGATATAGTGATGTAGTTTTGATATAGTGATGTGGTGTTGATATAGTGATGTAGTGTTGATATAGTGTTGATATAGTAAAGTAGTGTTGATATAGTAATGTAGTGTTGCTATAGTGATGTAGTGTTGCTATAGTGATGTAGTGTTGATATAGTGATGTAGTGTTGATATAGTGTTGATATAGTGATGCAGTGTTGATATAGTGTTGATATAGTGATGTAGTGTTAATATAGTGATATAGTGTTGATATAGTGATGTAGTGTTGATATAAAGATGTGGTGTTGATATAGTGATGATATAGTGATGTAGTGTTGTTATAGTGATGTAGTGTTGATATAGTGATGTAGTGTTGATATAGTGATGTAGTGTTGTAGTGATGTAGTGTTGGTGATGTAGTGTTGGTGATGTAGTGTTGATATAGTGATGTAGTGTTGATATAGTGATATAGTGTTGATATAGTGCTGTAGTGATGTAGTGTTTATATAGTGATGTAGTGTTGATATAGTGATGTGGTGTTGATATAGTGATGTAGTGTTGATATAGTGTTGATATAGTAATGTAGTGTTGATATAGTGATGTGGTGTTGATATAGTGATGTAGTGTTGATATAGTGTTGATATAGTGATGTAGTTTTGATATAGTGATGTGGTGTTGATATAGTGATGTAGTGTTGATATAGTGTTGATAGTGATGTAGTGTTGATATAGTGATATAGTGTTGATATAGTGATGTAGTGTTGTAGTGATGTAGTGTTGATATAGTGATATAGTGTTGATATAGTGATGTAGTGTTGATATAGTGTTGATATAGTGACGTGGTGTTGATATAGTGATGTAGTTTTGATGTAGTGTTGATATAGTGTTGATATATTGTTGATATAGTGACGTGGTGTTGATATAGTGATGTAGTGTTGTAGTTATGTAGTGTTGATATAGTGATGTAGTGTTGATATAGTGATGTGGTGTTGATATAGTGATGTAATGTTGATATAGTGTTGATATAGTAATGTAGTGTTGATATAGTGATGTGGTGTTGATATAGTTATGTAGTGTTAATATAGTGTTGATATAGTGTTGATATAGTGATGTAGTGTTGATATAGTGATATAGTGTTGATATAGTGATGTAGTGTTGATATAGTGACGTGGTGTTGATATAGTGATGTGGTGTTGATATAGTGATGTAATGTTGATATAGTGTTGATATAGTAATGTAGTGTTGATATAGTGATGTAGTGTTGATATAGTGTTGATATAGTGATGTAGTGTTGATATAGTGATGTGGTGTTAATATAGTAATGTAATGTTGATATAGTGTTGATATAGTAATGTAGTGTTGATATAGTGATGTAGTGTTGATATAGTGTTGATATAGTGATGTAGTGTTGATATAGTGATGTGGTGTTGATATAGTGATGTAGTGTTGATATAGTGTTGATATAGTAATGTAGTGTTGATATAGTGATGTAGTGTTGATGTAGTGTTGATATAGTGATGTAGTGTTGATATAGTGATGTAGTGTTGATATAGTGATGTGGTGTTGATATAGTGATGTGGTGTTGATATAGTGATGTAGTGTTGATATAGTGATGATATAGTGATGTGGTGTTGATATAGTGATGTAGTGTTGATATAGTGATGTAGTGTTGATATAGTGATGTAGTGTTGATATAGTGATGTAGTGTTGATGTAGTGTTGATATAGTGATAGTGTTGTAGTGATGTAGTGTTGATATAGTGATGTAGTGTTGCTATAGTGATGTAGTATTGATATAGTGATGTAGTGTTGATATAGTGATGTAGTGTTGATAGTGATGTAATGCTGATAGTGATATAGTGATGTAGTGTTGATATAGTGATGTAGTGTTGTAGTGATGTAGTGTTGATATAGTGATGTAGTGTTGATATAGTGATGTAGTGTTGATATAGGGACGTGGTGTTGATATAGTGATGTAATGTTGTAGTGATGTAGTGTTGATATAGTGATGTGGTGTTGATATAGTGATGTAATGTTGATATAGTGTTGATATAGTAATGTAGTGTTGATATAGTGATGTGGTGTTGATATAGTGATGTAGTGTTGATATAGTGTTGATATAGTGTTGATATAGTGATGTAGTGTTGATATAGTGATATAGTGTTGATATAGTGATGTAGTGTTGATATAGTGACGTGGTGTTGATATAGTGATGTGGTGTTGATATAGTGATGTAGTGATGTAGTGTTGATATAGTGATGTGGTGTTGATATAGTGATGTAATGTTGATATAGTGTTGATATAGTAATGTAGTGTTGATATAGTGATGTAGTGTTGATATAGTGTTGATATAGTGATGTAGTGTTGATATAGTTATGTGGTGTTGATATAGTGTTGATATAGTAATGTAGTGTTGATATAGTGATGTAGTGTTGATATAGTGTTGATATAGTGATGTAGTGTTTATATAGCAATGTGGTGTTGATATAGTGATGTAGTGTTGATATAGTGATGATATAGTGATGTAGTGTTGATATAGTAATGTAGTGTTGATATAGTGATGTAGTGTTGATATAGTGATGTAGTGTTGATGTAGTGTTGATATAGTGATGTAGTGTTGATATATTGATGTAGTGTTGATATAGTGATGTGGTGTTGATATAGTGATGTGGTGTTGATATAGTGATGTAGTGTTGATATAGTGATGATATAGTGATGTGGTGTTGATATAGTGATGTAGTTTTGATATAGTGATGTGGTGTTGATATAGTGATGTAGTGTTGATATAGTGATGTAGTGCTGATGTAGTGTTGATATAGTGATGTAGTGTTGATATAGTGATGTGGTGTTGATATAGTGATGTAGTGTTGATATAGTGATGATATAGTGATGTGGTGTTGATATAGTGATGTAGTGTTGATATAGTGATGTAGTGTTGATATAGTAATGTAGTGATGTGGTGTTGATATAGTGATGTAGTGTTGATATAGTGTTGTAGTGTTGATATAGTGATGTAGTGTTGATATAGTGATGTAGTGTTGATATAGTGATGTAGTGTTGATATAGTGATATAGTGATGTAGTGTTGATATAGTGATGTAGTGTTGATATAGTGATGTAGTGTTAAAATAGTGATATAGTGTTGATATAGTGATGTAGTGTTGATATAAAGATGTGGTGTTGATATAGTGATGATATATTGTTGATATAGTGATGTAGTGTTGTTATAGTGATGTAGTGTTGATATAGTGATGTAGTGTTGATATAGTTATGTAGTGTTGTAGTGATGTAGTGTTGGTGATGTAGTGTTGGTGATGTAGTGTTGATATAATGATGTAGTGTTGTAGTGATGTAGTGTTGATATAGTGATATAGTGTTGATAGTGTTGTAGTGATGTAGTGTTTATATAGTGATGTAGTGTTGATATAGTGATGTGGTGTTGATATAGTGATGTAGTGTTGATATAGTGTTGATATAGTAATGTAGTGTTGATATAGTGATGTGGTGTTGATATAGTGATGTAGTGTTGATATAGTGTTGATATAGTGATGTAGTTTTGATATAGTGATGTGGTGTTGATATAGTGATGTAGTGTTGATATAGTGTTGATAGTGATGTAGTGTTGATATAGTGATATAGTGTTGATATAGTGATGTAGTGTTGTAGTGATGTAGTGTTGATATAGTGATATAGTGTTGATATAGTGATGTAGTGTTGATGTAGTGATGTAGTGTTGATATAGTGTTGATATAGTGACGTGGTGTTGATATAGTGATGTAGTTTGTATGTAGTGTTGATATAGTGTTGATATAGTGTTGATATAGTGACGTGGTGTTGATATAGTGATGTAGTGTTGTAGTTATGTAGTGTTGATATAGTGATGTAGTGTTGATATAGTGATGTGGTGTTGATATAGTGATGTAATGTTGATAAAGTGTTGATATAGTAATGTAGTGTTGATATAGTGATGTAGTGTTGATATAGTGTTGATATAGTGATGTAGTGTTGATATAGTGATGTGGTGTTAATATAGTGATGTAATGTTGATATAGTGTTGATATAGTAATGTAGTGTTGATATAGTGATGTAGTGTTGATATAGTGTTGATATAGTGATGTAGTGTTGATATAGTGATGTGGTGTTGATATAGTGATGTAGTGTTGATATAGTGTTGATATAGTAATGTAGTGTTGATATAGTGATGTAGTGTTGATGTAGTGTTGATATAGTGATGTAGTGTTGATATAGTGATGTGGTGTTGATATAGTGATGTGGTGTTGATATAGTGATGTAGTGTTGATATAGTGATGATATAGTGATGTGGTGTTGATATAGTGATGTAGTGTTGATATAGTGATGTAGTGTTGATATAGTGATGTAGTGTTGATATAGTGACGTGGTGTTGATATAGTGATGTGGTGTTGATATAGTGATGTAGTGATGTAGTGTTGATATAGTGATGTGGTGTTGATATAGTGATGTAATGTTGATATAGTGTTGATATAGTAATGTAGTGTTGATATAGTGATGTAGTGTTGATATAGTGTTGATATAGTGATGTAGTGTTGATATAGTTATGTGGTGTTGATATAGTGTTGATATAGTAATGTAGTGTTGATATAGTGATGTAGTGTTGATATAGTGTTGATATAGTGATGTAGTGTTTATATAGCAATGTGGTGTTGATATAGTGATGTAGTGTTGATATAGTGATGATATAGTGATGTAGTGTTGATATAGTAATGTAGTGTTGATATAGTGATGTAGTGTTGATATAGTGATGTAGTGTTGATGTAGTGTTGATATAGTGATGTAGTGTTGATATATTGATGTAGTGTTGATATAGTGATGTGGTGTTGATATAGTGATGTGGTGTTGATATAGTGATGTAGTGTTGATATAGTGATGATATAGTGATGTGGTGTTGATATAGTGATGTAGTTTTGATATAGTGATGTGGTGTTGATATAGTGATGTAGTGTTGATATAGTGATGTAGTGCTGATGTAGTGTTGATATAGTGATGTAGTGTTGATATAGTGATGTGGTGTTGATATAGTGATGTAGTGTTGATATAGTGATGATATAGTGATGTGGTGTTGATATAGTGATGTAGTGTTGATATAGTGATGTAGTGTTGATATAGTAATGTAGTGATGTGGTGTTGATATAGTGATGTAGTGTTGATATAGTGTTGTAGTGTTGATATAGTGATGTAGTGTTGATATAGTGATATAGTGATGTAGTGTTGATATAGTGATGTAGTGTTGTAGTGATGTAGTGTTGATATAGTGATGTAGTGTTGCTATAGTGATGTAGTGTTGCTATAGTGATATAGTGTTGATATAGTGATGTAGTGTTAAAATAGTGATATAGTGTTGATATAGTGATGTAGTGTTGATATAAAGATGTGGTGTTGATATAGTGATGATATATTGTTGATATAGTGATGTAGTGTTGTTATAGTGATGTAGTGTTGATATAGTGATGTAGTGTTGATATAGTTATGTAGTGTTGTAGTGATGTAGTGTTGGTGATGTAGTGTTGGTGATGTAGTGTTGATATAATGATGTAGTGTTGTAGTGATGTAGTGTTGATATAGTGATATAGTGTTGATAGTGTTGTAGTGATGTAGTGTTTATATAGTGATGTAGTGTTGATATAGTGATGTGGTGTTGATATAGTGATGTAGTGTTGATATAGTGTTGATATAGTAATGTAGTGTTGATATAGTGATGTGGTGTTGATATAGTGATGTAGTGTTGATATAGTGTTGATATAGTGATGTAGTTTTGATATAGTGATGTGGTGTTGATATAGTGATGTAGTGTTGATATAGTGTTGATAGTGATGTAGTGTTGATATAGTGATATAGTGTTGATATAGTGATGTAGTGTTGTAGTGATGTAGTGTTGATATAGTTATATAGTGTTGATATAGTGATGTAGTGTTGATATAGTGTTGTAGTGTTGATATAGTGATGTAGTGTTGATATAGTGATGTAGTGTTGATATAGTGATGTAGTGTTGATATAGTGATATAGTGATGTAGTGTTGATATAGTGATGTAGTGTTGATATAGTGATGTAGTGTTAAAATAGTGATATAGTGTTGATATAGTGATGTAGTGTTGATATAAAGATGTGGTGTTGATATAGTGATGATATATTGTTGATATAGTGATGTAGTGTTGTTATAGTGATGTAGTGTTGATATAGTGATGTAGTGTTGATATAGTTATGTAGTGTTGTAGTGATGTAGTGTTGGTGATGTAGTGTTGGTGATGTAGTGTTGATATAATGATGTAGTGTTGTAGTGATGTAGTGTTGATATAGTGATATAGTGTTGATAGTGTTGTAGTGATGTAGTGTTTATATAGTGATGTAGTGTTGATATAGTGATGTGGTGTTGATATAGTGATGTAGTGTTGATATAGTGTTGATATAGTAATGTAGTGTTGATATAGTGATGTGGTGTTGATATAGTGATGTAGTGTTGATATAGTGTTGATATAGTGATGTAGTTTTGATATAGTGATGTGGTGTTGATATAGTGATGTAGTGTTGATATAGTGTTGATAGTGATGTAGTGTTGATATAGTGATATAGTGTTGATATAGTGATGTAGTGTTGTAGTGATGTAGTGTTGATATAGTGATATAGTGTTGATATAGTGATGTAGTGTTGATGTAGTGATGTAGTGTTGATATAGTGTTGATATAGTGACGTGGTGTTGATATAGTGATGTAGTTTGTATGTAGTGTTGATATAGTGTTGATATAGTGTTGATATAGTGACGTGGTGTTGATATAGTGATGTAGTGTTGTAGTTATGTAGTGTTGATATAGTGATGTAGTGTTGATATAGTGATGTGGTGTTGATATAGTGATGTAATGTTGATAAAGTGTTGATATAGTAATGTAGTGTTGATATAGTGATGTAGTGTTGATATAGTGTTGATATAGTGATGTAGTGTTGATATAGTGATGTGGTGTTAATATAGTGATGTAATGTTGATATAGTGTTGATATAGTAATGTAGTGTTGATATAGTGATGTAGTGTTGATATAGTGTTGATATAGTGATGTAGTGTTGATATAGTGATGTGGTGTTGATATAGTGATGTAGTGTTGATATAGTGTTGATATAGTAATGTAGTGTTGATATAGTGATGTAGTGTTGATGTAGTGTTGATATAGTGATGTAGTGTTGATATAGTGATGTGGTGTTGATATAGTGATGTGGTGTTGATATAGTGATGTAGTGTTGATATAGTGATGATATAGTGATGTGGTGTTGATATAGTGATGTAGTGTTGATATAGTGATGTAGTGTTGATATAGTGACGTGGTGTTGATATAGTGATGTGGTGTTGATATAGTGATGTAGTGATGTAGTGTTGATATAGTGATGTGGTGTTGATATAGTGATGTAATGTTGATATAGTGTTGATATAGTAATGTAGTGTTGATATAGTGATGTAGTGTTGATATAGTGTTGATATAGTGATGTAGTGTTGATATAGTTATGTGGTGTTGATATAGTGTTGATATAGTGATGTAGTGTTTATATAGCAATGTGGTGTTGATATAGTGATGTAGTGTTGATATAGTGATGATATAGTGATGTAGTGTTGATATAGTAATGTAGTGTTGATATAGTGATGTAGTGTTGATATAGTGATGTAGTGTTGATGTAGTGTTGATATAGTGATGTAGTGTTGATATATTGATGTAGTGTTGATATAGTGATGTGGTGTTGATATAGTGATGTGGTGTTGATATAGTGATGTAGTGTTGATATAGTGATGATATAGTGATGTGGTGTTGATATAGTGATGTAGTTTTGATATAGTGATGTGGTGTTGATATAGTGATGTAGTGTTGATATAGTGATGTAGTGCTGATGTAGTGTTGATATAGTGATGTAGTGTTGATATAGTGATGTGGTGTTGATATAGTGATGTAGTGTTGATATAGTGATGATATAGTGATGTGGTGTTGATATAGTGATGTAGTGTTGATATAGTGATGTAGTGTTGATATAGTAATGTAGTGATGTGGTGTTGATATAGTGATGTAGTGTTGATATAGTGTTGTAGTGTTGATATAGTGATGTAGTGTTGATATAGTGATATAGTGATGTAGTGTTGATATAGTGATGTAGTGTTGTAGTGATGTAGTGTTGATATAGTGATGTAGTGTTGCTATAGTGATGTAGTGTTGCTATAGTGATATAGTGTTGATATAGTGATGTAGTGTTAAAATAGTGATATAGTGTTGATATAGTGATGTAGTGTTGATATAAAGATGTGGTGTTGATATAGTGATGATATATTGTTGATATAGTGATGTAGTGTTGTTATAGTGATGTAGTGTTGATATAGTGATGTAGTGTTGATATAGTTATGTAGTGTTGTAGTGATGTAGTGTTGGTGATGTAGTGTTGGTGATGTAGTGTTGATATAATGATGTAGTGTTGTAGTGATGTAGTGTTGATATAGTGATATAGTGTTGATAGTGTTGTAGTGATGTAGTGTTTATATAGTGATGTAGTGTTGATATAGTGATGTAGTGTTGATATAGTGATGTGGTGTTGATATAGTGATGTAGTGTTGATATAGTGATGATATAGTGATGTGGTGTTGATATAGTGATGTAGTGTTGATATAGTGATGTAGTGTTGATATAGTAATGTAGTGATGTGGTGTTGATATAGTGATGTAGTGTTGATATAGTGTTGTAGTGTTGATATAGTGATGTAGTGTTGATATAGTGATATAGTGATGTAGTGTTGATATAGTGATGTAGTGTTGTAGTGATGTAGTGTTGATATAGTGATGTAGTGTTGCTATAGTGATGTAGTGTTGCTATAGTGATATAGTGTTGATATAGTGATGTAGTGTTAAAATAGTGATATAGTGTTGATATAGTGATGTAGTGTTGATATAAAGATGTGGTGTTGATATAGTGATGATATATTGTTGATATAGTGATGTAGTGTTGTTATAGTGATGTAGTGTTGATATAGTGATGTAGTGTTGATATAGTTATGTAGTGTTGGTGATGTAGTGTTGGTGATGTAGTGTTGATATAATGATGTAGTGTTGTAGTGATGTAGTGTTGATATAGTGATATAGTGTTGATAGTGTTGTAGTGATGTAGTGTTTATATAGTGATGTAGTGTTGATATAGTGATGTGGTGTTGATATAGTGATGTAGTGTTGATATAGTGTTGATATAGTAATGTAGTGTTGATATAGTGATGTGGTGTTGATATAGTGATGTAGTGTTGATATAGTGTTGATATAGTGATGTAGTTTTGATATAGTGTTGATATAGTGATGTAGTTTTGATATAGTGATGTGGTGTTGATATAGTGATGTAGTGTTGATATAGTGTTGATAGTGATGTAGTGTTGATATAGTGATATAGTGTTGATATAGTGATGTAGTGTTGTAGTGATGTAGTGTTGATATAGTGATATAGTGTTGATATAGTGATGTAGTGTTGATGTAGTGATGTAGTGTTGATATAGTGTTGATATAGTGACGTGGTGTTGATATAGTGATGTAGTTTGTATGTAGTGTTGATATAGTGTTGATATAGTGTTGATATAGTGACGTGGTGTTGATATAGTGATGTAGTGTTGTAGTTATGTAGTGTTGATATAGTGATGTAGTGTTGATATAGTGATGTGGTGTTGATATAGTGATGTAATGTTGATAAAGTGTTGATATAGTAATGTAGTGTTGATATAGTGATGTAGTGTTGATATAGTGTTGATATAGTGATGTAGTGTTGATATAGTGATGTGGTGTTAATATAGTGATGTAATGTTGATATAGTGTTGATATAGTAATGTAGTGTTGATATAGTGATGTAGTGTTGATATAGTGTTGATATAGTGATGTAGTGTTGATATAGTGATGTGGTGTTGATATAGTGATGTAGTGTTGATATAGTGTTGATATAGTAATGTAGTGTTGATATAGTGATGTAGTGTTGATGTAGTGTTGATATAGTGATGTAGTGTTGATATAGTGATGTGGTGTTGATATAGTGATGTGGTGTTGATATAGTGATGTAGTGTTGATATAGTGATGATATAGTGATGTGGTGTTGATATAGTGATGTAGTGTTGATATAGTGATGTAGTGTTGATATAGTGATGTAGTGTTGATATAGTGATGTAGTGTTGATGTAGTGTTGATATAGTGATAGTGTTGTAGTGATGTAGTGTTGATATAGTGATGTAGTGTTGCTATAGTGATGTAGTGTTGATATAGTGATGTAGTGTTGATATAGTGATGTAGTGTTGATAGTGATGTAATGTTGATAGTGATATAGTGATGTAGTGTTGATATAGTGATGTAGTGTTGTAGTGATGTAGTGTTGATATAGTGATGTAGTGTTGATATAGTGACGTGGTGTTGATATAGTGATGTAATGTTGTAGTGATGTAGTGTTGATATAGTGATGTGGTGTTGATATAGTGATGTAATGTTGATATAGTGTTGATATAGTAATGTAGTGTTGATATAGTGATGTGGTGTTGATATAGTGATGTAGTGTTGATATAGTGTTGATATAGTGTTGATATAGTGATGTAGTGTTGATATAGTGATATAGTGTTGATATAGTGTTGATATAGTGACGTGGTGTTGATATAGTGATGTGGTGTTGATATAGTGATGTAGTGATGTAGTGTTGATATAGTGATGTGGTGTTGATAGTGATGTAATGTTGATATAGTGTTGATATAGTAATGTAGTGTTGATATAGTGATGTAGTGTTGATATAGTGTTGATATAGTGATATAGTTATGTGGTGTTGATATAGTGTTGATATAGTAATGTAGTGTTGATATAGTGTTGATATAGTGATGTAGTGTTTATATAGCAATGTGGTGTTGATATAGTGATGTATTGTTGATATAGTGATGATATAGTGATGTAGTGTTGATATAGTAATGTTGTGTTGATATAGTGATGTAGTGTTGATATAGTGATGTAGTGTTGATGTAGTGTTGATATAGTGATGTAGTGTTGATATATTGATGTAGTGTTGATATAGTGATGTGGTGTTGATATAGTGATGTGGTGTTGATATAGTGATGTAGTGTTGATATAGTGATGATATAGTGATGTGGTGTTGATATAGTGATGTGGTGTTGATATAGTGATGTAGTGTTGATATAGTGATGTAGTGTTGATAGTGATGTAATGTTGATATAGTGATAGTGATGTAGTGTTGATATAGTGATGTAGTGTTGTAGTGATGTAGTGTTGATATAGTGATGTAGTGTTGATATAGTGATGTAGTGTTGTAGTGATGTAGTGTTGATATAGTGATGTAGTGTTGATATAGTGATGTAGTGTTGATATAGTGATGTAGTGTTGTAGTGATAATATAGTGATGTAGTGTTAATATAGTGATATAGTGTTGATATAGTGATGTATTGTTGATATAGTGATGTGGTGTTGATATAGTGATGATATAGTGTTGATATAGTGATGTAGTGTTGCTATAGTGATGTAGTGTTGATATAGTGATGATATAGTGATGTAGTGTTGCTATAGGGATGTAGTGTTGATATAGTGATGTAGTGTTGATATAGTGATGTAGTGTTGGTGATGTAGTGTTGATATAGTGATGTAGTGTTGTAGTGATATAGTGATATAGTGTTGATATAGTGTTGTAGTGTTTATATAGTGATGTAGTGTTGTAGTGATGTAGTGTTGTAGTGATGTAGTGTTGTAGTGATGTAGTGTTGTAGTGATGTAGTGTTGTAGTGATGTAGTGTTGATATAGTGATATAGTGTTGATATAGTGTTGTAGTGATGTAGTGTTGATATAGTGTTGTAGTGATGTAGTGTTGATATAGTGATATAGTGTTGATATAGTCAACTAAGTAATTTATCAGATAATATGTTACATTAATGGTATATCACTAAAGAACCTCATGTTATGTAAGATCTTAATTGGCTGTGACTCCGCTACAAACACTAATTAGAGATTTTGTTGCATGAAAGCTACATTTAAACAATAACTTGTCTGTATTGTATTCAAGCACTAACAGATACCTACAAAAAAAAACATACACTTGGCCCTGATTGTAAGAAAGATATGGCCGTTTTTAAAGTGGGGAGTGTGACTATTACCGCGTTGTCATAGCTGTCGTGGAAGATAGAATGGAACCAAGGCGCAGCGGGTTGCGTGCTCAACATATTTATTATAAAAATGAGAACACCATGAAAAAACAATAAACAAACTAACGACAGGAACAGAGTAGCAGTCTCAACAAAAAGCAGTGCTAACAAATAACAAACAAAACACACACCTACTTATAGGACTCCCAATCAGAGGCAACTAGAAACACCTGCCTCCAATTGAGAGTCCAGCACCCAACCTACACATAGAAAAACTAACCTAGAACATACCCATAGAAATACAAACATAAACCAGTGACCAAAAAACACCGTAATACATAAATCAACTCTCCTCTGCCACGTCCTGACCAAACTACAATAACAAAATATCCTCTATACTGGTCAGGACGTGACAGTACCCCCCCCCCAAAGGTGCAGACCCCGGATGCACCTACACAAAACACAGAAAACCCCAAAACAAACAGAAAAATCCCCCTAAACTAAAGGAAGGGAAGGGAGGGTGGCTGCCGTCAACGACGGCACTGTGCTACACCCCCCCTCCCCAACCCACCTATATCGGAGGCGGCTCAGGTGCGGGACGTGGACCCCGCTCCACCCTCGGCGTCGCCCACTTAGGTGGCGCCCCTGGCCGCGTCGGAGGACTGGTGGGCGACCCTGACTTCGCCCGGCTGGCGGGCGATTCTTGCTGCGCCTGGCTGGCGGGCGACCCTGGCTGCTCTCGGCTGGCGGGCGGCGATGGCTGCGCCCGGCGATGGCTGCGCCCGGCTGGCGGGCCGCTCTGGCGGCTCCGGACAGGCGGGCGGCTCTGGCGGCTCCGGACAGGCGGGCGGCTCTGGCGGCTCCGGACAGGCGGGCGGCTCTGGCGGCTCCTGGCTGACGCACTAGAAGCCTGATGCGTGGGCTGGTACAGGATGTGCCAGTCTGGGCACACGCACCTCAGGGCTAGTGCGGGGGGCGGGAACAGGCCGAGTCGGACTGGGCTGACACACTGGACCGTAGAGGTGCACTGGCGGTCTCGAGCGCAGGACTGGCATCACCCCTACTGGCTGAATGCTCACTCTCCCCTGGCACATGCGGGGTGCTGGCACTGCGCGTACCGGCCTGAAAATGCTCAGCCTCGCCACAGTACCCATCACCCCAAAGCACGGGACCTGTCCAGTTCGTCTCTGCCCAAAAATGGTACGGGGAGCTGGCTTGGGGCTCCATCCTCGCCCCGCCAAACTGCCCTTGTGCCCCCCCCCCAAAAAAACATTATTGGGGCTGCCTCTCGGGCTCCCTTACCAGCCGTGTTCCCCGGTCCTCGCCAGATTTCCTCCGCTGCTTGGTCCTGTTGTGGTGGGTAGTTCTGTCACAGCTGTCGTGGAAGATAGAATGGGACCAAGGCGCAGCGGGTTGCGTGCTCAACATATTTATTATAAAAATGAGAACACCACGAAAAAACAATCAACAAACTAACGACAGGAACAGAGTAGCAGGCTCAACAAAAAGCAGTGCTAACAAATAACAAACAAAACACACACCTACTTATAGGACTCCCAATCAGAGGCAACTAGAAACACCTGCCTCCAATTGAGAGTCCAGCACCCAACCTACACATAGAAAAACTAACCTAGAACATGCCCATAGAAATACAAACATAAACCAGTGACCAAAAAACCCCGTAATACATAAATCAACTACCCTCTGCCACGTCCTGACCAAACTACAATAACAAAATATCCTCTATACTGGCCAGGACGTGACACGCGTGACCTTTATCAAAGGCTCAGTGTCGTTATCCTCGCAAGGGCAGGGTGCTGGAGTACTGAAAACAGAGGTCCTGATCATTTCAACCCATATCTTTTTTCATTATTAATTGTTTAACAAAATCTCTTTCTCTGAGAAATTGTATTATTATAATATAACTACCCAATTTTATGGAGCATAGGCTTAAAATATAGTATTATTTATTTTATACAATATTTTTTTCTCATCTTTATCAAACATGCCAAAAATGATGGAGCCCATTGTACATAAAGTAAAGATAGCTAAGTCTGAGTTGAGTGCACTTCTTAACCAGTAGTTCTAGGGTGTCGTTTCGAGCATAGCCTATGTCACAAAGACACTAAACAAGAACAAACCCATATTTCACTGAACCAAAAGTGCAGTGTGCAAAAATATAAAATAAAACCAGGCAAAGTAACGGTCTGTATTAAAGTTCTCTCTCTCTTTCCCTCTTTCCTATCCTCCGTCCCTCTTTCCTCTCCTCCTTCCCTCTTTCCTCTCCTCCTTCCATCCTCTCCACTTTTCTCCTCTCTTCCCTGCAGCTTGTCAAAGAAAAATATTATTTCTCTCCTCTTCTCTCAAAGGTTATCCCTGACCTCTTCCTTGTCCTTAATGACAGAGGAGAAGCGGACCAATTTTATCTCCTTCGCAGCCTGTTCTTTAGCGTCATCCCACACATACTCCGGTGACAGGAGCTTGGTGGGCTTGTTCCTCAACAGGTACCAATTCAGGTGACTCTCTTCCTGCCACACAGCCTCCACACCCTTTGACTTATCAACCTAGAGGGAGGAAGGGGGTAGGGTAGAGGGGTGGGGTGAGTGAGTGAGTGAGTGAGTGAGTGAGTGAGTGAGTGAGTGAGTACTGTACGTGAGTGACTAACTGTATGCCTGCGTGCGTAAGTACCTACCTCCAGGTGCTCCCTGCACATCTTGGTCAGCCGGTGAATATCCTCCAACGTTCCTCCGAATATGTTGGCCTGGTAGTAGAAGTCTCCCTGGTCCAAGGGTATGTAGGCTTTGGAGACGGTCCGTCGCTCGTAAGGGTACTGGTTCCGGGTGTACGTGTAGAACCTTCAAAAACACAAGACAGTTTTGTATTGTTACTTCACCTTTTTAACAAAACAAAAAAAGACCCTTGAGGTTAGAAACCATCTTTGCGAGGTAGACCTGACAAGGAGGTTAACAGGAAGTTGTCAGCATGTAGGTGCATAAAATAAAAAGAGTGGTCAACTACAATTTCCTCCATCAGAGTTTTTAAATGAGTAAGCATAACCAGGGGTGGATGCTGGCCCCTTAAGTAAGTATTACCAGGGGTGGATGCTGGCCCTTTAAGTAAGTATTACCAGGGGTGGATGCTGGCCCTTTAAGTAAGTATTACCAGGGGTGGATGCTGGCCCTTTAATAAGTAAGTAAGTATTACCAGGGGTGGATGCTGGCCCCTTAAGTAAGTAAGTATTACCAGGGGTGGATGCTGGCCCCTTAAGTAAGTATTACCAGGGGTGGATGCTGGCCCCTTAAGTAAGTAAGTATTACCAGGGGTGGATGCTGGCCCCTTAAGTAAGTATTACCAGGGGTGGATGCTGGCCCTTTAAGTAAGAAAGAATTACCAGGGGTGGATGGCGGCCACCAGTCTCCCCAGAGCTTCGGGCCCCACACGGCCGTGGAACCTCATGTCTACGTCCATGCAGAAGATGTAGTGCGCCTCCCGGTGGATTTGATCCTTAATGGCAGTCTGCTCCCAAATACATGATTGGTTGATTTAATATCTACTGAACATCCACCAATCAACCAACCAAATAAAAAAACTTTGTCCTCAGATGGAAATTTGGTTTTCTAGGGCAGGGCTGACATGATAAAAATACAAAGTCCATAAAGTCTACTGTCAACAACATTTCAACTATCTAGTATGCACTAACCCAATAAGCATTTCATCCTAACTTAACCTTAAACCTAAACCTAACCCTAAACTAAACCTAACCCTAAACCTATCCCTAAACTAAACCTACCCAGACCTATCCCTAAACCTAAGCCTAAACCTATCCCTAACCCTATCCCTAAACTAAACCTAACCCTATTCCTAAACTAAACCTAAACTAAACCTAACCCTACCCTCACTAACCCAATAGGCATATCATCCTAACTTAACCTTAAACCTAACCCTATACCTATCCCTAAACTAAACCTAAACTAACCCTAAACCTAACCCTAAACTAAACCTAACCTATCCCTAAATTAAACCTAACCTAAACCTAACCCTATCCCTAAATTAAACCTAACCTAAACCTAACCCTATCCCTAAATTAAACCTAACCGAAACCTAACCCTAAATTAAATCTAAACTAAACCTAACCCTATCCCTAAATTAAACCTAACCTAACCCTATCCTTAAATTAAACCTAACCTAACCCTATCCCTAAATTAAACCTAACCCTATCCCTAAATTAAACCTAACCTAAACCTATCCCTAAACTAATCCTAACCCTAAACCTATCCCTAACCCTAAACTAAACCTAACCCTATCCTATTATCAACAGAGTTACAACTGATAGTTTGCTGAGAGTTTGGAGCATGTGTAGATCATGTTTCTTTAGCTACTGTATGGAGAGAAGAGCTTGTTAGTAAGCATTTCATTCTACTAGGTACAGTATGCTGTATACTGAAAATAAACTAATTCAATGTGATAACGATGTAATATATTATTTATAATAACCTGGATGTGCTCCATGCGGCGGAGGGATATCTCCTGCCAGCGGTCGAACTTCTGCACCCTCACAATGCTGAGCAGTCTGCCGACACCCAGAGTCACGTTGTCGGGCACGTCGCCGGGCAGGTCGGTGAATACGTAGTAGTGCACCTCCAGCCCCACCTGGAATCAAATGGAATTGAATGGGATGGACTTTCTATCGAATTTGAATCAAAAGGATTTAAAACTAATTGAATGGGATCGAATTTCTAATGATTTGAATTGAATTAAAAAGGAATTAAAATCATATGAACTAATTTAAAACAAATGTAATGAAATATTTGGACCAATGAATAAGATCACATGGGCAGGGTGGACCTAGTCCTAGAGTAGTCTTTATAAATACGGGCCCAGAATGTTCCTTTAATGAGTAAACTCTTTATAAATACGGGCCCAGAATGTTCCTTTAATGAGTAATCCCTTTATAAATACGGGCCCAGAATGTTCCTTTAATGAGTAATCCCTTTATAAATACGGGCCCAGAATGTTCCTTTAATGTGTAATCCCTTCATAAATACGGGCCCAGAATGTTCCTTTAATGAGTAAACTCTTTATAAATACGGGCCCAGAATGTTCCTTTAATGAGTAATCCCTCATAAATACGGGCCCAGAATGTTCCTTTAATGAGTAATCCCTTCATAAATACGGGCCCAGAATGTTCCTTTAATGAGTAATCCCTTCATAAATGCGGGCCCAGAATGTTCCTTTAATGAGTAAACTCTTTATAAATACGGGCCCAGAATGTTCCTTTAATGAGTAATCCCTTCATAAATACGGGCCCAGAATGTTCCTTTAATGAGTAATCCCTGGACCTTCTTTAGACTATAACAGTCAATCCATTTGATAGACAGTTCCGGATTCTCACCATGAAGTGCTTCTCAGCTGACTCTAAGAAGTCCCGGAGAAAACGAATGTATCTGCAAGGATGAATAGAGATGAAAAAAAAGAAACAAGAAATGTCCATATGTGAAACGACAGAACTAAAAAGTGACTACATCTTCAACGATGGACAGAAAAATGAGGAGGTGCATCTATGTGACAGATCCAGATATGTATTTATTACACTGGATCTGGAGAAAAGAAGAATGTGAAACGTTCAGGTATAGCACAAGCGAGTGAAAATGTTTACGTTTAGACAATTTGACAAGACAATCTGAATTAACATGAGACTGCATTAATCCGGAAATATGACGCAAAAGGATTGATATATAAGGCTATAGTGTCAATCCTGAATGGCACCTTATTACCCATTATAGACAACTACTTTTAACCAGGGCCCCTATGGGGGTAGAGTAACGTAGTGCACTATACAGAAACAAGGTGCCAATGTAGCATACGGTTATCTGTGAAACTCACTGCTCAGCCCGAAGGGTCCCCCACTTGCACTGCCGAATAGCTAGCTTTCAGTGGCGCGACGGAGTAAGACGCTTCAGTAAAAGGAAGGGGGATACCGAGTCAGTTGTACAACTGAATGTATTCATCTGAAATGTGTCTTCCGCATTTAACCGAACCCCTCTGAATCAGAGAGCTGGGGGGGGGGGAGCTGCCTTAATCGACATCCACTTCTTTCGGCGCCCAGGGAAACAGTGGGTTAACCGCCTTGCTCAGAATGACAGAATTTCCCCTTGTCATCTCGGGGATTCGATCAAGCAACCCTTCAGTTACTGGCACAATGCGCTAACCACCAGGCTACCTACCGTAGGGTGGTCACGTGTGTTTGTGAGGCAGAGGTTCTGAGTTCGAGCCTCACTATGAGCCAAATCAGGGGGAACCGATACTCATTTACAAAGCAGCAAGACATCCTTAACACCAGTTGAGACACAAAAATAGTCCCCCCATGATAAGGTTTTGAATAACGCAGACATTTCTTTTGGGCCCGAGAGGCCGCAAAATGTGCATAAAAAGGCGGCACATGCACACAGGAAGTGGTGTAAACCACTGCCTTTGCAACAGGTTACTACACATGGAGTCTGTGACTTACTTCCCTACAGCGAACACAGTGGTAGCGATGGTGAGGTGTTGTGAAATAAAGGCCGTGTCTATGACCTGGGGGTCAAAAGTCCCTTCCCAGACTATAGGAGCCAGCCACGGGGTTACAGTCAGCACGTCAGTCCTCCTGAAGAAGGAAGGAAGAAGGAGAAGGACAAAAGGAAGAAGGAAGAATGAGAAAGGAAGGAGAAGAAAGAAGAAGAAAGAGAAGGAGTAGAAAGTAGGAGAAAGAGAAGGAGTAGAAAGTAGGAGAAAGGAAGGAGAGAAGGGAGAGGGGGTAGGTGGAGAAAGGAAGGAGAAGGAGGAGAGGAGAGAGGAAGGAAGGAAGGAGAGAAGGAGAAGGAAGGAAGAAGGAAGAAAAAATTAAGAGAAGGAAGTAGGGGAAAGGGGATGGAAGAACGAGAAAGGAGAAATGAATTACGAGAAAGGAGAAGAAAGAAGGAGGAGAAAGGAAGAAGAACAACTTTTTTTTTTTACCAGCCACGGAGTCGGCACTTCAGTCCTCCTAATAATAATAATAAATAATAACGCACATTTTTATTTTCAGAGCATAATCATCAAGATAATCAAGATAAAAAAGCCATTAGTGGTAACACTAGAGACATTATAGGTATGTACTTCATTGAACGTGTTTACCATAATGGTATAATAGAATATAGAGTAGAAAGATAAAATAAACCTCTATTGAAATTCTGTTATCTGCATTTTGCTGCCACTTACACTGGTTCCATCAGTTTGACTTGCTTGCTCTGTAATCTGAAAAACAGTGGGAGCAGGTTAACTTTCAGCAGAAACAGACTGATACTGAGATAATGATGTATTTTGTTCAAGGCTAAGACTTGCTTGGGGTACCAGTTTGTTTGTGACATAATGTCACTCCTTCATGTTTGGAATCAAAAGGTGGTGGCATGGTGGCACAAACTGATCTGGGACCAGGCTACACTTGGTTGATTCATTATTTAAAACATAGATATCAATAGTAAAAGATAAGATCACTTTATTGATCAATTGCACACAAGGTCCACCAAAATTTGACTTCCACTTTTAACCCAACCCCTCCAAAGGACGCACATACATAAGCTCGTCGAACATCTCATTCCAAAATCATGGGCATTAATATGGAGTTGGTTTGCTGCTATAACAGCCTCCACTCGATGTTGGAACATTGCTGCGGGGACTTGCTTCCATTCAGCCACAAGAGCATTATTGAAGTCGGACACTGTTGTTGGGTGATTAAGCCTGGCTCGCAGTCGGCATTCCAATTCATCCCAAAGGTGTTCAATGAAGTTGAGGTCAGGGCTCAACTTCACCGAACTCGACAAACCATTTCTGTATGGACCTCGCTTTGTGTATGGGGGAATTGTCATGCTGAAATAGGAAAGGGCCTTCCCCAAACTGTTGCCACAAAGTTGGAAGCACAGAATCATCTAGAATGTCATTGTATGCTGTAGATTTCCCTTCACTGGAACTAAGGGGCCTAGCCGGGAACCATGAAAAACAACCCCATACCATTATTCCTCCTTCACCAAACTTTACAGTTGGCACTACATTCGGGCAGATAGCGTTTTCCTGGCATCCGCCAAACCCAGATTCGTCTGTAAGACTGCCAGATGGTGAAGCGTGATTCATCACTCCAGAAAACAGGTTTCCACTGCTCCGTAGTCCAATGACGGCGAACTTTACACCACTCCAGCCGACGCTTGGCATTGCGCATGGTGATCTTATGCTTGTGTGTGGCTGCTCAGCCATGGAAACCCATTTCATGAAGGTCCTGACAAACACTTCTTGTGCTGACGTTGTGTAACAGTATAGCTTCCGTCCCTCTCCTAGCCCCAACCTGGGCTTGAACCAGGGACCCTCTGCGCACATCAACAACTGACACCCCACGAAGCATCGTTACCCATCGCGCCACAAAAGCCGCGGCCCTTGCAGGGCAAGGGGAACAACTACTTAAGGTCGCAGAGCGAGTGACGTCACTAATTGAAACGCTATTAGCGCGCACCACCGCTAACTAACTAGCCATTTCACATCGGTTACAGTTACTTCTAGAGACAGTTTTGAACTCGGTAGCGAGTGTTGCAATCGAGGACAGACGATTTTTACGCGTTACGCGGTTCAGCACTCGGCGGTCCCGTTCTGTGAGCTTGTGTGTCCTACCACTTTGCAGCTGAACCGTTGTTGCTCCTAGACGTTTCCACTTCACAATAACAGCTCTTACAGTTGACCGGGGCAGCTCTAGCAGGGCATTAAGTTGACGAACTGACTTGTTGGAAAGGTGGCATCCTATGACGGTGTCACGTTGAAGGTCACTGGGCTCTTCAGTAAGGCCATTCTACTGCCAATGTTTGACTATGGAGATTGCATGGCTGTGTGCAATAGCTGAATCCACTCATTTGAAGGGTTGTCCACATACTTTTGTATATATAGTTTATATGGAGGTTTAGGAAAGGTGCGGGGGCTGCCACACCAGTATAGTACGGATACCCACACGTACTCGCTCACCTGTCATTCAGCACAACATGGGGAGGCACCTGTCTGACAGATGAGAAGGAAAAGAGTGAGATTTAACAGAGATCAGAGATCATTATCTTACATTTGATACCCGTCTAAGCACCTGTCCAAGCAGAAACACCCGAGTGGAGTATCAAGTTCATAGTTCAGTAATCTTGGTATTATCTACTGGTCTTACGAGTATATATAATATTATATTAATATTATATAAGCCATTTAGCAGACACGTTTATCCAAAGCAATTTAGTCATGCATTATAGTGGAAATTGCAAAATTGTTATAACGCTATTATTGAATAAAATTGTTGTTTTATGCAATAGAATAAATGGGTTGTTAGAACGCTCATCTGTGTGTGTTCTACTGAGGATGGGCCTCTTTGGGTGATAGCGCGTTCCAGAGCATGAATTAAATGTTTCTGTTCTGTAAGGTACCAGGGAGAGATGACTCGGGGCCAGACCTTGGTCTCTACACAAAGATAACTGTTTTTACAGCAGATACTGTCTGCTGTGAATTATAAGTATCTTTCATACTAATCTTAATCTTGTGACCCATTCCATACATCTGTTGTTTGTCATGTAGACTGAAGGTGGTGTATCCTGGCTATAAAATACTTTTGTCTAGGGGCTCTCAACGAATCATCTGAGGGTGGTTCGTCGACCAGACATCATTAACGTAGAGCACTCAATCGATTCACTTTATATGTGTGTGTTGTATTGACCTGCTCCCTTATTAATAAGTGAATAAAGATTTAGTTTAAGTATAACTGACTTGTGTGACAAGTTTGTCTCTCCTCATTTGATAGTAAAGAAATTAACCACCACAGCATACAGGTGGGGGGAAAAAAGTATTTGATCCCCTGCTGATTTTGTACGTTTGCCCACTGATAAAGAAAGGATCAGTCTATAATTTTAATGGTAGGTTTATTTGAACAGTGAGAGACAGAATAACAACAAAAATATCCAGAAAAACGTATGTCAACAATTTTATAAATTGATTTGCATTTTAATGAGGGAAATAAGTATTTGACCCCCTCTCAATCAGAAAGATTTCTGGCTCCCAGGTGTCTTTTATACAGGTAACGAGCTGAGATTAGGAGCACACTCTTATTAAAGGGAGTGCTACTAACCGCAGCTTGTTACCTGTAAAAAAGACACCTGTCCACAGAAGCAATCAATCAATCAGATTCCAAACTCTCCACCATGGACAAGAACAAAGAGCTCTCCAAGGATGTCAGGGACAAGATTGTAAACCTACACAAGGCTGTAATGGGCTACAAGACCATCGCCAAGCAGCTTGGTGATAAGGTGACAACATTTGATGCGATTATTCGCAAATGGAAGAAACACAAAAGAACTGTCAATCTCCCTCGGCCTGGGGCTCCATGTAAGATCTCACCTCGTGGGGTTGCAATGATCATGAGAATGGTGAGGAATCAGCCCAGAACTACACGGGAGGATCTTGTCAATGATCTCAAGGCAGCTGGGACCATAGTCACCAAGAAAACAATTGGTAACACACTACGCCATGAAGGACTGAAATCCTGCAGCGCCCGCAAGGTCCCCCTGCTCAAGAATACATATACATGCCCGTCTGAAGTTTGCCAATGAACATCTGAATGATTCAGAGGACAACTGGTGAAAGGGTTGTGGTCAGATGAGACCAAAATGGAGCACTTTGGCATCAACTCAACTCGCCGTGTTTGGAGGAGGAAGAATGCTGCCTATGACCCCAAGAACACCTTCTCCACCGTCAAACATGGAGGTGGAAACATTATGCTTTGGGGGTGTTTTTCTGCTAAGGGGACAGGACAACTTCACCGCATCATTTGACGGGCCATGTACTGTCAAATCTTGGGTGAGAACCTCCTTCCCTCAGCCAGGGCATTGAAAATGGGTCGTGGATGGGTATTCCAGCATGACAATGACCCAAAACACACGGCCAAGGCAACAAAGGAGTGGCTCAAGAAGAAGCACATTAAGGTCCTGGAGTGGCCTCGCCAGTCTCCAGACCTTAATCCCATAGAAAATCTGTGGAGGGAGCTGAAGGTTCGAGTTGTCAAATGTCAGCCTCGAAACCTTAATGACTTGGAGAAGATCTGCAAAGAGGAGTGGGACAAAATCCCTCCTGAGATGTTTGCAAACCTGGTGACCAACTACAAGAAACGTCTGACCTCTGTAATTGCCAACAAGGGTTTTGCCACCAAGTACTAAGTCATGTTTTGCAGAGGGGTCAAATACTTATTTCCCTCATTAAAATGCAAATCATTTTATAACATTTTTGACATGTGTTTTTCTGGATTTTTTTGTTGTTATTCTGTCTCTCACTGTTCAAATAAACCTACCATTAAAATTATAGACTGATCATTTCTTTGTAAGTGGGCAAACATACAAAATCAGCAGGGGATCAAATACATTTTTTCCCCCACTGTACATACATTTTTCATATGTGTGGCCATGGAGAGAATCAAACCCACAATCCTTGGTTTTGCAAGCACCGTGTTCAAACAACTCAGCCACACAGGTCCACCACTAAGTAGTGTCCCAAATACCTTCCTGTCCCTATTTAGTAAAGAGTGTCCCAAATACCTTGCTGTCCCTATTTAGTAAAGGAGTGTCCCAAATACCTTCCTGTCCCTATTTAGTAAAGTAGTGTCCCAAAAACCTTCCTGTCCCTATTTTGTAAAGTAGTGTCCCAAAAACCTTCCTGTCCCTATTTTGTAAAGTAGTGTCCCAAAAACCTTCCTGTCCCTATTTAGTAAAGGAGTGTCCCAAAAACCTTCCTGTCCCTATTTAGTAAAGGAGTGTCCCAAAAACCTTCCTGTCCCTATTTAGTAAAGTAGTGTCCCAAATACCATCCTGTCCCTATTTAGTAAAGTAGTGCAGTACATAAGGAATCGGGTAACAATTGGGGCTATTTATAGTCATTCGTCACACCACAGGATCACCTTTATCCAACAATAAAGAACCTGCCAAACAATGGCATTGTGAAAACCAAAACACAGAATTCTGGGAAGAGGCCGGGGAAAAAAACCAGTTTATCCTGTTCACTACACAAATAAGACATCAAACACAGCATCAAGCCAGTTTCCCCTTTAACCCCTTCCCCTTAAGCCTTAGCCGTACAGTACAGCATCAAGCCAGTTTCCCCTTTAACCCAGCCTTAGCCATACCGTACAGTACAGCTTTCAACCAGCATGAGACAATACATGTTTTCTTACTTGAGAGACACGGCATCGTATGAGAAGAGCAACCTTTGTTGAGAGGAGAATATACAATTATATAATTATATAAAATCAATAACAATAATGATGATTTAAAAAAAATATCCAAAAAGATCCCACATTTTGGCTGCAGCTTTTCAGATGTCCTTACCAGCAGATCGTCGTTCCCACAACCACTACTAAAAAAAGTAGGAAATATGCATATCCTGAAAAAAAAGAAGAAAGGTTATATGAAAAAGTACTTAGATTAGTGTATGAAAATGTCATCATATCTGTATATTTGAATGCATTCGATGTGCAGACACATAATAGATCTAATATCATAAAAAATATGAGACTTTCACCTTTTGCATATTGTTACAAAACCGATTAACTAGCCTGCTAATATTGATGATAGGGGTGTGAACGTTGAACCCTGGTATCAAACGTTCACACCCCTAGTATCAATAGTATCAATATTAAAACAGGCTAGTTAAAATCGGCTTCGTACCAATATGCACCTCTAGGTGCAATAAATCCTCTAGGTTATATCAGCTGTGTCGGTGAACCCCTCCTGCATCTGAACTGGCTACATAGGAGGGCACAGCATGATCAGAGGTGAGAGGTCACTTGATCGGGTCAACTGGAAGTATTATTAAAAGAAAAACAGCTAGAGATGTAGTAGTCCCAGAGTTAATGATCCTTGGTCAGTTTTGCATTTCACCTCCTGATGATGATGACTGACCGTGTTAGCAAGATTAAGCCTTAGAATTAATAAATACATCTCTCTTCTCCATCTGTCTCTCATCTGCAGCTTTATTTTGATGTGAGAGAGGATGCCAACCACCAGTCCCGTCATCGCCACATCATCCGCACTAAAAATAACCTTCAGGTCGACTGGGAGCCCAAGGCTGGTTAGGAGACACCACTAGAGACAATATTATGGAATTGTGATGAACTGAGAGAATATTAAGTAGCACTGTAATTCATTAATCATATGCCGTCTTCCCTGCTCCTCTGTATATATGAATTACAAATCAGCCTTTAACTAGTTAAATCATGTTTCTAGTCTATTGCATAGTTACAATGTGTAACCATAGATGGATTGGTAAACACTGTTGAAGTATATCATTGTAATACATACATGCAGACACAGCATCATTCAAAGACTGGAGTTTACTCTTGGTATTGGATATGACTCAAAAAGAATGTCACAGACATTCATACCTGAACCACACCTTTATTTGCCAAGGTAGAGTACATGATCACTGAATATATTCAATGTACAGGCTACAATGTGGGGATCTCATGCATGGTAATAACTACATGTATATATGACTTCCATACTTAGCACAATAACGTTATATTATTCTACTCCATCCATAGGCTTCATTAATGCCCTTTGGCTGTTCTGAAGTGGATACAAACAGCTATGATAGCGGAGGTTCATAACTAGGTTCTGAACTAATATTTATACCAAACATTTTAGGGTCCATACACAGATCGGCTACATAGCTAGCTACACATCCATAGGCATACAGCTATTTTTATCCTCCACTACACAATAAGCAAGAAAATGGTTAGCTAGCCAAGTTACGTTACTTTAGCTGCATTTCATGGCAAATATCAGCAAGACAAGCATACAAAATGTACATTGAATTTGCAGTAAATGCTTTAGCTAGCTAGATTCTTTACATCCACTGTTTCACAAGACAACAGGCTGGTTTGGTGGTTTTCTCAGGAGAGAAAACCACCAAAGAAATATTTATAATCGTTTGTCTCTACATTAACTAACATATTCGTTATGGCGTTATAATTACCTAACATTTGCTTCGGTCCTAGTATTTTTGTCAGCCATCTTTGTTGAAGGAAGTCTCCAGCGGTGGGTCGCATAGCGTCAAATTCGTCATGGCAACACACTCGATATGATTGGCCCATTATTTTCTTTAGGCCTACGTCACAAGCGGCTAATCTTTATATCAGATTCGAGGCCCCAGTTTTCTTTCTGAGTATTGTAGCGACCCGCAAAGACAGCTGTGTGTTATGTGTTAGGCTATTAGTGGGCTGTGTCGTACTTACCAGTGTTCGCGGGGTCATGCGAATCAACCTGCTATCTGCCAATCATGGGAATGCCTGGAATGTTCTGATTCCGGGCATCGTGGTGGTTGGCGGAGTGGCGTGGAGGGGGGTTGGGCAGGGGGATGGAGCATTGGAAGTTAAGACCGGGTTTAGCCATTGTTCTCTCTCTTACGTCTGGGCTTCACAAGAGAAGGTCACGGTTGGTTTGTAGGGTACCTTTCATTTATTTGGCGTGGGCTACGGCCCAAACAGTAGCCTGTGTTAAGTTGGGTTAATAAACCGTCCATTCGTTAACTCCATCCTCTGTCTGGACAATTGTTCCTTTATGATCTAGGTCATTACAGTATTTTATGGGGTTTTTTCTTTTGTTTTTTTCTTCTTAGTATTTTATGTTTTTTCTTTAGCGCTGTCGTGTCTTTGGGGTACCATTAAACTGAAGACATTATCAATTAACTCCCTGTAATTATTATCACGCGATCAAACTGATTCATCGTTTAATTGTAATTAACTAGGAGATCGGGGCACCAAGGAAAATATTCAGATTACAAAGTTATAATTTTCCTAATATAAACTTTCCTATATTACAACATTATATATTATATTCTATTATAGTATAGGCCGATTATCTTCTGGTTTAAATGGTGTATTTTACCTCGCGTCCAGTCTCATTCCAAACGTCGTAAATTGTTGTATCTGCACGAACCCAGTCTTTACTAAGAGTCATCCATACATCAATTGTCTTAAAATCATTTATTTACTAAACTAAGTAATTCACAGAAAGTATAAACAGTAATTATCATCACAAAGAATTGGTAGAGTAATGTGCCCTAGTGGCTAACAGGCATGGCTGGTGTCTTGTTCAACAATGGGTCATAAAAGTTCAGCTGAGGACGTACACAGAGTTCATTAATATTAACAATTGAACGCTCACTCATTCGGGAACAACTGCAATCAATATATATATTTACGCTCAGTGTGTCGTCGGGATTTTCTCTCTCTCTCTCTCTCTCTCTCTCTCTCTCTCTCTCTCTCTCTCTCTCTCTCTCTCTCTCTCTCTCTCTCTCTCTCTCTCTCTCTCTCTCTCTCTCTCTCTCTCTCTCTCTCTCTCTCTCTCTCTCTCTCTCTCTCTCTCTCTCTCTCTCTCTCTCTCTCTCTCTCTCTCTCTCTCTCTCTCTCTCTCTCTCTCTCTCTCTCTCTCTCTCTCTCTCTCTCTCTCTCTCTCTCTCTCTCTCTCTCTCTCTATCATCATCATCATCATCATAGAATGGATGTTTCGTTGGTCTTCGTGTTCAATGATATAATTTCTAGCTGCAGACTATTACTCAATATCAAAGACTTGTTCTTATTCTGTCAGTATCAATAGTCTAAAAGTTAACCACGTGGTATAGTTCACTTTCAGTAGAGTACTTGGATGGTCAAACCTATTGGCCAACTCGCAATGGAGTGGAGGCCTGGTCTCAAGAAAGTAGATCAGGGTATAGTTTTATAGTGAACATGACGCCTGGTCCTGTCTGTGTCCCTGGGGGCGTGCCGATGACTGAGTTAAGCTTGGTACAGAAATACAATTCTATCACATTAACATCAGTACATAGCATCTCAATGTATTACAAAAGCTTTATCCTTATTAATACATTCTATACAACCATGTGGATGCAAGTCTCAAGGCTGAGGCTATTATATAAACCGTTTTATGGTAATATGGCTATATTGTCTCTTCTGAGTATCACAAAATTGTACCAAGCGGACCAGTTCGTAGCTGGATTCTTCACCAATCTTTCATACCTTCTCCAGAACCTAAATGTCATTCGGTTCCCCAATTCTGTGAGTTGGAAGAATTTCCTGTGTCTCTCTATGGGACATGTGGCAAGAGATTCTCCTCTTAGAGTTTTACAACCCTTTCACACAGGGCCTGGGTGGGGGGAGGTAGGTTGGGGGATGGTGCAAGGGGGAGGGGGTCAACTGTCCTCCCTGTACTCAAAGCGGCCAACGTCATGACAGAGCCTTTGGTGTCTTCATATATCACGTCATAGATTGGGTGCGCCCAGCCCCCAGCGTTAACCACAACTGCCATTTCAGTTGGTCTTTTTTGTTTAGAACATGTTTCTCTAGCTTTTTGTTTAGCACCTTTTTGTTTCGCACCTAAACCTCTGTGGTTTAGGACTAGCTCAAACCAGCTTCTTCACCCTAGATAACATAAAGTGCTCTTTAGTTCAATTTTCAGGAGAGTTCTCAATTAAACAGTGCTGTAAAGTACTTAAGTAAAAATACTACTTAAGTAGTTTTTTTGGATATCTGTAGTTTACTATTTATATTTTTAACAACTTGTACTTCACTACAAGAAAATATTGTACTTTTTACTCCATACATTTTCCCTGACACCCAAAAGTACTCATTACATTTTGAATGCTTAGCAGGATGGGAAAATGGACCAATTCACACACTTATCAAGAGAACATCCCTACTGCCTCTGATCTGTCAGACTCACCAAACACAAATGCTTCATGTGTAAATCATGTCAGAGTGTTGGGAGTGTGCCCCTGGCTATTCATACATTTGAAAATAAAGAAAATGGTGCCGCCTGGTTTGCATAATATAATGAATTTTAAATTATTTATACTTTTACTTTTGATACTTTAGTATATTTTTGCAATTACATTGACTTTTGATTAATAAGTATATTTCAAATCAAATACTTTTAGACTTTTACTCAAGTAATATTTAACTGGGTGACTTTCCCTTCTACTTGAGTCTAGGTATATTTACTTTTACTCAAGTATGACAATTGGGTACTTTTTCCACCACTGCGATTAACCTTTCTTTATCCTTCTTCATCCCATACTCACTGCCTAATCTTATATTATCCTCACAGTAGCCGTTCACCCATCAAAAATTGTTAGTTTACTAACGTTACTTCACCCGCATTTCATGGCAAATATCAGCAAGGCAAGCACACAAAATTGTACATTCAATTTGAGGTAAATGCTTTAGCTAGCTTGATTCTTTACATCCACTGTTTCACAAGACGACAGCCTGGTTTGCTGGTTGTTTCAGGAGTACCTAAAACATTTAACAACCAGAATTACAATTTCAAACTCATGTCACAACACCCATAAAGTTAGCCAGTTAAATGAATTTTATGACAAAAAAAATATATGCGTAATCATTTGTCGTAATCATTAACTAACATAGACATCAAGGACAACACCTCCTTTGGCTGCCTTTCCTTCCAGTTCTCTGCTGCCAGTGACTGGAACGAATTGCAAAAATCTCTGAAGCTGGAGACTTATATTTCCCTCACTAACGTTAAACATCAGCTATTTGAGCAGCTAACCGATCGCTGCAGCTGTACATAGTCCATCTGTAAATAGCCCACCTAATCTACCTACCTCATCCCCATATTGTTTTTATTTACTTTTTTGCTCTTTTGCACACCAGTATCACTACTTGCCCATCATCATCTGCTCATTTATCACTCCAGTGTTAATCTGCTAAATTGTAATTACTTCGCTACTATGGCCTATTTACTGCCTACCTCCTGACGCCATTTGCACACACTGTATATAGACTTCGTCATTTTTCTATTGTGTTATTAACTGTACGCTTGTTTATTCCATGTGTAACTCTGTTGTTGTTTGTGTCGCACTGCTTTGCTTTATCTTGGCCATGTCGCAGTTGTAAATGAGAACTTGTTCTCAACTAGTTTACCTGGTTAAATAAAGGTGAAATAAAAATGTAAAAAAATGATAAAAATAACATGCCATAGAATTCTGCGGTACCATGCAAGCTGCGCCGCAGTACGCTGCAGGACGAACCACTGGAGGCCTGATCACCAACAACGATGAGACAGCCTATAGGGAGGTAGTCAGAGACCTGGCAGTGTGGTGCCAGGATAACAACCTCACCTTCAATGTGATCAAGACAAAGATGATGATTGTGGACTACAGGAAAAGGAGGACCAAGCACGCCCCCATTCTCATCGATGGGGCTGTAGTGGAGCAGGTTGAGAGCTTCAAGTTCCTTTGTGTCACATCACCAACAAACTATTAAGGTCCAAACACACCAAGAGAGTCATGAAGAGGGCATGACATTTCCTATTCCCCCTCAGGAGACTGAAAAGGTTTGGCATGGATGCTCAGCTCCTCAAAAAGTTCTGGAGTTGCACCATCGAGAGCATCCTGACTGGTTGCATCACCGCCTGGTATGGCAACTGCTCGGCCTCCAACCGCAAGGCACTACGGAGGATTGTGCGAATGGCCCAGTACATCCCTGGTGCCAAGCTTCCTGCCGTCCAGGACCTCTATACCAGGCGGTGTCAGAGGAAGGCCCTAAAAAATGTTAAAGGCTCCAGACACCCTGGTCATAGACTGTTCTCTCTGCTACCACACGGCAAGTGGTACTGGAGCACCAATTCTAGGTCCAAGAGGCTTCTGAACAGCTTCTACCCCCAAGCCATAAGACTGCTGAACATCTAATCAAACGGTTACCCAGACTATTTGCATTGCCACCACCCCCCCTCTTTTACACCGCTGCTACCCTCTGTTATCCTGTTAGGGCTAGGGGGCAGTATTGACACGGCCGGATAAAAAACGTACCCGATTTAATCTGGTTACTACTCCTGCCCAGTAACTAGAATATGCATATAATTATTGGCTTTGGATAGAAAACACCCTAAAGTTTCTAAAATTGTTTGAATGGTGTCTGTGAGTATAACAGAACTCAAATGGCAGGTCAAAACCTGAGAAGATTCAATGCAGGAAGTGGCCTGTCTGACAAGTAGTGTTTCATCTTGGCTCTTTTTATTGAAGACTGAGGATCTTTGCTCTAACGTGACACTTCCTACGGCTCCCATAGGCTCTCAGAGCCCGGGAAAAAGCTGAACGATATCGAGGCAGCCCCTGGCTGAAACACATTATCGCTTTTGGCAAGTGGCCGATCAGAGTACTATGGGCTTAGGCGCGTGCCCGAGTCGACCCCATGCTTTATTTTCTTTCGTCTGTTTACCTAAACGCAGATTCCCGGTCGGAATATTATCGCTTTTTTATGAGAAAAATTGCATAAAAATTGATTTTAAACAGCGGTTGACATGCTTCGAAGTACGGTAATGGAATATTTAGAATTTTTTTGTCACGAATTGCGCCATGCTCGTCACCCTTATTTACCCTTTCGGATAGTGTCTTGAACGCACGAACAAAACGCCGCTGTTTGGATATAACTATGGATTATTTTGAACCAAACCAACATTTGTTATTGAAGTAGAAGTCCTGGGAGTGCATTCTGACGAAGACAGCAAAGGTAATAACATTTTTCTTATAGTAAATGTGACTTTGCTGAGTGCTAAACTTGCTGGGTGTCTAAATAGCTAGCCCTGTGATGCCGGGCTATCTACTGAGAATATTGCAAAATGTGCTTTCACCGAAAAGCTATTTTAAAATCGGACATATCGAGTGCATAGAGGAGTTCTGTATCTATAATTCTTAAAATAATTGTTATGCTTTTTGTGAACGTTTATCGTGAGTAATTTAGTAAATTCACCGGCAGTGTTCGGTGGGAATGCTAGTCACATGCTAATGTAAAAAGCTGGTTTTTGATATAAATATGAACTTGATTGAACAAAACATGCATATATTGTATAACATAATGTCCTAGGGTTGTCATCTGATGAAGATCATCAAAGGTTAGTGCTGCATTTAGCTGTGGTTTGGGTTTATGTGACATTATATGCTAGCTTGAAAAATGGGTGTCTGATTATTTCTGGCTGGGTACTCTGCTGACATAATCTAATGTTTTGCTTTCGTTGTAAAGCCTTTTTGAAATCGGACAGTGTGGTTAGATTAACGAGAGTCTTGTCTTTAAAATGGTGTAAAATAGTCATATGTTTGAAAAATTGAAGTTTTTGCATTTTTGAGGTTTTTGAATAACGCGCCACGGGATTACACTGGCTGTTACGTAGGTGGGACGATTTGGTGCCACCTACCCTAGAGAGGTTAACCTCTATGGGCTAGGCGGGACAAATTCGTCCCACCTACGTAACAGCCACTTGAAGCCTGTGGCGCGATTTTCAAAACCTTAAAAATCCTATTACTTCAATTTCTCAAACATATGACTATTTTACAGCTATTTAAAGACAAGACTCTCGTTAACCTGTTTAGGATAGGGGGCAGTATTGACACGGCTGGATAAAAAACATACCCGATTTAATCTGGTTACCACTCCTACCCAGTAACTAGAATATGCATATACTTATTACATATGGATAGAAAACACCCTAAATTTTCTAAATCTGTTTGAATGGTGTCTGTGAGTATAACAGAACTCAAATGGCAGGTCAAAACCTGAGAGATTCCTTTACAGGAAGTGGCCTGTCTGACCATTTCTTGAACTTCTTTTCCATCTCTATCATTTACTAAGGATCTCTGCTCTAACGTGACACTTCCCACGTCGTCCATTGGCGCTCAGAGCCCGGGAAAAAACAGAATGTCGTCATTCCAGCCCCAGGCTGAAACACATTATCGCCTTTCTCAAGTGGCCGATCAAGGGACACTGGGCTTAGGCGCGTGACCCGACCGCCCCCGCCTTTGGGATTTTTTCCTCTGTTTGCCGAAAAGGAGATTCCCTGTCGGAATATTATCGCTTTTCTACGAGAAAAATGGCGTAAAAATTGATTTTAAACAGCGGTTGACATGCTTCGAAGTACGGTAATGGAATATTTCGAATTTAACTGTCACGAATTGCGCCATGCGCGCGACACTTCTTTACTATTTCGGATAGTGTCTGGAACGCACGAACAAAACGCCGCTATTCGGATATAACGATGGATTATTTTGGACCAAACCAACATTTGTTATTGAAGTAGCAGTCCTGGGTGTGCATTCTGACGAAGACAACAAAAGGTAATCAAACTTTTATAATAGTAAATATGATTATGGTGAGTGCTAAACTTGCCGGGTGTCTAAATAGCGAGCCCGTGATGCCTGGGCTATGTACTTAGAATATTGCAAAATGTGCTTTCACCAAAAAGCTATTTTAAAATCGGACATATCGAGTGCATAGAGGAGGTCTGTATCTATAATTCTTAAAATAATTGTTATGCTTTTTGTGAACGTTTATCGTGAGTAATTTAGTAAAATGTTAGCGAATTCCCCGGAAGTTTGCGGGGGGTATGCTAGTTCTGAACGTCACATGCTAATGTAAAAAGCTGTTTTTTGATATAAATATGAACTTGATTGAACAAAACATGCATGTATTGTATAACATAATGTCCTAGGGTTGTCATCTGATGAAGATCATCAAAGGTGAGTGCTGCATTTAGCTGTCTTCTGGGTTTTGGTGACATTATATGCTGGCTTGAAAAATGGGTGTCTGATTATTTCTGGCTTGGTACTCTGCTGACATAATCTAATGTTTTGCTTTCGTTGTAAAGCCTTTTTGAAATCGGACAGTGTGGTTAGATTAACGAGAGTCTTGTCTTTAAATAGCTGTAAAATAGTCATATGTTTGAGAAATTGAAGTAATAGGATTTTTAAGGTTTTGAAAATCGCGCCACAGGCTGCCAGTGGCTGTTACGTAGGTGGGACGAATTCGTCCCGCCTAGCCCAGAGAGGTTAATCTAACCACACTGTCCGATTTCAAAAAGGCTTTACAACGAAAACAAAACATTAGATTATGTCAGCAGAGTACCAAGCCAGAAATAATCAGACACCCATTTTTCAAGCTAGCATATAATGTCACCAAAACCCAGAAGACAGCTAAATGCAGCACTCACCTTTGATGATCTTCATCAGATGACAACCCTAGGACATTATGTTATACAATACATGCATGTTTTGTTCAATCAAGTTCATATTTATATCAAAAACCAGCTTTTTACATTAGCATGTGACGTTCAGAACTAGCATACCCCCCGCAAACTTCCGGGGAATTCGCTAACATTTTACTAAATTACTCACGATAAACGTTCACAAAAAGCATAACAATTATTTTAAGAATTATAGATACAGACCTCCTCTATGCACTCGATATGTCCGATTTTAAAATAGCTTTTTGGTGAAAGCACATTTTGCAATATTCTAAGTACATAGCCCAGGCATCACGGGCTAGCTATTTAGACACCCGGCAAGTTTAGCACTCACCATAATCATATTTACTATTATAAGAGTTTGATTACCTTTTGTTGTCTTCGTCAGAATGCACTCCCAGGACTGCTACTTCAATAACAAATGTTGGTTTGGTCCAAAATAATCCATCGTTATATCCGAATAGCGGCGTTTTGTTCGTGCGTTCCAGACACTATCCGAAATGGTAAAGAAGGGTCGCGCGCATGGCGCAATTCGTGACAAAAAAAATGTAAATATTAAATTACCGTACTTCGAAGCATGTCAACCGCTGTTTAAAATCAATTTTTATGCAATTTATCTCGTAAAAAAGCGATAATATTCCGACCGGGAATCTCCTTTTCGGTAAACAGAGGAAAAAACACAAAGACGGGGGGAGGCCAGTGCACGCGCCTAAGCCCACAGTCCCTTGATCAGCCACTTGAGAAAGGCGATAATGTGTTTCAGCCTGGGGCTGGAATGACGACATTCAGGTTTTTCCCGGGCTCTGAGAGCCTATTGGAGCCGTGGGAAGTGTCACGTTACCGCAGAGATCCTAAGTTTTGAAAAGAGATGTCAAAGAAAGACAATAAATGGTCAGACAGGCCACTTCCTGTAAAGGAATCTCTCAGGTTTTGACCTGCCATTTGAGTTCTGTTATACTCACAGACACCATTCAAACAGTTTTAGAAACTTTGGAGTGTTTTCTGTCCAAAGCCAATAATTATATGCATATTCTAGTTACTGGGCAGGAGTAGTAACCAGATTAAATCGGGTACGTTTTTTATCCAGCCGTGTCAATACTGCCCCCTAGCCCTAACAGGTTAATTACTTGTTACTTTATGTCTTATACTTATCTGTATTTTTTTTTTAACTGCATTGTTGGTTAGGGGCTTGTAAGTAAGCATTTCACTGTAAGGTCTACAACACCTGTTGTGTGACTAATAAAATGTGACGAATAAAATTTGATTTGATTTCAAATGGGGACGTCCACAACGGAGTGGAAATGCAACACCCCTCGGGGTGGAAGGCTTCGTTGTGATACAGTCGCTGCATACTCTGGTTACTTCCTGTTCTTTGACGGACTCTGGCTGGACTGAAGACGACGAAAAGTTTGAAAAATGTCAAACCACAGAAGAAGATGAAAATATGTGGTTTTCGGTGATGGCTTTATGGGATAGCTAGCAACTTGTAAGCAATTATCAATTACTATTAAAATAGTAATCACTTACAGGAATGTTAAATAATACACATTGGCTGTTAAGTTTTTGATGATAATTATTAAGTGGAGGTACCACTGTAGCTTGCAGTACCTTCAACTGATAAAATAATTTATCTGTTTAAGGTTTTGACTAAAGTATTCCACTCTGAAAACATATAACTTTGTGAAATGTATTAGAATTAAGGCTATAATAATGTGTTAAAGACTATAATAATGTGTTAAAGACTATAATCCAATACTGTGTGTGAGTAGACTTTTTCAAACTAGGACACTGTTACTATTTCAAAATGAGCAAGGCAGAGTTGATAAGACGACGTTGTAAATAGGAACAGGAAAAGGGGCCTCCCTAAGTTAGGGAGGGGAACAACTGCCCAAAAACGGCTAGGCTGGCGAAAGATAAGGAGACAGGTTGCAGATGTGTGATAAAGAATGTATGTGTACTGTGGAAAAATACAGCCGCCTAAAGCAGGGTGGAGTTCTCTACTAATGTGAGTTCATTTGTGTGTGTGTGTGGTGTCTGTGTACACATATAAAAAGACTGTGTCCTCATTTTTAGGCAGAGCACTCGTGAATAAACATTGTTGACTATTGTAGGCTGGGCCTCTGTCTGTGTCATTTAACCAGAATCTTATAAACTCTGGGGTGCAGACTGAGTAGTCTCATTGAAGTTCAGTTTATGAACATTGGGAACAGAATTCTCATAACATCAACCTAGCCTAGCTTTGAGCTAGCTACAGTGGTACCTTCAACCTAGCCTAGCTTTTAGCTAGCTACAGTGGTACCTTCAACCTAGCCTAGCTTTTAGCTAGCTACAGTGGTACCTTCAACCTAGCCTAGCTTTTAGCTAGCTATCTTGACTTGCTATAAAGTTAGAGAAACATGTTGAGTAAAAAGTAACTAAACAAAACATGTTCTATTATCACCTGAAACAATATATTTATCATGTCTTGAATGAAAAGGTCATATTTTGTAATTTCCCAAAAATAAAATGGCATCTCTGATGAGACAGGCTCTCCTCCATCTTGTGTTACAAACACTACACTTGTCCGTTCAGTATCAGGGCAAGTGAAAATGGCGTACGGCGTAATGAAATACATCACTGATGTGAACTGGGCATTACACCTGCCTCAGACCACTCGCAGAACAGCTAAGAGTTTCGTTAGATGCTTTTTTTCCCCACAGAAGAAGATCTTCGCTAAATATAGAATTGCATGGTTTATCGTTTCACTGTGACTACTGATAAACTTCAGCACAAAGTTGACAACAAACAAAAAGTTGCTAATGTCTTTGCAATTGATACAAACAAGCTATGTATGAAAAGATGCTTCAAATGAAAACCGAGATAAATGCATTAGAATGCACATACAGTAGGCTATAGGCCTATTTCAAATCACATTAAAATACATATAAAAGTTCAATAAATTGAGTTATATTTTACTACTTGTACGCTACTGTCTGTAATTTGGGGGGCAAGTTGTCCCATGCTGTCAGCTACGGGGGCAAGTTGTCCATGCTGTCAGCTACGGGGGCAAGTTGTCCCATGCTGTCAGCTACGGGGGCAAGTTGTCCCATGCTGTCAGCTACGGGGGCAAGTTGTCCCATGCTGTCAGCTACGGGGGCAAGTTGTCCCATGCTGTCAGCTACGGGGGCAAGTTGTCCCATGCTGTCAGCTACGGGGGCAAGTTGTCCCATGCTGTCAGCTACGGGGCAAGTTGTCCCATGCTGTCAGCTACGGGGGCAAGTTGTCCCATGCTGTCAGCTACGGGGGCAAGTTGTCCCATGCTGTCAGCTACGGGGGCAAGTTGTCCCATGCTGTCAGCTACGGGGGCAAGATGTCCCATGCTGTCAGCTACGGGGCAAGTTGTCCCATGCTGTCAGCTACGGGGGCAAGTTGTCCCATGCTGTCAGCTACGGGGCAAGTTGTCCCATGCTGTCAGCTACGGGGGACAGTCTGGGACAACTTGCCCCCGTAGCTGACAGCATGGGACAACTTGCCCCCGTAGCTGACAGCATGGGACAACTTGCCCCCGTAGCTGACAGCATGGGACAACTTGCCCCCGTAGCTGACAGCATGGGACAACTTGCCCCCGTAGCTGACAGCATGGGACAACTTGCCCCCGTAGCTGACAGCATGGGACAACTTGCCCCGTAGCTGACAGCATGGAACAACTTGCCCCCGTAGCTGACAGTATGGGACAACTTGCCCCCGTAGCTGACAGTATGGGACAACTTGCCACCGTAGCTGACAGTATGGGACAACTTGCCCCCGTAGCTGACAGTATGGGACAACTTGCCCCCGTAGCTGACAGCATGGGACAACTTGCCCCCGTAGCTGACAGCATGGGACAACTTGCCCCCGTAGCTGACAGCATGGGACAACTTGCCCCGTAGCTGACAGCATGGGACAACTTGCCCCCGTAGCTGACAGCATGGGACAACTTGCCCCGTAGCTGACAGCATGGGACAACTTGCCCCGTAGCTGACAGCATGGGACAACTTGCCCCGTAGCTGACAGCATGGGACAACTTGCCCCGTAGCTGACAGCATGGGACAACTTGCCCCGTAGCTGACAGCATGGGACAACTTGCCCCGTAGCTGACAGCATGGGACAACTTGCCCCGTAGCTGACAGCATGGGACAACTTGCCCCGTAGCTGACAGCATGGGACAACTTGCCCCGTAGCTGACAGCATGGGACAACTTGCCCCCGTAGCTGACAGCAAGGGACAACTTGCCCCGTAGCTGACAGCATGGGACAACTTGCCCTCGTAGCTGACAGCATGGGACAACTTGCCCCCGTAGCTGACAGCATGGGACAACTTGCCCCCGTAGCTGACAGCATGGGACAACTTGCCCCCGTAGCTGACAGCATGGGACAACTTGCCCCCGTAGCTGACAGCATGGGACAACTTGCCCCCGTAGCTGACAGCATGGGACAACTTGCCCCCGTAGCTGACAGCATGGGACAACTTGCCCCCGTAGCTGACAGCATGGGACAACTTGCCCCCGTAGCTGACAGCATGGGACAACTTGCCCCCGTAGCTGACAGTATAGGGACAACTTGCCCCCGTAGCTGACAGTATAGGGACAACTTGCCCCGTAGCTGACAGTATAGGGACAACTTGCCCCCGTAGCTGACAGCATGGGACAACTTGCCCCCGTAGCTGACAGCATGGGACAACTTGCCCCCGTAGCTGACAGCATGGGACAACTTGCCCCCCTAGCTGACAGCATGGGACAACTTGCCCCCCTAGCTGACAGCATGGGACAACTTGCCCCCCTAGCTGACAGCATGGGACAACTTGCCCCCCTAGCTGACAGCATGGGACAACTTGCCCCCCTAGCTGACAGCATGGGACAACTTGCCCCCCTAGCTGACAGCATGGGACAACTTGCCCCCCTAGCTGACAGCATGGGACAACTTGCCCCCCTAGCTGACAGCATGGGACAACTTGCCCCCGTAGCTGACAGCATGGGACAACTTGCCCCCCTAGCTGACAGCATGGGACAACTTGCCCCCCTAGCTGACAGCATGGGACAACTTGCCCCCGTAGCTGACAGCATGGGACAACTTGCCCCCGTAGCTGACAGCATGGGACAACTTGCCCCCCTAGCTGACAGCATGGGACAACTTGCCCCCGTAGCTGACAGCATGGGACAACTTGCCCCCGTAGCTGACAGCATGGGACAACTTGCCCCCGTAGCTGAAAGCATGGGACAACTTGCCCCGTAGCTGACAGCATGGGACAACTTGCCCCCGTAGCTGACAGCATGGGACACCTTGCCCCCGTAGCTGACAGCATGGGACAACTTGCCCCGTAGCTGACAGTATGGGACAACTTGCCCCGTAGCTGACAACTTGCCCCGTAGCTGACAGCATGGGACAACTTGCCCCGTAGCTGACAGTATGGGACAACTTACCCCCGTAGCTGACAGCATGGGACAACTTGCCCCGTAGCTGACAGCATGGGACAACTTGCCCCCGTAGCTGACAGCATGGGACAACTTGCCCCCGTAGCTGACAGTATGGGACAACTTGCCCCCGTAGCTGACAGTATGGGACAACTTGCCCCCGTAGCTGACAGCACTTGCCCCGTAGCTGACCAACTTGCCCCGTAGCTGACAGTATGGGACAACTTGCCCCCGTAGCTGACAGTATGGGACAACTTGCCCCGTAGCTGACAGCATGGGACAACTTGCCCCCGTAGCTGACAGCATGGGACAACTTGCCCCCGTAGCTGACAGCATGGGACAACTTGCCCCCGTAGCTGACAGCATGGGACAACTTGCCCCCGTAGCTGACAGCATGGGACAACTTGCCCCCGTAGCTGACAGCATGGGACAACTTGCCCCCGTAGCTGACAGTATGGGACAACTTGCCCCGTAGCTGACAACTTGCCCCGTAGCTGACAGCATGGGACAACTTGCCCCGTAGCTGACAGTATGGGACAACTTGCCCCCGTAGCTGACAGCATGGGACAACTTGCCCCCGTAGCTGACAGCATGGGACAACTTGCCCCCGTAGCTGACAGCATGGGACAACTTGCCCCCGTAGCTGACAGCATGGGACAACTTGCCCCCGTAGCTGACAGCATGGGACAACTTGCCCCCGTAGCTGACAGCATGGGACAACTTGCCCCCGTAGCTGACAGCATGGGACAACTTGCCCCCGTAGCTGACAGCATGGGACAACTTGCCCCCGTAGCTGACAGCATGGGACAACTTGCCCCCGTAGCTGACAGCATGGGACAACTTGCCCCCGTAGCTGACAGCATGGGACAACTTGCCCCCGTAGCTGACAGCATGGGACAACTTGCCCCCGTAGCTGACAGCATGGGACAACTTGCCCCCGTAGCTGACAGCATGGGACAACTTGCCCCCGTAGCTGACAGCATGGGACAACTTGCCCCCGTAGCTGACAGCATGGGACAACTTGCCCCGTAGCTGACAGCATGGGACAACTTGCCCCCGTAGCTGACAGCATGGGACAACTTGCCCCCGTAGCTGACAGCATGGGACAACTTGCCCCCGTAGCTGACAGCATGGGACAACTTGCCCCGTAGCTGACCAACTTGCCCCGTAGCTGACAGCATGGGACAACTTGCCCCCGTAGCTGACAGCATGGGACAACTTGCCCCGTAGCTGACAGCATGGGACAACTTGCCCCCGTAGCTGACAGCATGGGACAACTTGCCCCCGTAGCTGACAGCATGGGACAACTTGCCCCCGTAGCTGACAGCATGGGACAACTTGCCCCCGTAGCTGACAGTATGGGACAACTTGCCCCGTAGCTGACAACTTGCCCCGTAGCTGACAGCATGGGACAACTTGCCCCGTAGCTGACAGCATGGGACAACTTGCCCCCGTAGCTGACAGCATGGGACAACTTGCCCCCGTAGCTGACAGCATGGGACAACTTGCCCCCGTAGCTGACAGCATGGGACAACTTGCCCCCGTAGCTGACAGCATGGGACAACTTGCCCCCGTAGCTGACAGCATGGGACAACTTGCCCCCGTAGCTGACAGCATGGGACAACTTGCCCCCGTAGCTGACAGCATGGGACAACTTGCCCCCGTAGCTGACAGCATGGGACAACTTGCCCCGTAGCTGACAGCATGGGACAACTTGCCCCCGTAGCTGACAGCATGGGACAACTTGCCCCCGTAGCTGACAGCATGGGACAACTTGCCCCCGTAGCTGACAGCATGGGACAACTTGCCCCCGTAGCTGACAGCATGGGACAACTTGCCCCCGTAGCTGACAGCATGGGACAACTTGCCCCCGTAGCTGACAGCATGGGACAACTTGCCCCGTAGCTGACAGCATGGGACAACTTGCCCCCGTAGCTGACAGCATGGGACAACTTGCCCCCGTAGCTGACAGCATGGGACAACTTGCCCCCGTAGCTGACAGCATGGGACAACTTGCCCCCGTAGCTGACAGCATGGGACAACTTGCCCCCGTAGCTGACAGCATGGGACAACTTGCCCCCGTAGCTGACAGCATGGGACAACTTGCCCCCGTAGCTGACAGCATGGGACAACTTGCCCCCGTAGCTGACAGCATGGGACAACTTGCCCCCGTAGCTGACAGCATGGGACAACTTGCCCCCGTAGCTGACAGCATGGGACAACTTGCCCCCGTAGCTGACAGCATGGGACAACTTGCCCCCGTAGCTGACAGCATGGGACAACTTGCCCCCGTAGCTGACAGCATGGGACAACTTGCCCCCGTAGCTGACAGCATGGGACAACTTGCCCCCGTAGCTGACAGCATGGGACAACTTGCCCCCGTAGCTGACAGCATGGGACAACTTGCCCCCGTAGCTGACAGCATGGGACAACTTGCCCCCGTAGCTGACAGCATGGGACAACTTGCCCCCGTAGCTGACAGTATGGGACAACTTGCCCCGTAGCTGACAACTTGCCCCCGTAGCTGACAGCATGGGACAACTTGCCCCCGTAGCTGACAGCATGGGACAACTTGCCCCCGTAGCTGACAGCATGGGACAACTTGCCCCCGTAGCTGACAGCATGGGACAACTTGCCCCCGTAGCTGACAGCATGGGACAACTTGCCCCCGTAGCTGGACAGCATGGGACAACTTGCCCCCGTAGCTGACAGCATGGGACAACTTGCCCCCGTAGCTGACAGCATGGGACAACTTGCCCCCGTAGCTGACAGCATGGGACAACTTGCCCCCGTAGCTGACAGCATGGGACAACTTGCCCCCGTAGCTGACAGTATGGGACAACTTGCCCCGTAGCTGACAGTATGGGACAAGTTATCAGAACCATTATACATCAACTGATACTATTTGAAGAATAATATATATTTAAAGCAGATTGCAAATACACTGCTCAAAAAAATAAAGGGAACACTTAAACAACACATCCTAGATCTGAATGAAATAAATAATCTTATTAAATACTTTTTTCTTTACATAGTTGAATGTGCTGACAACAAAATCACACAAAAATAATCAATGGAAATCCAATTTATCAACCCATGGAGGTCTGGATTTGGAGTCACACTCAAAATTAAATTGGAAAACCACACTACAGGCTGATCCAACTTTGATGTAATGTCCTTAAAACAAGTCAAAATGAGGCTCAGTAGTGTGTGTGGCCTCCACGTGCCTGTATGACCTCCCTACAACGCCTGGGCATGCTCCTGATGAGGTGGCGGTTGGTCTCCTGAGGGATCTCCTCCCAGACCTGGACTAAAGCATCCGCCAACTCCTGGACAGTCTGTGGTGCAACGTGGCGTTGGTAGATGGAGCGAGACATGATGTCCCAGATGTGCTCAATTGGATTCAGGTCTGGGGAACGGGCGGGCCAGTCCATAGCATCAATGCCTTCGTCTTGCAGGAACTGCTGACACACTCCAGCCACATGAGGTCTAGCATTGTCTTGCATTAGGAGGAACCCAGGGCCAACTGCACCAGCATATGGTCTCACAAGGGGTCTGAGGATCTCATCTCGGTACCTAATGGCAGTCAGGCTACCTCTGGCGAGCACATGGAGGGCTGTGCAGCCCCCCAAAGAAATGCCACCCCACACCATGACTGACCCACCGCCAAACCGGTCATGCTGGAGGATGTTGCAGGCAGCAGAACGTTCTCCACGGCGTCTCCAGACTCTGTCACGTCTGTCACGTGCTCAGTGTGAACCTGCTTTCATCTGTGAAGAGCACAGGGCGCCAGTGGCGAATTTGCCAATCTTGGTGTTCTCTGACAAATGCCAAACGTCCTGCACGGTGTTGGGCTGTAAGCACAACCCCCACCTGTGGACGTCGGGCCCTCATACCACCCTCATGGAGTCTGTTTCTGACCGTTTGAGCTGACACATGCACATTTGTGGCCTGCTGGAGGTCATTTTGCAGGGCTCTGGCAGTGCTCCTCCTGCTCCTCCTTGCACAAAGGCGGAGGTAGCGGTCCTGCTGCTGGGTTGTTGCCCTCCTACAGCCTCCTCCACGTCTCCTGATGTACTGGCCTGTCTCCTGGTAGCACCTCCATGCTCTGGACACTACGCTGACAGACACAGCAAACCTTCTTGCCACAGCTCGCATTGATGTGCCATCCTGGATGAGATGCACTACCTGAGCCACTTGTGTGGGTTGTAGACTCCGTCTCATGCTACCACTAGAGTGAAAGCACCGCCAGCATTCAAAAGTGACCAAAACATCAGCCAGGAAGCATAGGAACTGAGAAGTGGTCTGTGGTCCCCACCTGCAGAACCACTCCTTTATTGGGGGTGTCTTGCTTATTGCCTATAATTTCCACCTGTTGTCTATCCATTTGCACAACAGCATGTGAAATTTATTGTCAATCAGTGTTGCTTCCTAAGTGGACAGTTTGATTTCACAGAAGTGTGATTGACTTGGAGTTACATTGTGTTGTTTAAGTGTTCCCTTTATTTTTTTGAGCAGTATATATCTAAATGTCAATGCTTATTGGAGATAAATTGCACTTGATTGTGGTACATCCTTATAAATGAACTGAACACAAATAATACATGACAACATCATCGGTTCTTTATTAGAACATATTAGAATACAAACTTTGGTTTGACAAAACATACATCATTTAAAAATGCTGTGTGTGTGTGTGTGTGTGTGTGTGTGTGTGTGTGTGTGTGTGTGTGTGTGTGTGTGAGCCTACGTGTATGTTGATGTTATTAGTATTATTATTATTATTATTATTATTATTATTATTATTATTTATTTATTGAATCCCAGCCCCCGTCCCCACAGGAGGCCTTTTGGTAGGCCCTCATTGTAAATAAGAATTTGTTCTTAACTGACTTGCCTAGTTAAATAAAGGTTAAATAAAATAAAAATAAAAATGTAGTAAAACAACATACTGATAAAAAAAAAAGGCTATACTGGCCTTTAAGAACATGTTAGGGCATTAATTCATAAATATGCGTGTGTAAATGAGTGTTTTCACATTAGTTTAAAATGTGAGCCTTCATTCCCATGTGATGGATATGCAGAGGCTTCAATAGGTTTTACATGACAACATGCCCTGAAATTAGTGTGACAATATGCCAACAACCAGACTTTCATGACAAATGTTCCTGCCCCCGAGCCGATAGCTTGATAAATCCATTCAAACGCAACATTATATCATAGTTGATATTCGCCTTATTGTGTCACACTGTGTATTTATGTGATTCCTTGTTGACCAAACAGTAATTACAAAAAAATGAAAAGATTTCAAAATGTTTGTTCTAATCTCAGAGTGCTGAAACCAACACAGGTAAAGGTTAATTAAAGAAGGTACATATTGCACAATATTGCGACTGGACCAAACATTTCCTCGACACATGATTAGCCTTGCTCACAGTAAATACTGACGATATTTGCGAACGAGTTAAAACAACAAGATATACATTTCGTAGGAATTAAATACTACAAACTTCAACGCGCCAAAACATTTATAAAAAGGGCAATTAAATAATGTGCGTTCGCGACGGGAGTGGATGAGTTCGCGTCATCAAAATACATTTAAATGAATAGATTAAAAAACATAAAAACGCCAACTCATTAAACAAGCCTTAACCATCTTATCTACTAAATCACTTATTATATCTACATGGAGGCCAAATGACATCTAAGTATTTATTTTTGGAAATTGTACTCACTTATATGCATTTTGACTGATGTTCCTGAAAATCACCTGGTCCCAGTATCATCTACAGTAGCTGTCGATACCTGTCACTGTACAAATAAATGTTTCCATTGAGCTTCCTCTCTACAGAAGTATGCACTTGTTCACTCTACTCAAGCAGGCATAAAGTATTGGATTGGTACAAGCATGGCTGGAGGGAGGTTCCACTCCTAGTCCCATACTAACTTCTAACAGACCCTCCCCCATATTCCTCACACCACTCCGAGGGAGAGTGTATGAGTGTACACTTCTGAAAAGGGTAGAATATTGGTACGTAGCCTATTTCTTCTATTAACTAGGTTTCTGTTCCAGCCTTTGTCACTGTACAAATAAATGTTTCCATTGAGCTTCCTCTCTACAGAAGTATGCACTTGTTCACTCTACTCAAGCAGGCATAAAGTATTGGATTGGTACAAGCATGGCTGGAGGGAGGTTCCACTCCTAGTCCCATACTAACTTCTAACAGACCCTCCCCCATATTCCTCACACCACTCCGAGGGAGAGTGTATGAGTGTACACTTCTGAAAAGGGTAGAATATTGGTACGTAGCCTATTTCTTCTATTAACTAGGTTTTTGTTCCAGCCTTTCTCCCCCCAGCCTTTCTTCAACGTCTGTCTGATAATTTAGTTTTGTTAGCATCAAGTTTCTTAGTGCTGGACTGGAACAAAAGCCTGCAGTTTTCTGTCCAGTAGAGCAGGACAATGTCTCCCCCTGCTGTCTGTCTGTGTGAACTGCACTCCCGAACTCTTACTCGTATTCTGCGGCTGTCTTCATAGGTGAACCCTTTTTTTTGGGGGTTCCAGGTAAAAAACAATCAAGTTGTAGAAACATCTCAAGGATGATCAATGGAAACAGGATGCACCTGAGCTCAATTTCAAGTCTCATAGCAAAGAGTCTGAATACTTACAGTTGAAGTTTACATATGCACCTTAGCCAAATACTCAGTTTCACTATTCCTGACATTTAATCCTAGTAAAAATTCCCAGCCTTAGGTCAGTAAGGATCACCACTTTATTTTAAGAATGTGAAAGTGTCAGAATAATAGTAGAGAGAATGATTTATTTAGTTAAGCTTTTATTTCTTTCATCTCATTCCCAGTGGGTCAAAAGTTTACATACTATTTGAGTGTATTTGGCAGCGTTGCCTTTAAATTGTTTAACTTGGGTCAAGCGTTTTGGGTAGCCTTCCACAAGCTTCCCACAATAAGTTGGGTGAATTTTGGCCCATTCCTCCTGACAGAGCTGGTGTAACCGTGTCAGGTTTGTAGGCCTCCTTGCTCGCACACGCTTTTTCAGTTCTGCCCACAAATGTTCTATAGGATTGAGGTGAGGGCTTTGTGATGGCCACTCCAATACCTTGACTTTGTTGTCCTTAAGCCATTTTGCCACAACTTTGGAAGTATGCTTAGGGTCATTGTCCATTTGGAAGACCCATTTGCAACAAAGCTTTAGCTTCCTGACTGATGTCTTGAGATGATACTTCAATATAACTACATAATTTTCCTTTCACATGATGCCATCTATTTTTTTAAGTGCACCAGTCCCTCCTGCAGCAAAGCACCCCCACAACATGATGCTGCCACCCCCGTGCTTCACAGTTGGGATGGTGTTCTTCGGCTTGCAAGCCTCCCCCTTTTTCCTCCAAACATAACGATGGTCATTCTGGCCAAATAGTTATATTTTTGTTTCATCAGACCAGAGGACATTTCTCCAAAAAGTACGATCTTTGTCCCAATGTGCAGTTGCAAACCGTAGTCTGGCTTTTTTTAATGGCGGTTTTGGAGCAGTGGCTGCTTCCTTGCTGAGCGGCCTTTCAGGTTATGTCGATATAGGACTTGTTTTACTGTGGATATATATACTTTTGTACCTGTTTCCTCCAGTATCTTCACAAGGTCCTTTGCTGTTGTTCTGGGCCTGATGTGCACTTTTCGCACCAAAGTACGTTCATCTCTAGGAGACAGAACGCGTCTCCTTCCTGAGCGGTATGACGGCTGCGTGGTCCCATGGTGTTTATACTTGCATACTATTGTTTGTACAGATGAACATGGTACCTTCAGGTGTTTGGAAATTGCTCCCAAGGATGAACCAGACTTGTTGAGGTCTACAATTTTTTTTCTGAGGTCCTGGCTGATTTCTTTTGATTTTCCCATGATGTCAAGCCAAGAGGCACTGAGTTTGAAGGTAGGCCTTGAAATACATCCACAGGTACACCTCCAATTGACTCAAATTATGTCAATTAGCCTATCAGTAGCTTCTAAAGCCATGACGTCTTTTCTAGAATTTTCCAAGCTGTTTAAAGGCACAGTCTACTTAGTGTATGTAAACTTCCGACTTCAACTGTATGTAAATAAAAGGTATTTAAGTTTTCTTTCATCTGTATTAAATTTGCAAATATTTCAAAAAACAGTTTTCGCTTTGTCATTATGGGGTATTGTGTTTAGTTTGCTGAAGAATTCTGTATTTAATCCATTTTAGAATAAGGCTGTAAACGTAACAAAATGAGGGGAAAAAAAGTCAAGGGGTCTGAAAACTTTCAGAAGGCACTGTATAATCAGTGAATGAAATAAAATACTTGACTTGAGCTATATTTCTTTGATGATAAAAGGACAACCTTCTTTACATGCATCTCGACATTGAGGTCAGGGTCAAAGAAGGCGTTTCTGGCCTTCGTCTTTACATTGGTGGACAAAGGACCAAAGTTATTTCAATCTAGCATGGTGGAGGCCAAACAACCTCTGATTTCTTATCAATGAGCTGGAGGAAGTTGTCACACATCCAATATTTGGTGTTTATTTAACCCTTATTTTACCAGGTAAGGTGACTCAGAACACATTTCCATTTACAGCAACCACCTGGGGAATAGTTACAGGGGACAGGAAGGGGGATGAATGAGCCAATTGGAAGCTGGGGATGATTAGGTGGCAATGATTTTTATTTTTTTTGCCAGGACACCGGGATTAACACCCCTACTCTTACAATTAAGTGCCATGGGACTTGTAGTGACCACAGAGAGTCAGGACACCCATTTAATGTCCCATCTGAAAGACAGCACCCTACACAAGGAAATGTCACCAATCACTGCCCTGAGGTATTGGGATATATTTTTTTTTATACCAGAGGAAAGTGTGTCTCCAACACCACTTCCAGCATCATCTGGTATCCCATCCAGGACCAACCCTGCTTAGCTTTAGAGGCAAGTCAGCATTGGGATGCAGGGTGGTAATGCTGCTGTCAGCAAGACACTTGTAGCTATGCCAGCTTGGGCCCCACAAGGGTGCATGCTCAGCCCCCTCCTGTACTCCCTGTTCACCCACGTCTGCGTGGCCATGGACGCCTCCAACTCAATAATCAATAAGTTTGCAGACGACACAACAGTAGTGGGCTCGATTACCAACAACAACAAGACAGCCTACAGGGAGGAGGTGAGGGCACTCGGAGTGTGATGTTTGGAAAACAACCTCTCACTCAACGTCAACAAAACAAAGGAGATGATCATGGACTCCAGGAAACAGGAACATCCCCTTATCCACATCGACGGGACAGCAGTTGAGAAGGTGGAAAGTTTTAAGTTCCTCGGCGTAAACATCACAGAGGAGGCTGAAGAAATTTGGCTTGTCAACTAAAACCCTCACAAACTTTTAAAGATCCACAACTGAGAGCATCCTGTATCATCGCCTGGTACGGCAACTGTACCGCCCTCAACCGCAGGGCTCTCCAGAGGGTGGTGCGGTCTGCATAACGCATCACCGGGGGCAAACTACCCGCCCTCCATGACACCTACAGCACCCGATGTCACAGGAAGGCCAAAAAGACCATCAAGGACAACAACCACCCGAGCCACGGCCTGTTCACCCCGCTATCATCCAGAAGGCGAGGTCAATACAGGTGCATCAAAGCTGGGACCGAGAGACTAAAAAACAGCTTCTATCTCAAGGCCATCAGACTGTTAAACAGCCATCACTAACACAGAGAGGCTGCTGCCTACATACTGACTCGAACATTGGCCACTTTAATAAATGGATCACTAGCCACTTTAATAAATGTTTACATATCTTATATTAGTCATCTCATACTGTATTTTATACCATCTATTGCATCTTGCCTATGCCGCTCGGTCATCGCTCATCCACATATTTATATGTACATATTCTCATTCACCCCTTTAGATTTGTGTGTATTAGGGAGTCGTTGGGGAATTGTTAGATTACTTTAGATATTACTGCACTGTCGGAACTAGAAGCACAAGAATTATGCTACACTCACATTAACATCTGCTAACCATGTGTATGTGACCAAAGAAATGTGATTTAATTTGCTTGATCACTGGGTCTGATTGGTAAATAAAGCTGCTTTTCATCCACCCATGCTCAGTGAGAATCGTCTGCCACATAAACATGACCTTAACCAATCGATGGCAATGCCAGAGATTCCCACCCACCTCTCCAGCCGGTCGACAAGAATGTTATGATAAATAGTATCAAAACATGGCACTGAAATCCTAAAGAACTAGGATAGAGAACTAGGATAGAGAACTAGGATAGAGAACTAGGATAGAGAACTAGGATAGAGAACTAGGATAGAGAACTAGGATAGAGAACTAGGATAGAGAACTAGGATAGAGCATTCACCGGCATCAGCAATCATTACTGACTTTTAATGAAACAGTTTGTGTGCTGTGAAGTGAGCGGAAGGCTGACAATTAAAAAATAAAATAAGTTGTTGATACAAAAAAAAAGCCACCAATTGTTTGAAAACAACTTTTTCATAAAATGTTGGATAAAAGGGAGGGAGATTGTAACAATAGACACAATGTTGGGGCCAACAGTAGGCATAACCTCTGAGTAGTCTAGTAGGGGCCACGTCTAAGGGGCAGGAAGAGGTCCTCATTGTGAGCTACAGTATCAAAAAGAGACTCAAAATGAGCGAAAGGAAGCAGTAGACGTTCTCAGAATAGTTGTCTGAATTGGCCCCTGACCAGAAATACTGGTGTGGGTTGGCTACTGTCAATCTGGGATTCAATATTTGTCTGTATATTTTCTGTAAAGAATCGTGAAAACTGTTCAAATAGATCTGAGGATCGATAATATCACTTTTAGCGGGGCACCAACAACACGATCAACTGTTTTAAAACAGAATGTTCAAGTTGTGGCAGTTTTCTGAGATCAAGGTAGAGGCGTAGTCCGCAACGTTGTGATTTCTCATCATATCCTCAGAGAATCATTTACGTTTGTAGGGCTTCCGTTTACATTCAGCCTTTCATGAGTTCACTTTTAAAAAGCCCAAAAAGCCCATTTAACCATAAAACGGAAATGGCATAAAACGGAAATTGTGAACAGTTGTTTACTTTGTCAGGTCGAGGTTTCCATCCAGCAACTTGTTGACCAAGTTCAAACAACGCAGCTTTGAAATAATCAATTTCTTATCTTTATAACAATGGGTATACATCTTGAAATGTAAATATATTTCAACTTACCCCTCATTCGTTCACTTGCTGTGGTACAGCAACAGTTGCCGACGACCTGAAATCTCCCCACCGCCATCTGAAGGCTCGTCGTCAGTCCTTTATTTGAGCCGGATCCTCTCCGTTTTGGACTGTTTTGTTCCGGAGCCTATTTGGTTTGCGCAATATTGTAATTTATGTGTGAGAAGCGCGCCGGTATCTCTCACATAACAAGAATGAGATTGACTTTCTATGATCTCTCTCTCTCTCTCTCTCTCTCTCTCTCTCTCTCTCTCTCCTCTCTTCTCTCTCCTCTCTCTCTCTCTCTCTCTCTCTCTCTAGCGCGCGAAGGGTTCTGAAGGAACTGCATCACCACTGATACATGTAAATACATTTGTCAAAGTTATATAATTACTGCTGTCTGTTCAGAAATAATTTAGAATAACCTACTACACCACGATAAGGACTTAAAAAAAAAAATGTTTAAAATAGCGGAGCGTTGTGGATTTGTAGCCCAATAACAAGGAACAGCCTTAGGTCGGGAACGCTGTTCCTTGTTATTGGGCTACAATCCATCGTTTTACAAAGTGAAACGAGAGAGAGGGAGGCTTTTGGCATCAACCATCACAAGCGAGTGAGCTGCGCACCATCGGGCGAGTCAGTGAAACTGGAAAGCAATTTTAGGACAAAGCTGTTTAGATGCCAGATTCAGTTAAGCGGTCTCGATGCCAGCTTCAGTTCAGCGGTCTCGATGCCAGCTTCAGTTCAGCAGTCTCGATGCCAGCTTCATTTATGCCGTCTCGATGCCAGCTTCAGTTATGCAGTCTCGATGCCAGCTTCAGTTATGCGGTCTCGATGCCAGCTTCAGTTATGCAGTCTCGATGCCAGCTTCAGTTAAGCGGTCTCGCTGCCAGCTTCAGTTAAGCGGTCTCGATGCCAGCTTCAGTTATGCAGTCTCGATGCCAGCTTCAGTTAAGCGGTCTCGATGCCAGCTTCAGTTATGCGGTATCGATGCCAGCTTCAGTTATGCCGTCTCGATGCCAGCTTCAGTTATGCGGTCTCGATGCCAGCTTCAGTTATGCGGTCTTGATGCCAGCTTCAGTTATGCAGTCTTGAAGCCAGCTTCAGTTAAGCGGTCTCGCTGCCAGCTTCAGTTATGCGGTTAAAATGCCAGCTTCAGTTAAGTGGTCTCGATGCCAGCTTCAGTTAAGCGGTCTCGATGCCAGCTTCAGTTATGCAGTCTCGATGCCAGCTTCAGTTATGCGGTCTCGATGCCAGCTTCAGTTAAGCGGTCTCGATGCCAGCTTCAGTTATGCGGTCTCGATGCCAGCTTCAGTTATGCGGTCTCGATGCCAGCTTCAGTTAAGCGGTCTCGATGCCAGCTTCAGTTAAGCGGTCTCGATGACAGCTTCAGTTATGCGGTCTCGATGCTAGCTTCAGTTATGCGGTCTCGAAGCCAGCTTCAGTTAAGTGGTCTCGATGACAGCTTCAGTTATGCGGTCTCGATGCTAGCTTCAGTTATGCGGTCTCGAAGCCAGCTTCAGTTAAGCGGTCTCGATGCCAGCTTCAGTTATGCGGTCTCGATGCCAGCTTCAGTTATGCGGTCTCGATGCCAGCTTCAGTTATGCGGTCTCGATGCCAGCTTCAGTTATGCGGTATCGATGCCAGCTTCAGTTATATGGTCTCGATGCCAGCTTCAGTTATGCGGTCTCGATGCTAGCTTCAGTTATGCGGTCTCGAAGCCAGCTTCAGTTAAGTGGTCTCAATGACAGCTTCAGTTATGCGGTCTCGATGCTAGCTTCAGTTATGCGGTCTCGAAGCCAGCTTCAGTTAAGCGGTCTCGATGCCAGCTTCAGTTATGCGGTCTCGATGCCAGCTTCAGTTATGCGGTCTCGATGCCAGCTTCAGTTATGCGGTATCGATGCCAGCTTCAGTTATATGGTCTCGATGCCAGCTTCAGTTCAGTCTGCTCTCGATTGAACTGTATAAGGTGCATCTCCAGTAGCTGTCTATATTCTATCTTTCGCTATGTCACTAGTGTTAGATACTAACCTATTCACAGATCTATGATCATATTTCCCGAACCTTGTTCCTACCCATTTTTACATTTACATTTTAGTCATTTAGTAGACGCTGTTATCTAGAGCGTCGTACAGTTATAGTGCATTCGGGTTTAGATAGCTAGGTGGAACAACCATATCAGTCACAGTAAAAACATTTTTCCTCAAAGTAGCTATCAGCAAAGTCAGCGCTAATACGGGGAAAAGTCACGTCCGAGTGTTTGTTCACGAAATGTACGTTGATTGGATATTTTATTATGCATAAGCATAACCTAACCAGACTCTCTCTCTCTCTCTCTCTCTCTCTCTCTCTCTCTCTCTCTCTCTCTCTCTCTCTCTCTCTCTCTCTCTCTCTCTCTCTCTCTCTCTCTCTCTCTCTCTCTCTCTCTCTCTCTCTGTGTGTTTGCCTTAAATAAACAACCATTAAATGACAGTGTCCATCCACTAGATGGCGCCAGCGAGCTGCTATGAACGTTATCCTCCATCTCTCCCTTTGAGGCATATGTTGCCTTCAACTACAGATCTGAGATAAGATTTCATTATCCATATTCCTAAATATGGGCATGGAATGATGGAATGTAACCATCCATCTTTAATGTAGCTCTGGAATCACATTGAAAACGTTGGAACCCATTCAAATCTAAAAGGAGTTATCTAGGTTCATGCCTTTTAAAACGGGTTCATCCATTTCCAAATTGTCCCACTATAGGGACAAAGGTAATCTACATCGCACTCATATTAAAACCCTTTTGTTTCCTCATGTCTCTCAGAACATTATTGTTTAACCTTTTCCACCTGCACCCGATTGATTGTTAAACGGGTAAAGATGAACAGGACATAAAATAATCATTGATTTAGTAGTTTAAAAAAAAAAAAAAAAATCGTTACATTCAGCACATTCAAATCACTAAAAAGAAAGATACAGAATAATGTCACAGTGAAATTATACATACAGTAAACATTTTTATGTTTGCTTCTGCAATGCCACCCTATTCCCTTTAGAGTGCGCTACTTTTAACCAGGAAGTCCTAAGGTGGATAGGGTGTCATTTTGGATGGTACCTATGTCCAGTGGTGTAAAGTACTTAAGTTGTACTTTAAAGTGTTTTTACTTAAGTCGTTTTTTGGAGTATCTGTACTTTAATTTACTAATTATATGTTTGACTACTTTTACTTCACTACATTCCGAAAGAAAATAATGTACTTTTTATTACATACATTTTCCCTGAGAACCCAAAGTACTAGTTACATTTTCAATGCTTAGCGGGACAGGAAAATGGTCCAATTCATGCACTTATCAAGAGAACATCCCTGGTCATCCCTACTGCCTCTGATCTGGCGGACTCACTAAACACAAATGCTTTGTTTGAGGCCGGACTTGAACCCGATTGAACATCTCTGGAGAGACCTGAAAATAGCTGTGCAGCGACGCTCCCCATCCGACCTGACAGAGCTTGAGAGTGATCTGCAGAGAAGAATGGGAGAGAAACTCCACAAATACAGGTGTGCCAAGCTTGTAGCGTCATACCCAAGAAGACTTGTAAAATCACTGCCAAAGGTGCTTCAACAAAGTACTGAGTAAAGGGTCTGAATAAATGTGATATTTCAGTTTTTTATTTTTCTTACATTTGCAAAAAAATGTCTAAATACCTGTTTTTTGCTTTGTCATTATGTGGTATTGTGTGTAGATTTATGAGAGAGAGAAAATGATTTAATCCATTTTTAGAATAAGGCTGTAACGTAACAAAATGGAGGGAAAAAAGGTGGCTGCCATTTTGCAACAAGAACTTTTGATCAGTAGATCGGTAGTTATTAAACCCCAAAATCCGGCTTCGACTTACACTCATTTGCTCTGGACTATCTCTATAATTCCAACCCAAGAGGAAATGCCGGCGTTACAGAGGCAAGAGAGGGAGGATCCTGGTGAGATTAAGGTGAAAGGAAAACCGGTCACCTCTTACGTCCATTCTACTAGCCAATGTACAGTCATTTGATAATAAGATGAATAACTTCTGATCGGGGGATCTGCGACCAACGGGACTCTCAAAACTGCAATATTTTTTGCTTTTCAGAAACACGGCTCTTGGACAAGATACCCCCCACGGCTATCCAACTCGATGGATTCTCCGTTCACCGGCCGGACAGGACAGTGGAGTCAGGGAAGTCGAGGGGGGGAGGGGTTTGCCTCTATATCAACTCCAACTGGTGTTCTAACTCCAGTGCGGTGGAAGAGTCGACCCACTGTTCACCCGTCTTAGAATACCTGATGGTCAAATGCCGACCTTTCTACCTCCCGAGGGAGTTTTCAGTTGTTATTGTGACTGTTGTTATACATTCCACCTCAGGACAAGAGAAATAACAACCTGGCGCTTAATGAACTGTACAAGGCTATAAACAAGCAGGAAAACCTAGATCCAGAGGCTGCCTTTCTGATTGTGAGTGATTTTAATTCTGCGTCACTAAGACACGTGATGCCCAACTTCCATCAACATGTCTCCTTCACCACTAGGGGGCGGTAAAGTCCTAGACCACTTCTATTCCGCCCACAAGCAAGCATACAAGGCCCTCCGCACACAGAACTATTGTAGACAACCCTGAGGCTACGACCGAAGACAGGAATAAGTACAAGAAGTCCCGCTATGACTGCTACAGAATCATCAAATGAGCCAAAGGACAATATGAGAACAAGGTGGAATCATACTACACAGGCTCCAACGCTCGCCAAATGTTGCAGGGGCTACATTTCATTATGGATTACAAAGGAAGACCCAACCGTGATCTGCCTAACAATGCCTCTCCCAGACGAATTCAATGCATTTTATGCATGCTTTGAAAACAACAACATCAAGCCGGCGTGAGGGCCGTCACCGACCCAGAGGATTGGGTGATCTCACTCTCCGAGGCCGACGTGAGAAGGGTCTTTAATAAGGTCAACACCGGCAAGGCCGAGGGCCCCGACGGTACCCCAGGGCGCATTCTCAGAGTAGGCGCAGAACAGCTGACAGGCGTATTCACAGTAATTTTCAACTCCTTGTCCCAGTCTGTAATCCCCACATGTTTTAAAGATGACTACCATCATTTCTGTTCCCCAGAACTGAAAGGCTTCATTCCACAATGCCTACCACCCTGTAGCACTCACCTCTGTAATCATGAAGTGCTTTGAGAGGCTGGTTATGGCTCACATTAGATCCACCATCCCAGATGCACTTCAATTTGCATACCGCCCCAACAGTTCCATAGACAACGAAATCTCAATTGTTCTCCACACTGCCCTCACCCACCTACATAAGAGGATTACCTATGTGAGAATGCTGTTCATTGACTACAGCTCAGCCTTCAACAGCATTATCCCCTCCAAGCTCGTCACCAAGCTTAGGACTGGGTCTGAACACCTCCCTCTGCAACTGGACCCTGGACATCTTGACGGGCCGACCCCAGGTAGGCAACATCACCTCCGCCACGCTTACCCTTAACACAGGGGCCACCACAGAGGTGTGTGCTTACTCCCCTCCTGTACTCCCTGTTTACCCATGACTGCGTGGCCACGCACGACTCCAACACCATTATCAAGTTCGCTGATGACTTGACGGTGGTAGGCCTGATCACTGGCGATGATGAGTCAGCCTACAGGGAGGAGATCAGAGTCCTGTGATGCTGGAGCAACAACCTCTCCCCCAATGTCAGCAAGACAGAGTCCAGTGTCTGTGTTCTTTTGTCCATCTTAATCTTTTCTTTTTATTGGCCAGTCTGAGATATGGCTTTTTCTTTGCAACTCTGCTTAGAAGGCCAGCATCCTGGAGTCGCCTCTTCACTGTGGTCGTTGAGACTTGTGTTTTGCGGGTACTATTTAATGAAGCTGCCAGTTGAGGACTTGTTAGGCGTCTGTTTCTCAAACTAGACACTCTAATGCACTTGCTCAGTTGTGCACCGGGGCCTCCCACTCGTCTTTCTATTCTGGTTAGAGCCAGTTTGCGCTGTTCTGTGAAGGGTGTAGTACACAGCGTTGTACGAGATCTTCAGTTTCTTGGCAATTTCTCGCTTGGAATAGCCTTCATTTCTCAGAACATGAATAAACTGATGCGTTTCAGAAGAAAGTTCTTTGTTTCTGGACATTTTGAGCCTGTGATCAAACCCACAAATGCTGATGCTCCAGACACTCAACTACTCTAAAGAAGGCCAGTTTTATTGATTCTTTAATCAGGACAACAGTTTTCAGCTGTGCTAACATAATTGCAAAAGGGTTTTCTAATGATCAATTAGCCGTTAAAAATGATAAACTTGTATTAGCTGACACAATGTGCCATTGGAACACAGGAGTGATGGTTGCTGATTGTCACGTCCTGACCAGTAGAGGGTGTAGTTGGGTCAGGACGTGGCAGAAGGGAGTGAGTGTTTTATTGTTTCATTTAATTTTGGCCGTGTGACTTCCAATCAAGCACAGCTGTAGAGGGTTGTGGTTGATTGGGAGTCACACATAAGTTGCCTACGTTTCCGTTGTGTGGTGTGGGTAATTGTTCTTGTCACTGTTGTTGCACCTGACAGGCCTGTGTTGGCTGTCAGTTTTGTTGTTTTGTGTATTGCATAGTGTTCGTAACATTAAAAATGACGAACCCTAACTCCGCCGCATTTTGGTCCACTTCTTCCGTAGACAGCCGTTACACTGATAATGGGCCTCTGTACGCCTATGTAGATATTCCATAAAAAAATCGGCCGTTTTCAGCTACAATAGTCATTTACAACATTACCAATGTCTACACTGTATTTCTGATCAATTTGATGTTATTTTTTATTTTAATGGACAAAGAATTTGCTTTTCTTTCAAAAACAAGGACATTTCTAAGTGACCCCAAACTTTTGAACAGTAGTGTACATCCATGTCCTTTTCGTTGAAAGACGGTACAAGCCGGCTGTTCCGACCAAGATCAAACTCTGTTGAAGGTGCAGGATGACCTGACTGGATTCAGGATGACCTGACTGGATTCAGGATGACCTGAATGGATTCAGGATGACCTGACTGGATTCAGGATGACCTGACTGGATTCAGGATGACCTGACTGGATTCAGGATGACCTGACTGGATTCAGGATGACCTGACTGGATTCAGGATGACCTGACTGGATTCAGGATGACCTGACTGGATTCAGGATGACCTGAATGGATTCAGGATGACCTGACTGGATTCAGGATGACCTGACTGGATTCAGGATGACCTGACTGGATTCAGGATGACCTGAATGGATTCAGGATGACCTGACTGGATTCAGGATGACCTGAATGGATTCAGGATGACCTGACTGGATTCAGAGTGCTTCCAGATCTGTCTCTTTCAATCGAATGGCATGAGCACATTGTTCTTGTTCTAGTCTGGCTGCACGTTCTTCCTGATCTTGTTCTAGTCTGGCTGCACGTTCTTCCTGATCTTGTTCTAGTCTGGCTGCACGTTCTTCTTGTTCTAGTCTGGCTGCACGTTCTTCTTGTTCTAGTCTGGCTGCACGTTCTTCTTGTTCTAGTCTGGCTGCACGTTCTTCCTGATCTTGTTCTAGTCTGGCTGCACGTTCTTCCTGATCTTGTTCTAGTCTGGCTGCACGTTCTTCTTGTTCTAGTCTGGCTGCACGTTCTTCTTGATCTAGTCTGGCTGCACGTTCTTCCTGATCTTGTTCTAGTCTGGCTGCACGTTCTTCTTGTTCTTGTTCTAGTCTGGCTGCACGTTGTTCTTGTTCTAGTCTGGCTGCACGTTCTTCTTGTTCTTGTTCTAGTCTGGCTGCACGTTCTTCCTGATCTTGTTCTAGTCTGGCTGCACGTTCTTCTTGTTCTAGTCTGGCTGCACGTTCTTCTTGTTCTTGTTCTAGTCTGGCTGCACGTTCTTCTTGATCTTGTTCTAGTCTGGCTGCACGTTCTTCCTGATCTTGTTCTAGTCTGGCTGCACGTTCTTCCTGATCTTGTTCTAGTCTGGCTGCACGTTCTTCCTGATCTTGTTCTAGTCTGGCTGCACGTTCTTCCTGATCTTGTTCTAGTCTGGCTGCACGTTCTTCCTGATCTTGTTCTAGTCTGGCTGCACGTTCTTCCTGATCTTGTTCTAGTCTGGCTGCACGTTCTTCCTGATCTTGTTCTAGTCTGGCTGCACGTTCTTCCTGATCTTGTTCTAGTCTGGCTGCACGTTCTTCCTGATCTTGTTCTAGTCTGGCTGCACGTTCTTCCTGATCTTGTTCTAGTCTGGCTGCACGTTCTCTCCCCTCATCATCTCCTCCCTGCACATTTTTGTACAAGAAGATCAGGTCATTCCTGATAGGATGAGATTTGAGCTCCTCCCCCTGTCCCAGGAGCCTCAGGTGCTGACTCATCCTGGTGGCCATTTTGTGCCCGCGGCCTTAACACACAGACAAACCTACCAGGAGTTTCTCAAGAGGTTTCATTAAGGGAAGGAGACGCATGGAAACTTTCCTAGAGGTTTTCAGAGGAGGAAAATGGCTGTAAATGAAGAGCTGAACTTCATGTTGATGGAGCTCAAGTTAAACACACTTATCTTATGTTATCCAGAAATGGTTTGCTATAAAGACAAGATTGTAAAGCATCTTTAAGAACCCAAAGAGCTTTTCAGTGTTTGAGTTAGATACTAGGCTACCACAGTACCAAAATGACTGGTATACCTCATAGAGAGGTTAGGGAAAACCTCTCTGCTGCAGTACGGACAGACATAGTTTAGTGTTTCGTATCTGGCACTGATATACGACTTTTCTTTCTCTCTGTGTGTGTGTGTGTGTGTGTGTGTGTGTGTGTGTGTGTGTGTGTGTGTGTGTGTGTGTGTGTGTGTGTGTGTGTGTGTGTGTGTGTGTGTGGGAAAGGACTCGGTGTTCTTTCGTAGTGGAAGCTTCCACGTGTTAGGCTGTTGCTATCATCATGATTGCTTCCAGATGAGAATCTCAATCCGTCCTCTTTTTCCCTTACTTACTGTTCCAGTAGCCTGTACCTCCGTTACCCTCAGTGGCGGTTCTGGACCATTTCAACTGGGGGGGGCCAAGCTAGGGCCAGTTGTACTGTTAGAGGGGCCAGTTACATTAGACGTTATTGTTGTCATATCGTTTTCTTCACTGCATTAGCAGGCAAAAGACCATGTTCATAATCATTAGTGTTCCGCGTTGCCACTGTCTATTAACGGATGTAAAAAAAAGAATGATAGCAAAAATTAGTTATGTAAAAATTATTTCATACTCCACATTTAGGGGGGCCACAAGGGGGTCCAAAATTGTTGTCACAGGGGCACTGCCCCTCCCCCCCAGAACCTTCTCTCTCTCTTCCTCCCCCATCTCTCTCTCTCCCCCTAACTCTCTCTTTCTCCCTGTCTCTCTATCTCTCTCCTCCCTCTCTCCCCCTCTCTCTCTCTTCCTACTCTGTCTCTTTCTCCCTCCCTCTCCCTCTCTCTCTCTCTCTCTCTCTCTCCCTAATCTGACCCTGTCTCTTTCTCCCTCCCTCCCTCCCCATGTCTCTCCCTCTCTCTCCTACTATGTCCCTGTCTCACTATCTCCCTCCCTCCCTCCTTTGACCCTGGGCTGTGTAGTTATGTACTCATGTCTGCTACATGTATGATGATGTAATACAGGAATGTAAATGTTTTTGCTTTGTTATTCTGTTTGTTCAGATTCATTGTGTGTGTGAGTGTAATGGATTTGAGAGTTGACTGTCTGGGTTTCTGAGTAGGGCTGGGGGGGGATTGCCAGGGACCTCACAATACGATTTTATTGATACTTGTTTGCTGATAGGATACGTATTGTGATTCTCACCGTTCTATATGTTTTGCAGTTCAATGCTGAAAACAAAAAATGGCTCCTTATTTAAAAAAATAAGATGGAGAACAAGCTATAAAAAAAAACAGCCGACTAGCATAATATTGTCATATTGTCAAAAACGATACGATATATCGTTAAAGCTTTATTTAAATCACTAGTTCTGAGTCTTTATGGTGCGTTTTGTGTGGTTGTGAATACATCAAATGTTATTGGTCGCAGACACACACGTGGCTGTGTTTACAGGGGCATTCTAGAATCCCAGAAATGTTCCATACGCCCCCCCCCAAAAAAACTTTATTTAGCTCAAATGTTGTATTTCCTGTTTCTGTAGCGTGAGGCAGCTTGATGTACAATGAACAAAAAATATAAACGCAACATGTAAAGTGTTGGTCCCATGTTTTATGAGCTGAAATAAAAGATCCCAGAAATGTTCCATACGCACAAAAAAAAGTCTCTCAAATGTTGTGCACAAATTTGTTTACATCCCTGTTAGTGAACATTTCTCCTTATGCCAAGATAATCCAGCCACCTGACAGGTGTGGCATATCAAAAAAGCTGATTAAACAGCGCGATCATTACACAGGTGCACCTTGTGCTGGGGGACATTAAAAGGCCAACAGATGCGTATGTGCAGTTTTGTCACACAACACAACGCCACAGATGATGTCAAGTTTAGAGGGAGCGTGGAATTGTCATGCTGACTGCAGGAATGTCCACCAGAGCTGTTGCCAGATAATTGAATGTTCATTTGTCTACCATAAGCCGCCTCCAATGTCGTTTTAGAGAATTTGGCAGTACGTTCAACCGGCTTCACAACCGCAGACCTCATGTATGGCGTCGTGTGGGTGAGCAGTTCGCTGATGTCAACGTTGTGAACAGAGCGCCCCATGGTGGCGGTGGGGTTATGGTATGGGCAGGCATAAGCTACGGACAACGAACACAATTGCATTTGATCAATGGCAATTTGAGATACCGTGACGAGATCCTGAGGCCCATTGTCGTGCCATTCATCCACCGCCATCACCTCATGTTTAAGCATGATAATGCATGGGCCCATGTTGCAAGGATCTGTACACAATTCCTGGAAGCTGAAAATCTCCCAGTTCTTCTATGGCCTGCATACTCACCAGACATATGTCACAGGCCGGCTCATAGCCTGTGGCAAAAATGAGAGGACATCGACAACTGGTATAGGCCAATTCAAAACGTACTTTATTATAAAACAAAACTATTAACTATAAACAAAGAAAAAGGAATGAGGTGTGGAAATGTCATAATGTAAGGTGTATGTAAGGTGCATGGATGCGTGAATATGTATGTGTAAACATGACTGAGTGGAAACTAAATACATCTACAAAGGAACAAACAAAAACCGGATCATACCTGGAGGAGCAGGGAGAAAGAGAGCAAGGCCAGCGAGCCAGAAGCTCAGCGAGGAGCCAGACCAGCCAGACCCGACAGACCAGACAGACCAGCCAGACCAGACAGACCAGAGAGAGGTTAGTGGAGCAGTTGGTTAAATACCCTGAGCCCAGGTGGCTCCAATCACACCAGCTGCAATCACTAACGACCCTCCTCTGCCTGCAGGGGAAACCACCCCTGCACTGCAGAGGAGGAGCCGTGACACATGTCACCCATTGAGCACGTTTGGGATGCTCTGGATCGACGTGTACGACAGCGTGTTCCAGTTCCCACCAAAATCCAGCCACTTCTCACAGCCATTGAAGAGCAGTGGGACAACATTCCACAGGTCACAATCAACAGCCGGACCAACTCTATGTGAAGGAGATGTCGCGCTGCATGAGGCAAAATGGTGGTCACACCAGACACTGACTGGTTTTCTGATCCATGCCCCTACCTTTTTTTTTTTAAAGATATCTGTGATCAACACATGCGTATCTGTATTCCCATAGATTATCCTACTGAATGTATTTTTAATTGACTGAATTCCTTATATGAACTGTAACTCAGTAAAAACCTGAGAAATTGTTGCATGTTGGGATTATATTTTTGTTCAGTGTAGGTTTTATTTACTTTGGTGTTTGTGTTCCTCTGGTTGCCCTTTTCTTATCGCAACATGTCACACATTTTGCTGTGATGATTTCACACTGCGGTTTTTCACCTAACACATACGGAAGCTTATCAATATTAGATTTCTGTATTTTTTTATTCTCTCTCTCTTTCTCACTCTATAATTATTACCTGACCTCTCTCTCTCGTCTTCCCTCTCTCTTTCTGTCTTGTCCTTCCTCTCTCTCTCTCGTCTTCCCTCTCCCTTTCTGTCTTGTCCTTCCTCTCTCTCTCTCGTCTTCCCTCTCTCTCTCTTTCTGTCTTGTCCTTCCTCTCTCTCTCTCGTCTTCCCTCTCTCTTTCTGTCTTGTCCTTCCTCTTTCTCTCTCGTCTTCCCTCTCTCTTTCTGTCTTGTCCTTCCTCTCTCTCTCGTCTTCCCTCTCTCTTTCTGTCTTGTCCTTCCTCTCTCTCTCTCGTCTTCCCTCTGTCTTTCTGTCTTGTCCTTCCTCTCTCTCTCTCGTCTTCCCTCTCTCTTTCTGTCTTGTCCTTCCTCTCTCTCCTCGTCTTCCCTCTCTCTTTCTGTCTTGTCCTTCCTCTCTCTCTCTCCACTTCTCATTTTCCATTCTGCCTTTCAATTCTATTTTCCATGTCTCTTTTTATTCCCATGTTCTACCCTACCAAGCTCTTTTCCTCTCATCCCTCTCTCTCATTGTATTCTATCCAATTATCAACTGATATCACAAGATATCAGCCTCATTCTGGTCTGTCTGTCTGTCTGTCTGTCTGTCTGTCTGTCTGTCTGTCTGTCTGTCTGTCTGTCTGTCTGTCTGTCCTGTCTGTCTGTCTGTCTGTCTGTGTCTCTCTGCCCGCCTGCCTGTCTGCAGTTATTGTCTCTATCTTTCCCCTCCTGTCCTTCCCTGTGTCCCTTCGGTCCCTCCTAGACCTTAGCATACACACACACACACACACACACACACACACACACACATGGTTTTGATAACAAGGAGAGAGGAATGGAGAGGGACACAGAAAAAGAAAAACAGAGAGTCAGTGTTGCCAGTAAGTTTTACAACAGAGCTGTGACTCTCTGCTTTGGAATCTGTTCTTCCTCTATTGCACAACAACCGCGAAATAACAGAGGGAGGGAGAAGGGGGGGTTTCTCTCTCTGGTTCTGAAAGCACTATGTTTAGTATGTTTGGCAGGGATGGAGAAGGCAGGAGGTGTGTCAGACCGACATGCTGTATTTTGATTCAAGAAGCTTTGTTGTCACGGGAGACGCTATAGAGGGAGGGGCCACAGAGAGAGTGTGTGTGTATAAAAAAGGTCCTTCAACTCCAAACTGCCTGAAGACGCAAGATACCAGCCAGGTACTGCTATTACTACTGCTACTAATACAGACTACTGCTATTACTACTGCTACTATTACTACTACTGCTATTACTACTGCTACCAATACAGACTGCTACTATTACTACTGCTACCAATACAGACTACTGCTATTACTACTGCTACCAATACAGACTACTGCTACTATTACTACTGCTACTATTACTACTGCTACTATTACTACTGCTACCAATACAGTCTACTGCTACTATTACTACTGCTACTATTACTACTGCTACTATTACTACTGCTACTATTACTACTGCTACTATTACTACTGCTACCAATACAGACTGCTACTATTACTACTGCTACTATTACTACTGCTACTATTACTACTGCTACCAATACAGACTGCTACTATTACTACTGCTACTATTACTACTGCTACCAATACAGACTACTGCTATTACTACTGCTACTAATACAGACTACTGCTACTACTACTGCTACTAATACAGACTACTGCTATTACTACTGCTACCAATACAGTCTACTGCTACTATTACTACTGCTACTAATACAGACTACTGCTATTACTACTGCTACCAATACAGTCTACTGCTACTATTACTACTGCTACTAATACAGACTACTGCTATTACTACTGCTACCAATACAGACTACTGCTATTACTACTGCTACCAATACAGACTACTGCTATTACTACTGCTACCAATACAGACTACTGCTACTATTACTACTGCTACCAATACAGACTACTGCTATTACTACTGCTACCAATACAGTCTACTGCTACTATTACTACTGCTACTAATACAGACTACTGCTATTACTACTGCTACCAATACAGACTACTGCTATTACTACTGCTACCAATACAGACTACTGCTACTATTACTACTGCTACTATTACTACTGCTATTACTACTGCTACTAATACAGACTGCTCTATTACTACTGCTACCAATACAGACTGCTACTATTACTACTGCTACTAATACAGACTACTGCTATTACTACTGCTACTAATACAGACTGCTCTATTACTACTGCTACCAATACAGTCTGCTACTGTTACTACTGCTACAAATTTCAGACTGCTACTATTACTACTGCTACTAATACAGACTACTGCTATTACTACTGCTACCAATACAGACTGCTACTATTACTACTGCTACTAATACAGACTACTGCTATTACTACTGCTACCAATACAGACTGCTACTATTACTACTGCTACTAATACAGACTACTACTATTACTACTGCTACCAATACAGACTGCTACTATTACTACTGCTACCAATACAGACTACTACTATTACTACTGCTATCAATACAGCCTGCTACTATTACTACTGCTACTAATACAGACTGCTACTATTACTACTGCTACTATTACTACTGCTACTATTACTACTGCTACTAATACAGACTGCTACTATTACTACTGCTACTATTACTACTGCTACCAATACAGACTGCTACTATTACTACCAATACAGACTGCTACTATTACTACTGCTACCAATACAGACTACTGCTATTACTACTGCTACTAATACAGACTGCTACTATTACTACCAATACAGACTGCTACTATTACTACTGCTACCAATACAGACTACTGCTATTACTACTGCTACTAATACAGACTGCTACTATTGCTACTGCTACCAATACAGACTACTGCTATTACTACTGCTACTAATACAGACTGCTACTATTACTACTGCTACCAATATAGACTACTGCTATTACTACCAATACAGACTGCTACTATTACTACTGCTACTAATACAGACTACTGCTATTACTACTGCTACTATTACTACTGCTACTAATACAGACTGCTACTATTACTACTGCTACTAATACAGACAGCTACTATTACTACTGCTACTATTACTACTGCTACCAATACAGACTGCTACTATTACTTCTGCTTCTAATACAGCTACAAATATAGACCAATACTATTACTACTGCTAGTAATACAGACTACTAATATTACTACTGCTACTAATACAGACTGCTACTACTACTGCTATCATTACAGACTTCTACTATTACTTCTGCTACTAATACAGCTACACATACAGACTAATAATATTACTACTGCTACTAATACAGACTGCTACTATTATTACTACTGCTACCAATACAGACTGCTACTTCTACCACTACCAATACAGACTAATACTACTGCTACCAATACAGACTAATACTATTGCTACCAATACAGACTGCTACTATTACTACTGCTACCTATACAGACTACTACTATTACTACTGCTACCAATACAGACTGCTACTACTACTGCTACCAATACAGACTGCTATTATTACTGCTACTAATACAGACTGCTACTATTACTACTGCTACTAATACAGACTGCTACTATTACTACTGCTACTAATACAGACTGCTATTATTACTACTGCTACTAATACAGACTGCTACTATTACTACTGCTACTAATACAGACTGCTACTATTACTACTGCTACTAATACAGACTGCTATTATTACTACTGCTACTAATACAGACTGCTACTATTACTACTGCTACTAATACAGACTGCTACTATTACTACTGCTACTAATACAGACTGCTATTATTACTACTGCTACTATTACAGACTGCTACTATTACTACTGCTACGAATACAGACTGCTACTATTACTACTGCTACTAATACAGACTACTACTATTACTACTGCTACCAATACAGACTGCTACTATTACTACTGCTACCAATACAGACTACTACTATTACTACTGCTACCAATATAGACTACTACTATTACTACTGCTACTATTACTACTGCTACTAATAAAGACTGCTACTATTACTACTGCTACTAATACAGACTACTACTATTACTACTGCTACTATTACTACTGCTACTTACCACTGCTACCAATACAGACTGCTACTATTACTACTGCTACTAATACATACTGCTACTATTACTACTGCTACCATTACAGACTGCTACTATTATTACTGCTACTAATACAGATTGCTACTATTACTACTGCTACTAATACAGACTACTACTATTACTACTGCTACCAATACAGACTGCTACCATTACTACTGCTACTAATACAGACTACTGCTATTACTACTGCTACTAATACAGACTGCTACTATTACTACTGCTACTATTACTACTGCTACCAATACAGACTGCTACTATTACTACTGCTACTAATACAGACTACTACTATTACTACTGCTACTATTACTACTGCTACTAATACAGACTGCTACTACTACTATTACTACCAATACAGACTGCTACTATTACTACAGCTACTAATACAGACTGCTACTATTACTACTGCTACCAATACAGACTACTTCTACTGCTACCAATACAGACTACTACTATTAGTACTGCTACCAATACAGACACTACTATTAGTACTGCTACCAATACAGACTGCTACTATTACTACTGCTACCAATATAGACTGCTACTATTACTACCAATACAGACTGCTACTATTACTACTGCTACCAATATAGACTACTACTATTACTACTGCTACCAATACAGACTGCTACTATTACTACTGCTACCAATATAGACTGCTACTATTACTACTGCTACCAATACAGACTACTGCTATTACTACTGCTACTAATACGGACTGCTACTATTACTACTGCTACCAATACAGACTGCTACTATTACTACTGCTACCAATACAGACTGCTACTATTTCTACTGCTACCAATACAGACTGCTACTATTACTACTGCTACCAATATAGACTGCTACTATTACTACTGCTACCAATACAGACTACTGCTATTACTACTGCTACTAATACGGACTGCTACTATTACTACTGCTACCAATACAGACTGCTACTATTACTACTGCTACCAATATAGACTACTACTATTACTACCAATACAGACTACTTCTACTGCTACCAATACAGACTGCTACTATGTAATAATACCGGACTGCCTCAGAACCCGTGTGGATTTGATCTCCCGAACTAAAACAATATTTCATCATCTTCTCCTCAGCTCTCTGCTACCATCACCATCATCATCACCATCATCATCATCACCATCATTATGAGGTGGGACAGTTGGAATGGGATTTGTTTAGTTTTTTGGAACAAGGTGGAATCAATGTGACTTTACATTGTGGTGTGTGTGTTCCTGAATGCAACACATTCCTGCTTGCCTGTGTGTGTATGTTATTGTATGTATATTTCTGTGTGTGGCCTTCCTTCCTGCCTGCCTGCCTGCCTGCCTGCCTGCCTGCCTGCCTGCCTTCCTTCCTTCCTTCCTTCCTTCCTTCCTGCCTGCCTGCCTGCCTGCCTGCCTGCCTGCCTGCCTGCCTGCCTGCCTGCCTGCCTGCCTGCCTGCCTGCCTGCCTGCCTGCCTTCCTTCCTTCCTTCCTTCCAAAGGCCAGCAGTGACATAATCATCTGACACATTGTTCTGTTTACAAACAAAGAGAGAAGGGGTGATGAATGGAGAGAGAGGGGGTGATGAAGGGAGAGGTGTGATGAATGGAGGGAGAGGGGTGATGAAGGGAGAGGGGGTGATGAATGGAGAGGGGTGATGAATGGAGGGAGAGGGATGTGAACGTCAGAACATGGATCGGGTCACTGTGCTCCTTCGATGCTGAACGTCACCAGCTGTGTGTGATTGAACATTCTTTGCGTTTTGTGTTCCTCTGTGTCCATATTGGTGTGGTTTGTGTTGAACTTTATTCTCTCTCTCTCTCTATGTTCCTCTCTCCCTCCTCCCTCTCTATGTCCCTCTCCCTCTCTATGCCCCTCTCTCCCTCCCTCTCTCTCCCTATGTCCCTCTCTCCCTCCTCCCTCTCCCCCTATGTCCCTCTCTCCCTCCTCCCTCTCTCTCTGTCCCTCTCTACCTCCTCCCTCTATGTCCCTCTCTCCCTCTCTCCCTCTCTATGTCCCTCTCTCTATGTCCCTCTCTCCCTCCTCCCTCTCTATGTCCCACTATGTCCCTCGCTCCTTCCTCCCTCTCTATGTCCCTCTGTCCCTCCTCCCTCTCTCTCTATGTCCCTCCCTCCCTCCTCCCTCTCTATGTCCCTCTATGTCCCTCTCTCCCTCCTCTCTCTCTATGTCCGTCTCTCCCTCCTCTCTCTCTCTCATGTCCCTCTCTCCCTCCTCTCTCTCTCTATGTCCCTCTCTCCCTCCTTTCTCTATGTCCCTCGCCCTCTCCTCTCTATGTCCCTCTCTCCCTCCATGTCCCTCTCTCCCTCCTCCCTCTCTATGTCCCTCTCTCCCTCCATGTCCCTCTCTCCCTCCTCCCTCTCTCTATGTCCCTCTCTCCCTCCTCCCTCTCTCTATGTCCCTCTCTCCCTCCCCTCTATGTCCCTCTCTCCCTCCTCCCTCTCTATGTCCCTCGCTCCCTCCTCCCTCTCTATGTCTCTCTCTCCTTCCTCTCTCTCTATGTCCCTCTCTCCCTCCTCCCTCTCTCTATGTCCCTCTCTCCCTCCTCCCTCTCTCTATGTCCCTCTCTCCCTCCTCTCTCTCTATGTCCCTCTCTCCCTCCTCCCTCTCTCTATGTCCCTCTCTCCCTCCATGTCCCTCTCTCCCTCCTCCCTCTATGTCCCTCTCTCCCTCCTCCCTCCCTCCCTCTCCTCTCCTCCTCTATGGTTTTCCTGTTTATGTGGACAGTGTGTACTGTGGTTGAAGCCAAAATCTTCATTACTTCTCCCTGTCTGTCATTCTCTGCAAATTCTCTATTTCTCTCCCTCCCTCTCCCTCCTCTCTCTCTCTCCCCCTCCTCCTGCCCCCTTTCCCTATCCTCTCGCCCTCTTCTCCCTCTTCCTTTCTCTCAGAGGAAGTGGTATGAAGTGGAGGGCAGGTCACATGACTGCTGTATGATGTCATCGGCGGGTGTTATTGGGCTGAGGGGCCACAGCCGGGGTTCTGGCAGACAGATCTGTGGTTTGGCCGTCCTCACAGGTGCCTGTCTGACTCTGAAACATCTGACTGGGGTAAGTATTAGTCATCATCCGGATGGGATGGAGGGAGTAGTGGAAGGAAGGATGGGGAGAGTGGAAGAGATGAATGGGTGAAAGGATGGAAGGAGGGATGGAGGGGTAGGGAAGAGGGAGGGGTGGAGGTATGGGAAAGAGGGATGGATGGAGGGGTAGATGGAGGGGTAGGAAAGAGGGACGGAGAGAAGAGGGATGGCTGACTACACTGACATGTCACATGTTTAAAAATGACTGTTTTAATCCAACCACTGTCGTTTACAGAAGCATTATCGTGTGTGTGAGTGTTAGTGTGCATAATTTCTCCTTCTCTCTCCTTTCCTCTCTTCTCCCCTCTTTACTATCTCTCAGCCTTGAACAGTAAGAGTTAATGTGCTGGGTTCTCAATCAGCACGTAGGCTCTTACAGTACAAGGATGAAAGAAAACACACGTCTCCTCCTCCGTCTATCTAGTATGTAACTACACGTCTCTCCGTCTATCTAGTATGGAACTACACGTCTCTCCGTCTATCTAGTGTGGAACTACACGTCTCTCCGTCTATCTAGTGTGGAACTACACGTCTCTCCGTCTATCTAGTGTGGAACTACACGTCTCTCCGTCTATCTAGTATGGAACTACACGTTAACTCTCTCCGTCTATCTAGTATGGAACTACACGTCTCTCCGTCTATCTAGTATGGAACTACACGTCTCTCCGTCTATCTAGTGTGGAACTACACGTCTCTCCGTCTATCTAGTATGGAACTACACGTCTCTCCGTCTATCTAGTGTGGAACTACACGTCTCTCCGTCTATCTAGTGTGGAACTACACGTCTCTCCGTCTATCTAGTATGGAACTACATGTCTCTCCGTCTATCTAGTATGGAACTACACGTCTCTCCGTCTATCTAGTGTGGAACTACACGTCTCTCCGTCTATCTAGTATGGAACTACACGTCTCTCCGTCTATCTAGTATGGAACTACACGTCTCTCTGTCTATCTAGTGTGGAACTACACGTCTCTCTGTCTATCTAGTGTGGAACTACACGTCTCTCCGTCTATCTAGTATGGAACTACACGTCTCTCCGTCTATCTAGTGTGGAACTACACGTCTCTCCGTCTATCTAGTATGGAACTACATGTCTCTCCATCTATCTAGTATGGAACTACACGTCTCTCCGTCTATCTAGTATGGAACTACACGTCTCTCCGTCTATCTAGTATGGAACTACACGTCTCTCCGTCTATCTAGTGTGGAACTACACGTCTCTCCGTCTATCTAGTATGGAACTACACGTCTCTCCGTCTATCGAGTATGGATCTACACGTCTCTCCGTCTATCTAGTATGGAACTACACGTCTCTCCGTCTATCTAGTATGGAACTACACGTCTCTCCGTCTATCTAGTATGGAACTACACGTCTCTCCGTCTATCTAGTATGGAACTACACGTCTCTCCGTCTATCTAGTATGGAACTACACGTCTCTCCGTCTATCTAGTATGGAACTACACGTCTCTCCGTCTATCTAGTATGGAACTACACGTCTCTCTGTCTCTATCTAGTATGGAACTACACGTCTCTCGTCTATCTAGTATGGAACTACACGTCTCTCCGTCTATCTAGTATGGAACTACACGTCTCTCTGTCTATCTAGTATGGAACTACACGTCTCTCCGTCTATCTAGTATGTAACTACACGCCTCTCCATCTATCTAGTATGGAACTACACGTTAACTCTCTCCGTCTATCTAGTATGGAACTACACGTCTCTCCGTCTATCTAGTGTGGAACTACACGTCTCTCCGTCTATCTAGTATGGAACTACACGTTAACTCTCTCCGTCTATCTAGTATGTAACTACACGTTAACTCTCTCCGTCTATCTAGTATGGAACTACACGTCTCTCCGTCTATCTAGTATGGAACTACACGTCTCTCCGTCTATCTAGTATGGAACTACACGTCTCTCCGTCTATCTAGTGTGGAACTACACGTCTCTCCGTCTATCTAGTATGGAACTACACGTCTCTCCGTCTATCTAGTATGGATCTACACGTCTCTCCGTCTATCTAGTATGGATCTACACGTCTCTCCGTCTATCTAGTATGGAACTACACGTCTCTCCGTCTATCTAGTATGGAACTACACGTCTCTCCGTCTATCTAGTATGGAACTACACGTCTCTCCGTCTATCTAGTATGGAACTACATGTTAACTCTCTCCGTCTATCTAGTATGGAACTACACGTCTCTCCGTCTATCTAGTATGGAACTACATGTTAACTCTCTCCGTCTATCTAGTATGGAACTACACGTCTCTCCGTCTATCTAGTATGGAACTACACGTCTCTCCGTCTATCTAGTATGGAACTACACGTCTCTCCGTCTATCTAGTATGGAACTACACGTCTCTCCGTCTATCTAGTGTGGAACTACACGTCTCTCCGTCTATCTAGTGTGGAACTACACGTCTCTCCGTCTATCTAGTATGGAACTACACGTCTCTCCGTCTATCTAGTATGGAACTACACGTTAACTCTGCAGCTTGACGTAAAATGACACCTAGATATTTGCAACACATGCCACCCCCCCCCCCCCCCCAAAAAAAACAGCAGACAAATGACATTTATCCAATTATCACTTTATAGTTTTTAAAAAATCACTTCCCATTGTGTACAGTAGTTAAAATGTTTTCAGTGTCACATAGTGCTGAAGACTCATTTGAGACTCTGGTCTTTCTATCATATGAAAGCTGTTTGACGTTGTCTTTCTACCTGAGAGACTAGTGTCCCGATTCTCCATACTTTTCCCCACTTTCATCATGGATTCAAAAGCATTGGATTGGTGTACTGCACTTTAGAAGTGTGTGGAGAATAAAGGGTTCACTTACTACACATCTCTGCTCTGTCCAGATGTGGAGTCAATGACACACGCTGACCTGTAGAGAGCAGCAAACACTAAGATAGTTTATACCCAAATCATTACTTTATTTAACCTTTATATAACTAGGTAAGTCAGTTAAGAACAAATTCTTATTTACAATGAGGGCCTACCGGGGAACAGTGGGTTAACTGCCTTGTTCAGGGGGCAGAACGACAGATTTGTTCCTTGTCACCACGGGGGATTCGATCTAGCAACCTTTTGGTTACTAGTCCAACGCTCGTCCAACCACTGAGCTACGCTGCCACCCCCTATCCTAATGGATTGTGTTGCTGTAGTGCTGTGCCTCTGATACCCGGCAAACAACAGCCCTGCTGTCACACACAGGGAGCACCCACTCACACTGGGGGCACCCACTCACACAGGGAGCACCCACTCACACAGGGAGCACCCACTCACACTGGGAGCACCCACTCGCACTGGGAGCACCCACTCGCACAGGGAGCACCCACTCGCACAGGGAGCACCCACTCGCACAGGGAGCACCCACTCGCACAGGGAGCACCCACTCGCACAGGGAGCACCCACTCACTGGGAGCACCCACTCACACTGGGAGCACCCACTCACACACACATGGATGTATGCATGCTTTACACAAGACCATCTAAAAGTACAGACATTTTAATGAAAAGTATGTAGCCATTTTTGGTGGCAGCTAATTTATTGGCATGTAAATTCAAAACTATTCGTTTGTCAATACAACTGAAATGAAGGGAAGTTTGTGTGTTTGTTATGACTCCTTTCCCCTGTCTAGCTTTACTGCGGTGTCCCCTGTCTAGCCTTACTGCGGTGTCCCCTGTCTAGCTTTACTGCGGTGTCCAGCTTTACTGCGGTGTCCCCTGTCTAGCTTTACTGCGGTGTCCCCTGTCTAGCTTTACTGCGGTGTCCAGCTTTACTGCGGTGTCCCCTGTCTAGCATTACTGCGGTGTCCCCTGTCTAGCCTTACTGCGGTGTCCAGCTTTACTGCGGTGTCCCCTGTCTAGCTTTACTGCGGTGTCCCCTGTCTAGCTTTACTGCGGTGTCCAGCTTTACTGCGGTGTCCCCTGTCTAGCCTTACTGCGGTGTCCAGCTTTACTGCGGTGTCCCCTGTCTAGCTTTACTGCGGTGTCCCCTGTCTAGCTTTACTGCGGTGTCCAGCTTTACTGCGGTGTCCCCTGTCTAGCTTTACTGCGGTGTCCCCTGTCTAGCTTTGCTGCGGTGTCCCCTGTCTAGCATTACTGCAGTGTCCCCTGTCCAGCCTTGCTGCGGTGTCCCCTGTCCAGCTTTACTGCGGTGTCCCCTGTCTAGCTTTACTGCGGTGTCCAGCTTTACTGCAGTGTCCCCGTCTATCTTTACTGCGGTGTCCCCATCCAGCTTTACTGCGGTGTCCCCTGTCTAGCTTTACTGCGGTGTCCAGCTTTACTGCGGTGTCCCCTGTCTAGCATTACTGCGGTGTCCCCTGTCTAGCTTTACTGCGGTGTCCAGCTTTACTGCGGTGTCCCCTGTCTAGCATTACTGCGGTGTCCCTGTCTAGCTTTACTGCGGTTGTACCATGTACTGTATAGACCACTCTGTAAAATAACTGACAACTTCACAGCAGTGAGCGGTGTCTTTGGCTCAGAGCGCTGTGTGTGTGTGTGTGTGTGTGTGTGTGTGTGTGTGTGTGTGTGTGTGTGTGTGTGTGTGTGTGTGTGTGTGTGTGTGTGTGTGTGTGTGTGTGTGTGTGTGTGTGTGTGTGTGAGAGAGAGCTGGGTTGCCTATCTACTGGGACAACACACACACACCTCACTTTTTTTTCTTCTCTTATCTTTTCCATCCCTCGCCGTTGCCTTCTGCTGTCGCCGTGACGCATGCACCCTAACGACCATGGCTGTAGACTGTTACCATGTTACCGTCTCTACAGTAACAATCTAAAGCCACGGTCGCCATGGAGACAGCAGGGAGAAGGAGGAGTGGGAGTTGGCATGGTAACTGGAGATGGCGATGTCCGATTGGCTCTTGGGTGGATACGACGTGCGCACATCAGCATAGAAATCCCCCAATACTGGCCCATGCAGTCAGGCTGGCTCACACACAGGGGCACGAGGCAGAGAGAAGAGGAGAAAGAGGGAGTTTGGGGGGGAGAGAGGGAGAGCAAGGAAGAGAGGAATAAATGGGGGAGAAAGAGAGAGAGGAGAAGAGAGCGTTGTGGAGTTTTTGTGGAGTCCTCTGGAAAGTTGCGACGAGGACATTCCTAGAGACTTACCAAGACATGCCATATCTTAATTTGCCCAGTTTCACACAGCATGAAAATAATCCTGCAGCAACAGGAAATGTGAATTGTTATGTGGATTATAATTCATGGATTTTTTTGTTGTTGTAGGGGTTGATACACTCTTTTTGTTGGACAAATCAAGTCTGACGTTTTCAAATACACTACACATTTACATTTCCTGTTGTGAAGGAAAATTCCTGCAACAACAGGATGATCAAATTAAGACGACATCTGTACAATACCATTGTCAGGGTGTTAGTTAACCTAAACTATAGTTTCCATAGCCGCACTTCCAGGGCGATGTCTCCAGGACAGGTAGTGTTGCCACGGCGAGTTGCCAGGCATCAGTAGCCATGACTGTAGACTGTTACTGTAACTGTGAGACTTTTTTTTAAAGCAGTAAGCAGTCTAAAGCCAAGGTGCTGATGCTCTGGCAGTCAGGGGGTCGTAACCACGGTAACCAGGAGAAGGAGGGAGAGAACAGGTCGGATAGCCTACATACCACTGCACCTGCAATGAAAAGAAGAGAAGAGAAGATGTTTAAAAAAAAAAAAAAAAAGTTAAAATATTGTACATCCCAAAATGCCTTACTTTTGACCAGAGACCTTTTTCTATTTGGGACACAACCTTCATGGGAGGCTTTCTTCCTGTTTCGTTCCCTAATGTCATTATGTTAATGATCAGAAAGAAAAACAAACCACGACGGTCAGTGTCCCAGTACGTATATCTGCCAATGGGAACGGTCAGTGTCCCAGTACGTATATCTGCCAATGGGAACGGTCAGTGTCCCAGTACGTATATCTGCCAATGGGAACGGTCAGTGTCCCAGTACGTATATCTGCCAATGGGAACGGTCAGTGTCCCAGTACGTATATCTGCCAATGGGAACGGTCAGTGTCCCATTACGTATATCTGCCAATGGGAACGGTCAGTGTCCCAGTACGTATATCTGCCAATGGGAACGGTCAGTGTCCCAGTACGTATATCTGCCAATGGGAACGGTCAGTGTCCCAGTACGTATATCTGCCAATGGGAACGGTCAGTGTCCCAGTACGTATATCTGCCAATGGGAACGGTCAGTGTCCCAGTACGTATATCTGCCAATGGGAACGGTCAGTGTCCCAGTACGTATATCTGCCAATGGGAACGGTCAGTGTCCCAGTACGTATATCTGCCAATGGGAACGGTCAGTGTCCCAGTACGTATATCTGCCAATGGGAACGGTCAGTGTCCCAGTACGTATATCTGCCAATGGGAACGGTCAGTGTCCCAGTACGTAGATGCAGTGCATTCGGAAAGTATTCAGACCCCTTGATATTTTGTTACGTTACAGGTGAACCTTCGCCCCCAGTCTGAGTTCCTGAGCGCTCTGGAGCAGGTTTTCATCAAGGATCTCTCTGTGCTTTGCTCCGTTCATCTTTCCCTCGATCCTGACTAATCTCCCAGTCCCTGCCGCTGAAAAACATCCCCACAGCATGATGCTGCCACCACCATGCTTCACCATAGGAATGGTGCCAGGGTTCCTCCAGACGTGATGCTTGGCATTCAGGCCAAAGAGTTCCATCTTGGTTTCATCAGACCAGAGAATTTTGTTTCTCATGGTCTGAGAGTCCTTTAGGTGCCTGCTGGCAAACTCCAAGTGGGCTGTCATGTGCCTTTTACTGAGTGCTGCAGAGATGGTTGTCCTTCTGGAAGGCTCTCATCTCAATGGAGGAACTCTGGAGCTCTGAGTGACCATTGGGTTCTTGGTCACATTCCTGACCAAAGCCATTCTCCCCAGATTGCTCAGTTTGGCCGGGCAGCCAGCTCTAGGTATTCTTGGTGGTTCCAATCTTCTTCCATTTTAGAATGATGGATGCCACTGTGTTCTTGGGGACCTTCAATGCTGCAAATAAATGTTGGTACCCTTCCCCAGATCTGTGCCTCGACACAATCCTGTCTCGGAGCTCTACAGACAATTCATTCGACCTCATGGATTGGTTTTTGCTCTGACATGCACTGTCAAATGTGGGACCTTATATAGACAGGTGTGTGCCTTTACATATCATGTCCAATCAATTGAATTTACCACAGGTGGACTCCAATCAAGTTGTAGAAACATCTCAAGGATGATCAATGGAAACAGGATGCAACTGAACTCAATTTTGAGTCTCATAGCAAAGGGTCTGAATACGGTATGTGTTTTTATTTTTAATAAATGTGCAAACATTTAAAAAAAACTGTTTTCCCTTTGTCATTATGTGGTATTGTGTGAGGGAAGAAAATATATTTAATACATTTTAGAATAAAGCTGTAACGTAACAAAATGTGGGAAAAGTCAAGGGGTCTGAAAACTTTCCGAATGCACTGTATAGTCGGGACTCTGACATTCCTCGTTCCGATTTTGCTCATTCTGATATTTCTTCATTTCTATCTTGTTACTTTTTGGATTATGTGTGTATTGCTAGGTATTTCTGCACTGTTGGAGCTAGAAACAAGCATTTCACTGCACCTGTGATAACAACTACAAATCTGTGTACGTGACCAATAAACTTTGATTTTGTTGTTCGTCTGTGGGAATTTGAGTACCTCAGCATTACCTTTCCTACATGTTTCTATTTAAAGTAATGTTCTAAACATTTTCAGAGAACGTTAAAAAAAGTTCCATTAAAAACCATAAGAAAACTTTAGTAATGTTCAGAGAACATTCAAAGAAAGTAACATAAATTCCGTTCTTAGCATCAACAAAACTATCATCTTGTTAAGGTTCAATAAAGCAGACGAGGATCTCCTTCCAGAGAGACATCAGATATATTTTGCCCATCCATTCAGCCAGCAGGGTTCTCCATCCATGGCGTGGACAGGAAGAATTAACTCTCAGAGAAAAAGGTGAAGGGGTTTGTTTCATGATTAACAACTCATGGTGTGATTGTGGTAATGTACAGGAACTCAAGTCCTTTTGTTCTCCCAATCTGGATATACCTCACCAACAAATGCCGACCATATTACATCCCGAGATCATTTTCTTCAGTCATCATCACTGCCGACACCGCTCTCAAGGAATTACACTGGACTTTATGCAAACTTGAGGCCGTATTTATTGTAGCTGCGGACTTTAATAAAAGGAAATCTGAGGAAAATGCTTACAAAATTCTATCTATCAATAAATGTCTTGTGCCACACGCGCATCGAGTATTCTGACTCATTGCTAATCTGCCTTCCGGGTTACAAGGCCCTCACCCGCCCTCCCTTCGGCAAATCAGATCACGCCTCCATTTCACTCCTCCCCACCTAGGCAGAAACTTAAGCAATAAGCACCTGTGGCAAGGACTGTTCAACATTGGTCTGACCAATCAAAATCTACGCTTCAAGATTTTTTTGGATCACACGGACTGAATTTTTTTTCCGGGTTTCCTCTGAGAATAATAACGACGTATACACTGACTCGGTGCCTTGAGTTCATCAGGAAGTGCATAGAGGATGTTGTTCCCACGGTGACGATTACAACTTATCCCAACCAAAAACCGTGATAGATGGCAGCATTCAAATCAAATGTTATTTGTCAAATGCTTTGTCAACAACAGATGTAGACTAAAACGGTGAAATTCTTACTTATAGGTCCTTCCCAACAATGTAGAGAGAAACAGAGAAATAATAGAAAAATAACACGAAAGCGCGAACCACCGCATTTATAACCAAGGCAACATGGACGTGTATAAACGCAATGAAAGACGCAAAACAAACAAAGTGGAGTCGCAATTCAACAGCTTAGACACGAGACATATGGCAGGGACTCCAGACAATCATGGATTATAAAGGGAAAAGTCAGCCACTTTCGTGTATACAGATGCCTCGCTCCCGGACAAGTTAAACACTTTACTTCGTAACTATCCTGCACCATTCCCAGAATGGTGTGGGAAGGTTAAATGCAAAATAGCCATGGGACAACCACGCTCTCACCAAGCTCTAACAAACCTATGGTTCTCAGAACGTTATGTGCTAGCTGGGATTTGTCTGAGATTGGAAACACAGAGAGAGAGAGAGAGAGAGAGAGAGAGAGAAACGGAGAGATTCCCCCAGGGCATCTAGCTGGTCCTTGGGCTGAGTTCACAAACCTGTTGTACTAACACTCTAAAGCCTCAGCACCAGAACATCCAACCAATCACAATAAACCAAAGTACAACACAGTCAAAACAAAATGACATGACCTATTGGGAAACACAAACATAAAGCAAAATGCAGTGCTATCTGGCCCTAAATCAGCAGTACACCATGGCCAACTATTGGATCATGGTTACTGATTAAAACCTTAGAAAAACCTTGACAAAATACGGGCTCAGAGAGCACAACCTTGCCATTGAGAAGGGTAGACACAGGAAAACCTGGCTCCCTGTAGAGGAAAGGCAGTGCAACCACTGCACCACAGCAGAACCCGAGACAGAGCTGCATTTCCTGACAAAATGTCAAAAATATAAAACGGAGAGTATCACTGATTTAACAACTACATTACTGCTTACCAAAAGATGAGAGACAGTGTCTGACAGACCGACCAACCTACACGTCCTCTATGACATTGATTATTGTTGTTACTGATTGTCCCGTTGACAATCTTGATTATTATTATTATTATTATTTAAATTATGTTAATATTGTAAATTAATCACTTAATTTCCAAAGTACACGTCGCAATATGTACATTATTACATTATTACAGTACATCATGCCAATAAATCTATTTGAATTGAATTGACATTGGCTATAAATAGGGAAAAACATTGGCCTACAATGCAAATATTTGATGAATCTTGAAATTTGGGAAATAAATATGCCTATTTAGAGTCTTTTGCTCTCGCTCACACAAACACACCTGCCAGGGTGTAATTACCTCAGCCCCCCTCGAGACACTCAGCCCCTCAAGACACTCAGCCCCTCTATCCCCCCGAGACACTCAGCCCCTCTAGCCCCCCTAGACACTCAGCCCCTCTAGCCCCCCTAGACACTCAGCCCCTCTAGCCCCCCTAGACACTCAGCCCCTCTAGCCCCCCTCAAGACACTCAGCCCCTCTAGCCACCCTAGACACTCAGCCCCTCTAGCCCCCCTAGACACTCAGCCCCTCAAGACACTCAGCCCCTCTAGCCACCCTAGACACTCAGCCCCTCTAGCCCCCCTAGACACTCAGCCCCTCTAGCCACCCTAGACACTCAGCCCCTCTAGCCCCCCTAGACACTCAGCCCCTCTAGCCCCCCTAGACACTCAGCCCCTCTAGCCCCCCTAGACACTCAGCCCCTCTAGCCCCCCTCAAGACACTCAGCCCCTCTAGCCCCCCTAGACACTCAGCCCCTCTAGCCCCCCTAGACACTCAGCCCCTCTAGCCCCCCTAGACACTCAGCCCCTCTAGCCCCCCTCAAGACACTCAGCCCCTCTAGCCACCCTAGACACTCAGCCCCTCAAGACACTCAGCCCCTCTAGCCACCCTAGACACTCAGCCCCTCTAGCCCCCCTAGACACTCAGCCCCTCTAGCCCCCCTAGACACTCAGCCCCTCTAGCCACCCTAGACACTCAGCCCCTCTAGCCCCCCAAGACACTCAGCCCCTCTAGACACTCAGCCCCTCTAGCCCCCCTAGACACTCAGCCCCTCTAGCCCCCCTAGACACTCAGCCCCTCTAGCCCCCCTAGACACTCAGCCTCTCTAGCCACCCTAGACACTCAGCCCCCCTAGCCCCCCTAGACACTCAGCCCCCCTGGACACTCAGCCCCTCTAGCCCCCCTAGACACTCAGCCCCCCTAGACACTCAGCCCCTCTAGCCACCCTAGACACTCAGCCCCTCTAGCCCCCCTAGACACTCAGCCCCTCTAGCCACCCTAGACACTCAGCCCCCCTAGACACTCAGCCCCTCTAGCCCCCCTAGACACTCAGCCCCTCTAGCCCCCCTAGACACTCAGCCCCTCTAGCCCCCCTAGACACTCAGCCCCTCTAGCCCCCCTAGACACTCAGCCCCTCTAGCCCCCCTAGACACTCAGCCCCTCTAGCCACCCTAGACACTCAGCCCCCCTAGCCCCCCTAGACACTCAGCCCCCCTAGACACTCAGCCCCTCTAGCCCCCCTAGACACTCAGCCCCCCTAGACACTCAGCCCCTCTAGCCACCCTAGACACTCAGCCCCTCTAGCCCCCCTAGACACTCAGCCCCTCTAGCCCCCCTAGACACTCAGCCCCCCTAGACACTCAGCCCCTCTAGCCACCCTAGACACTCAGCCCCTCTAGCCCCCCTAGACACTCAGCCCCTCTAGCCCCCCTAGACACTCAGCCCCTCTAGCCCCGGTGAAATGTACTGGATTAACCTATCGCACTGAGCCTTGAGGCCATTTTTTAAAGCTACGAAAACTGCATGCAGTCTGACATCACCGCCACCTGTCATTGTCTCTCATTGAGAGTATTTGTGTTTTACCTACCTACCTACCTACCTAGCCAGTTGTTGTTAAACAGTGTTTGTGTTTTAGCTACCTACCTACCTAGCCAGTTGTTGCTAAGCAATGATTGTGTTTTAGCTACCTACCTACCTAGCCAGTTGTTGCTAAGCAGTGTTTGTGTTTTAGCTACCTACCTACCTAGCCAGTTGTTGCTAAGCAGTTTTTGTGTTTTAGCTACCTACCTAGCCAGTTGTTGCTAAGCAGTGTTTGTGTTTTAGCTACCTACCTACCTAGCCAGTTGTTGCTAAGCAGTTTTTGTGTTTTAGCTACCTACCTAGCCAGTTGTTGCTAAGCAGTGTTTGTGTTTTAGCTACCTACCTACCTAGCCAGTTGTTGCTAAGCAGTTTTTGTGTTTTAGCTACCTACCTAGCCAGTTGTTGCTAAGCAGTGTTTGTGTTTTAGCTACCTACCTACCTAGCCAGTTGTTGCTAAGCAGTGTTTGTGTTTTAGCTACCTACCTACCTAGCCAGTTGTTGCTAAGCAGTGTTTGTGTTTTAGCTACCTACCTACCTAGCCAGTTGTTGCTAAGCAGTGTTTGTGTTTTAGCTACCTACCTACCTAGCCAGTTGTTGCTAAGCAGTGTTTGTGTTTTAGCTAGAGAGAGTCATATGGATGTACTACCACAGTATATGGCTCTGCTTTCAGCCGCAAAGACGTCAGCTTGTACGTCCTACTCTACCAGGACAGGGTGACGTAGGAGCTCTGAGCAGACTGTTGTAAACACACACACACACACACACGAGGTGGTGATGATGAGGAAGGAAGAGATTTCGGCCCATGGGCTTTCTACGTCACACAGTTTTTCAAAAAAAATTATATCACAGTTCGGCGTTTCGCCCAGCGACTGCCTTGGCTAATAGCAGTGTGCGGGGAGTGCCCTCCGCATGGCTTGATATCCATAGCCCGGGCAGCTACTGCTGCGCTCGGCTCTAGCCTGTTCACACGACGGTGAGTGAGTGAGTGAGTACTGTGTGTGTGTTAATACAGCACACACCGATTTGTCCACGATATGACTGATAAAATTGTACCCTAAAACCCAACAAGAATCTCAGAGATACAATATATACGCCACAGGAGGTTGGTGGCACCTTAATTGGGGAGGACGTGCTCGTGGTAATGACCGGAGTGGAATGGTATCAAATACATTAAACACAGTGGTTTCCATGGTTTCCATGGTGTTTGATGCCATTCGCTCCGTGCCGGGCCGTTTATCATGAGTCGTCCTTCCCTCAGCAGCCTGTGATACACGCCTACATCTGTCCAATGTCAATACAGAATATAAACCACTGCACAGCATTGTCCTCTAAATGATTTGACCTCTATGAAATATTTAAAAGTCATAGAATATCATGGTGCAATGATCCCTCTCCTCCCTCTCCCCCCTCTCCCCCCTCTCCTCCCTCTCCTCCCTCTCCTCCCCCCCCCCTCCCCCATGGATTATGCATCAGATCAACCAAAATTAACACAATGCTGAACAGAGAATTATGAATGAACAAAGACTTTCATTGACGTGCAATGCCATCCACACGCCCCCTATATCCTCCCCCCCCTCCTCCCCGCAGTCCCCCCCCCCCCACACACACACACACACACACACACACACACGAGCCACTTCTCACCTCCCCCACACGTTACCACCCAGCACGCGGATCACTGCGGTCATCGAGTACGTGTGTGTGTGTGTGTGTGTGTGTGTGTGTCAGAGCTGTGTGACGCAGAGCCGAATACGCGTCACTGAACTGAGAATGAAAAAAAATAATAAGGGAATGCCGGACTGAGCAGAAATCCACTGAAGGCAGGGAGAGAACGGAGAGAGAGCAAAGCAGAGTAGAGTAGAGAGATGAGAGTAGAGTAGAGTAGAGAGATGAGAGCAGAGTAGAGCAGAGAGATATCAGAGTATAATAGAGCAGATCAGAGAGAGACATTGTTTTCCTCAGTGAAAACAACGTACTGAGCAAATGTCAAATTGGCTCCTTACCAAATTACCACACGACAGACCATGTATTCACAATACACACCATTGACAAACAAACCAAAACAAAGGCAGTCTTCTCATGCTTTGTTGATTTCAAAACATCTTTTGAATACAAATTGATGGAAAGTGGTGTTAGGGAAAAACATACGACATTATAAAATCCATGTAGACAAACAAGTGTGAGGTTAAAATTGGCAAAAAACACATTTCTTTCCACAGAGCCGGGGGGTGTGACAGGGATGCAGCATAAGTCCCACCCTCTTCAACATATATGAATGAATTGGCGACGGCACTAAAACAGTCTGCAGCACCTGGCCTCACCCTACTAGAATCTGAAGTCAAATGTCTACTGTTTGCTGATGATCTGGTGCTTCTGTCCCCAACCAAGGAGAGCCTATAGCAGCACCTACATCTTCTGCACAGATTCTGTCAGAACTGGGCCCTGACAGTAAATCTCAGTAAGACAAAAAATAATGGTGTTCCAAAAAAGGACCAATTCCCAGGACCACAAATACAAATTCCATCTAGACACCGTTGCCCTAGAGCACACAAAACTATACAAACCTCGACCTAAACATCAGCGCCACAGGTAACTTCCACAAAGCTGTGAACGATCTGAGAGACAAGGCAAGAAGGGCCTTCTATGCCATCAAAAGGAACATAAAATTTGACAAACCAATTAGGATCTGGCTAAAAATACTTGGATCAGTTATAAAACCCATTGCCCTTCATGGTTGTGAGGTCTGGGGTCCGCTCACCAACCAAGAATTCAGAAATTATGCAATAATATCCTTCATGTACAACCTAAAAGACCAAATAATGCATGCAAAGCAGAATTAGGACGATACCCACTAATTATCAAAATCCAGAAAAGAGCCGTTAAATTCTACAACCACTTAAAAGGAAGCGATTCCCAAACCTTCCATAACAAAGACATCACCTACAGAGAGATGAACCTGGAGAAGAGTCCCCCTAAGCAAGCTGGTTCTGGGGCTCTGTTCACAAACACAAACAGACCCCACAGAGCCCCAGGACAGCAACACAATTAGACCCAACCAAATCATGAGAAAACAAAAAGATAATTACTTGACACATTGGAAAGAATTTACAAAAAAAAACTGAGCAAACTAGAATGCTACTTGAGCTGCACTTCCTAACCTCCTGCCAAATGTATGACCATATTAGAGACACATATTTCCCTCAGATTACACAGATCCACAAAGAATTTGAAATGTCTTTATTCTTTTGGAACTTCTGTGAGTGTGATGTTTACTGTTAATTTGTATTGTGTATTATCTACTTCACTTCGGCAATGTTAACATATGTTTCCCATGACAACAAAGACCCTTGAATTGAAGACAGAGAGAGAGAAGTGGAAGCAGCGTGGGTTGGAGGGGGGGAGTTGGAAGGAGTGTTGAAAGGAAGAGTGGGGATGCAGTCATCATCACCATCATCATCATCATCATCATCAAAACGGAAACCTCACGGTGCCACGAAGAGAGAGGAGAGGGGCTGGTGGGGTGTTAAGTTAAAGTTTTATTAGTCTTTTTTTATCCCCTGTAGCCCCCAGATGCACATCCTAGGTGTGTGTGTGTGTGTGTGTGTGTGTGTGTGTGTGTGTGTGTGTGTGTGTGTGTGTGTGTGTGTGTGTGTGTGTGTGTGTGTGTGTGTGTGTGTGTGTGTGTGTGTGTTTTAACACGCCAATAAACACCTTGAATTGAATTGAATTGAGAGAGGTGGTTTGAAGCAGGGGCAAACTGGTAGCCAGTTCAGCACCATGGATAGCGACGAGTGTTGCAAACCAGACGGGGATTTGACCATATTCCTAGTAAACACACTGCTTTCTCAAATGGATACAGACACAGATACAGCCGATTTAGACACTAGGAGGTGAGAACCTTCAAAACACGTTCCATCCCTACCAGGTGTTGCGCATTGGATTTGACAGTCACAAACGACTTGTGCAGATATGTAGCCAAATATACCAATACAGTTAATAAAATTATTTTTGGATAATGTCTCGAATGTGGACTGACTTGGCTATTATATATTTTTTTTAAAAACATTATGGGTGAATCTGGCCGCATGTTCGGCGTTGTTCGTTTGTACGCGGGGCTCGGTTACCGATCCTAAATCCCGTCTATAGGCTGCATGCTGCCCATGTGCGGGAGAAAGTGAGTCACGCTGCGGTAACTTTCAACCACGGAGGAGCTGAGGCTCGCGCGGTGCCACGGAGAACCTACGGGTTAACAGCCTGCAGGCAAATGAGCCTATAGCTTCTTGATAATAATGTTTCCGAATATAAAGCCTATAACTGCACCCCAAATAAGCCCCACCAATCAATAAACCAGGTAGAAATCAAGCCACAAGAAAACTGTTTGAATTTACCTCAGTCACTCAACCTCCAGTCATAAAACGTCCCAATCACCACTGCAGCTTGTCTGTCTCGCCAAGCAGGGAGATTAGTTACAGGAAGCATCTTCTCATCTTCTTACCTTCTTTTTTTTCTGCTGCTGCTGCTGTCGCAGACATGACAGTGTGTCACACTCTCCCTTCTCAAGGACCTGTCTTCTGCTCTTCTCCTGTTCCCCTTTTTCCTCCTTCTGTAATGTCGTTAGTCTGAGCTGGTTCTTTGGTAGGGTTTTTATAGAGAAGCCGTAGTATCAGTACGGGATCCGGGGCACAGAGGGGAGGGGGACAACTCATTCACTAAAAAACATCACCTACACGTCTACGCGCTTGGCCCTACGTCATAGACGGAATTTTGTCTACGGAGGAGCTATTTATACAGACTAGACAGCAGAACGCGAGGGAGAGCCTACAAATCCAATCCAATTTCAATCCAAGGGGCTTTATTGGCATGGGAAACATATGTTAACATTGCCAAAGCAAGTGAAGTAGATAATAAACACAAATGGGGGGGGGGGGGGGGGGACAAAAACAATGAACAGTAAACAATACACTCACAAAAGTTCCAAAAGTTGAAAGACATTACAAATGTCATATTATGTATATATACAGTGTTGTAACGATGTGCAAATAGTTAAAGTACAAAAGAGAATAGAAATAAGCATAAATATGGGTTGTATTTACAATGGTGTTTGTTCTTCACTGGTTGACCTTTTCTTGTGACAACAGGTCACACATCTTGCTGCTGTGATGGAACACTGTGGTATTTCACCCAGTAGATATCGGAGTTTATCAAAATTGGGTTTGTTTTCAAATTCTTTGTGGATCTGTGTAATCTGAAGGAAATATGTGTCTCTAATATGGTCATACGTTTGGCAGGAGGTTAGGAAGTGCAGCTCAGTTTCCACCTCATTTTGTGGGCAGTGTATCATCTGAACACTGCCCAAGGAGAAAAACATACTGTTTATACTTTTATTAAAATCTTTACTAATATCTAAAACAAGTTCTAAAATATCTAATGTGATAATATAGGCTCGGAGAAATAGCTTCAGAAATAGCAGCATTCTCCGGATTGGTTGAGTGAGAGGAGGCGGGCTATAATGGGCAGTTTATTCGTTCTATTGGTCGGTCAGTGGTTCACATTGGAACAGCAACTGAGACTGGAGTAGAAGGAATGCCTGTGGTGTTTCAGACTAGCCACAGTATGACGTGGGACTGTAGACTGTAGCCAACCGATAAAACACTTTCTCAAAAATCATGCATCACATTATTCCAGGTCATTCTGGTAGAATGTCGATGATGATGATAATAATAAGCTATATTATGTCCCATAGGTATACTACGAAGGACATGATTCGTGTAATAGCGTGGGTAACTTCAATGACCCGAGTGAATGCTTAATCTTGCATTCACTCGGGACATCACTTGTGACATTTTACAATGTTAAACTACATCTTCTGCAACTGGTTAGATTACTTGATAGAAATCACTGTATTTTATCTCACTACTAGGCTACGAGTTTATCCATATCAGCAACATTGCAGAATGGACAATGCCAGTGACCAAGGGTTGGAACCGGTTGAGGGAACAGAATCGAAACCCGGAAAATAACAATATTTGTCAAAGAACAGAATCAGAACCAGGAACAAAAGTAATCTATACTGTTCTGGAACAGAACCGTTATTTAAAAAGGATGGGAACCGGTGAATGTTATTTTATGTTCTGGGCATTTGTTTCCAGTCTCATAAAAGCCGCAACAATGTGCCTATGCAAAGCCCTCACTCTGTGTCTCAGAAGTGTATTTCAGTGTCTGCCTGCCTGCCTCCAAAGCATAGTCAACTAGCCTACTACTAACTTTACAAGCATGATTCAGAAATTAGGGAGAGATATTTTTAATTAGAGAAGAAAGAATTAACTTTTTCCACACTCGTTCAGGATACTTTAGTTATCATGTTTCACATTGAATTTATTAACTCCAAAAAGTTAATATTCATTTTTTTTATTTTTTTTATTGTGCTGCTCTGCACACACACACACACTTGTTAGTTAGCTAGCTGAAGTTCAAATACATTCTAATCTGTGCGTAAACCATGTGTGGGATCATTTCCACACAAAGTGTGAGATTCATCAATATGAACGTTTGCTTGAGAGTGTGAGTAAATTTACGCACAGCCATGCTAATGCATATGCACAGTGCCAAGTGGTGGAATAAGGGTAATGCTTGTCAAGTGTAGTTTGGGGATAATATATGTTGAAAATGTGTGAAATTGTGAGAGTAATAATTAAATAATTTCTTCGATTTAATTTGTATTTCCATTGTGAATTCATGCAACATATCTTGACAGGCTATCATATCATTTTACCACATCGGTGCATTTATTAAGATAATAATCCATATAAAATACAGTCATTTTTTAAAGAGTCATGTGTGAAAGAGAAATCATTGTTGAAATATTATAAAAGACTGAGATAATGGGAAATCCATGATGGCGTCTTTTGCCCATTGTATTTGTTGGAAGATTTGGCACACGCTGCAATTTGCGGAGAGCACATTTTTATATATTTTTAAGTGGGACTTTTTTTGTTGTTGTTGCAGAAACTACAGATTGGCTCATCAGATAACGCTTCCCAAAAACTAATTTTATAGAATTTTAGATAGGATTTGAGACCTGCTTTAAAAAGGCAAATACATGCCATCGGGTGCAAATCAAAGTGCTAGGTTATGTGATGGGCAAAAGACGCTTCTGAATGGGATGGCAAGGCGGCCAGCTATTCTGGTTTATATGCCTACAGAAAGAAGCTGTTGAGGATTTATGGCTTATTGGTGAGTGTTGTCTAGTCGTTTGAAGTATATTTGCCATCGCTAAAGCAACTTGAATTGTATCTTTTTAGCTATGTTTAAATTTTTTACTGGTCAAGCCACAACTAAGCGAGCAAAATAAAACCTTTTGGTTGTACTCAATCTTTGCCACTACCACCTCTCAGTCTCAGAATTTTTTTTGGGGGGGGGGGGTTGCACCCTTGTGTTTCATAGTACACTGTTGTATAATCCCCACCGATTTTAAATGGATGACTTTAACCATACATGGGTAATAATTAGTGGAGTTTTTTAATGCAAATAGCCAAGGTCATGCACGAGCGCTGAGAACAGTTGGTATTTATCAATGGTCACAGGTATCTCCTACCAGTGTGCGTATGATGCTCGTAGGATTGTTTGATAAATCACACTTTTTCCTATGTGTACAAACATTCTATATTCCGTTCATAAGTAGTATTTTAGAATAGCTTCTATGAAATATTGATAATTGAGGCCCCAGATGCCCAAGCCTCAAAACCAGAAATATGTGTTAGACAACACATTTTAAATAAATATCACAATTTTGATTAGTTTTTCCCCCCTCTGTGTACGAGTCCTTAAAACACAGTCCATTGTACAAAGGAAGTAATCCTCAATTGAGGGACATCAAGGAGATTAACCTCTAACATTCATAAGCTTGTTCATGTGGGGAAATTTTGTCATGACAACCACAGGCTTTTTGTTTTTGTACACATGATTGGAGTTTACCGTTTTTTTTTGTTTGTTCCAGACCTTAACTAAACACCAAATTCAATAAATTGTGGTTTTAAAACACACAGTTCAATCCCCTGGGTCAGAAATTACATTTGTATTTAGGAATGAGCTTCATAAACTACAATGTCCTGACAAACCTGCGTGATAAAACAAAAGAGGATACATTTTTTTAGACTGTATTAGTGATTTAAATACTTGAATAGCTCACAACTTCCTCCAGCTAAATCAAGACAAGACCGAGGTACTTATTGTTGGAGCCAAAGAACAGAGAGAGAATCTAGCCGCACATTTTAATTCACAGGCAATAAAGATAAAACACCAGGTTAAAAAAAAATCTAGGTGTTATTTTAGATTAGGAACTAAATTTAGAATCACACATTAGGAATGTGACCAAAAGAGCTTTTTAACACCTGAGGAACATTGCCCAGGTGCGGCCGTTTCTGTCTGAGGCTGATACAGAGAGACTCATCCAGGCTTTTATTACAAGCAGGCTTGACTACTGTAATGCTCTCCTGTCTGGTCTACCCAAGAAAGTCATTGGTCAACTGCAAAACATACAGAATGCTGCAGCGTGGGTACTGACCAAGACCAGATGGAGAGAACACATTACACTGGTTTTAAGGTCTCTGGCTGCCTGTGAGTTTTAGAATTAATTTGAAGATTATTCTATTGGTTTTAGGACAATCCACGATTGTGCACCCCAATACATGTCAGACATGCTTTTAAGTTATGTACCCAGTAGGTCCCTCAGGTTCTCTGGCCTTTTAACTATCCTAAAGCCCAGGACCAAGAGGCATGGAGAGACAGCCTTTAGTTATTATACCCCCAGCCTGGGACCAAGAGGCATGGAGAGACAGCCTTTAGTTACTATACCCCCAGCCTGGGACCAAGAGGCATGGAGAGACAGCCTTTAGTTACTATACCCCCAGCCTGGGACCAAGAGGCATGGAGAGACAGCCTTTAGTTACTATACCCCCAGCCTGGGACCAAGAGACATGGAGAGACAGCCTTTAGTTACTATACCCCCAGCCTGGGACCAAGAGACATGGAGAGACAGCCTTTAGTTACTATACCCCCAGCCTGGGACCAAGAGGCATGGAGAGACAGCCTTTAGTTACTATACCCCCAGCCTGGGACCAAGAGACATGGAGAGACAGCCTTTAGTTACTATACCCCCAGCCTGGGACCAAGAGGCATGGAGAGACAGCCTTTAGTTACTATACCCCCAGCCTGGGACCAAGATGCATGGAGAGACAGCCTTTAGTTACTATACCCCCAGCCTGGGACCAAGAGGCATGGAGAGACAGCCTTTAGTTACTATACCCCCAGCCTGGGACCAAGAGGCATGGAGAGACAGCCTTTAGTTACTATGCCCCCAGCCTGGGACCAAGAGGCATGGAGAGACAGCCTTTAGTTACTATACCCCCAGCCTGGGACCAAGAGGCATGGAGAGACAGCCTTTAGTTACTATACCCCCAGCCTGGGACCAAGAGACATGGAGAGACAGCCTTTAGTTACTATACCCCCAGCCTGGGACCAAGAGACATGGAGAGACAGCCTTTAGTTACTATACCCCCAGCCTGGGACCAAGAGGCATGGAGAGACAGCCTTTAGTTACTATACCCCCAGCCTGGGACCAAGAGGCATGGAGAGACAGCCTTTAGTTACTATACCCCCAGCCTGGGACCAAGAGGCATGGAGAGACAGCCTTTAGTTACTATACCCCCAGCCTGGGACCAAGAGGCATGGAGAGACAGCCTTTAGTTACTATACCCCCAGCCTGGGACCAAGAGGCATGGAGAGACAGCCTTTAGTTACTATACCCCCAGCCTGGGACCAAGAGGCATGGAGAGACAGCCTTTAGTTACTATACCCCCAGCCTGGGACCAAGAGGCATGGAGAGACAGCCTTTAGTTACTATACCCCCAGCCTGGGACCAAGAGGCATGGAGAGACAGCCTTTAGTTACTATACCCCCAGCCTGGGACCAAGAGGCATGGAGAGACAGCCTTTAGTTACTATACCCCCAGCCTGGGACCAAGAGGCATGGAGAGACAGCCTTTAGTTACTATACCCCCAGCCTGGGACCAAGAGGCATGGAGAGACAGCCTTTAGTTACTATACCCCCAGCCTGGGACCAAGAGGCATGGAGAGACAGCCTTTAGTTACTATACCCCCAGCCTGGGACCAAGAGGCATGGAGAGACAGCCTTTAGTTACTATGCCCCCAGCCTGGGACCAAGAGGCATGGAGAGACAGCCTTTAGTTACTATACCCCCAGCCTGGGACCAAGAGGCATGGAGAGACAGCCTTTAGTTACTATACCACCAGCCTGGGACCAAGAGGCATGGAGAGACAGCCTTTAGTTACTATACCCCCAGCCTGGGACCAAGAGGCATGGAGAGACAGCCTTTAGTTACTATACCCCCAGCCTGGGACCAAGAGGCATGGAGAGACAGCCTTTAGTTACTATACCCCCAGCCTGGGACCAAGAGGCATGGAGAGACAGCCTTTAGTTACTATACCACCAGCCTGGGACCAAGAGGCATGGAGAGACAGCCTTTAGTTACTATACCCCCAGCCTGGGACCAAGAGGCATGGAGAGACAGCCTTTAGTTACTCTACCCCCAGCCTGGGACCAAGAGGCATGGAGAGACAGCCTTTAGTTACTATACCCCCAGCCTGGGACCAAGAGGCATGGAGAGACAGCCTTTAGTTACTATACCCCCAGCCTGGGACCAAGAGGCATGGAGAGACAGCCTTTAGTTACTATACCCCCAGCCTGGGACCAAGAGGCATGGAGAGACAGCCTTTAGTTACTATACCCCCAGCCTGGGACCAAGAGGCATGGAGAGACAGCCTTTAGTTACTATACCCCCAGCCTGGGACCAAGAGGCATGGAGAGACAGCCTTTAGTTACTATACCCCCAGCCTGGGACCAAGAGGCATGGAGAGACAGCATTTAGTTACTATGCCAGAGAACCTGCCAGAGAACCTGATGGGGGCTGAAACTGTGGACATATTTAAAATAGATCTTAAAACATATTTTTAGCTTTGCTTTTCCTCTGGGTGCTTTTTAGTCGTTCAGTTTGTCATTCTTTTGTTTTTTCATGTTATGTTTGTTGTGTAGTAAATATTTCAGCTTTTATTTTCCTCGTTTTTTTTTTCTTTTTTTAATCAGTTTTCTCCTGTAAAGCACATTGCGTTGCATTTTATGTCTGAAATGTGCTGTATAAATAAAAGCTTGATTTGATAAACAATAACATGGGTGAATCTATTTTTATCCAACATTGTGAAGTTGCACACTTCTGAATAATATCCTGGAATATGATGGTTATCCTGGTGGCTGGGAGTTATTTAACATCTGCAGGGTGTCCGAGTGAGAGGTCCTTCAACCTGGAACAAGCAGAGAGAAGGGGCGAGAAATTTACCTCTGCTCAAATTTCAATGCTGGTTGTAACGCCCTGGCCATAGAGATGGTTTTTTTGTTCTTTATTTTGGTTAGGCCAGGGCGTTACATTGGGTGGGCGTTCTATGTTCGTTTTCTAGTTTTTTTTTTGTATTTCTTTGTTTTGGGCCGTGTGTGGCTCCCAATCAGGCACAGCTGAAGTTCGTTGTTGCTGATTGGGAGTCACACATAAGGAGCATGTTTTTCCTTTGGGTTTTGTGGGTAATTGTTTCTGTTTAGTGTTTTGCACCTGACAGGACTGTTTGGCTGTCGTTTTTCTTGTTTTGTTTTGTATAGTGTTCTTTCTATTATTAAATGCAATGATGAACACTAACTCCGCTGCACATTGGTCTACTCTCTCTCACGACAGCCCTTACAATTAGTCTATATTAGTATGTCTGTATTAGTATTAGTATGTCTGTATTAGTATTAGTATTAGTATGTCTGTATTAGTTTAGTATTAGTATGTCTGTATTAGTTTAGTATTAGTATTAGTCTATATTAGTATGTCTGTATTAGTATTAGTCTAGTATTCGTTTAGTAGTAGTATTAGTATGTCTGTATTAGTATTAGTCTAGTATTAGTTTAGTATTAGTATGTCTGTATTAGTTTAGTATTAGTATGTCTGTATTAGTATGTCTGTATTAGTGTAGTATTAGTATTAGTCTAGTATTAGTTTAGTATTAGTATTAGTCTGTATTAGTTTAGTATTAGTATTAGTCTGTATTAGTCTAGTATTAGTTTAGTATTAGTATTAGTCTGTATTAGTCTAGTATTAGTTTAGTATTAGTATTAGTCTGTATTAGTCTAGTATTAGTTTAGTATTAGTATTAGTCTAGTATTAGTTTAGTATTAGTATTACTCTGTATTAGTCTAGTATTCGTTTAGTATTAGTATTAGTCTGTATTAGTCTAGTATTAGTTTAGTATTAGTATTAGTCTGTATTAGTCTAGTATTAGTTTAGTATTAGTATTAGTCTGTATTAGTCTAGTATTAGTTTAGTATTAGTATTAGTCTAGTATTAGTTTAGTATTAGTATTAGTCTGTATTAGTCTAGTATTCGTTTAGTATTAGTATTAGTCTGTATTGGTCTAGTATTAGTTTAGTATTAGTATTAGTCTGTATTAGTCTAGTATTAGTTTAGTATTAGTCTAGTATTAGTATTAGTCTAGTATTAGTTTAGTATTAGTCTGTATTAGTCTAGTATTAGTTTAGTATTAGTATTAGTCTAGTATTAGTTTAGTATTCGTCTAGTATTAGTTTAGTATTAGTATTAGTCTAGTATTAGTTTAGTATTAGTATTAGTCTAGTATTAGTTTAGTATTAGTATTAGTCTAGTATTAGTTTAGTATTAGTATTAGTCTAGTATTAGTTTAGTATTAGTATTAGTCTAATCACGACAACCGTTACACTGGTTCAAGTTGCTGAAGCTAGAACTACCTTTATTAATGTGCAATTGTTTTGTTATTAACAGTTGAATATTTTTGTAATATTGGTCAAGTTGGTTACAGTATAACTTGGCCTATATTTAACTAGTAACACCAACCCAAATGCTTAGTTAAATAAAGGTTAAATAAAATAAACATAAAAAATAAAAAAATGGTGCAACAAAATTGGGGAAAGGAAAGTGGCAAGACAAAGTTAACTAGGTAAACAGACACTGTGTGTAGTTAGCTAGCGAAAAAAGACTCATCAACACAATGCACGCATAAATTGGCTGGCTAGAAAGGCTAGATTGAACAGAGCTGGCTGCATTTCCTATATTTTTCATCAGATTATGTTAAAATGTCTTACCTCCAAAAAAGTCGGGCAGGACTGTTTTCTCCTGCCAATGCAATGGAGTGAAACTCAATCAGGTCCCTGAAAACAAATGGGGGGAAAAAAATATTTGCTACATGTCTTTAGCTGGTTAGCAAGTTTCACCAATTAATGATTTAAACGGTTCAGGTCTTCATAACTGACACATTGGCGAATCTACGATTGGTTTAGTTCATCTCTAATCAGCCGATAAACAAAATGTATCCAACATGTTAGAAAAAAAAAACAAGTTAATCAACATTTGAAATCACAGTTCATAAATTATTTTGTTGAATATTTAAACATAATTTGGTGAATAAATAAATGTTATACTAACATTTCGCCAATTTATTCCTTATTCTTCTGAAAAATGTTATTCCGTTCATTCAGTTCATTATTATTATTATTTAAAAACAATTGCTGGTCGTTACTAGTTACCACAGCCACAAAGTAAAAAAAAATCATGCCTATTTCTACAGTCTTCTTAAAATCTGATTTCAAACTTAACCTTAACCACGTTGCTAACCTTATGCATAACCCTAACCATAAATTAAGACCATAAAGCACATTTTTGTTTTATGATATAGCATAATTCTCGACTTTGTGGCTGTATTATCTAGTGGAAACCATTTTTTTTTGCTGGATACATGGGATTGGGACATGACAATTTTGACTTCCTGCTTGGAAATCCAGCGTGCCTTCGAAAGGGAACCATCATTCTTAACGACAGCTGATGTCTCGTTAAACCATCCATACGTCCGTCATACATCCACCAGCGACAGCTGATCTCCGTAGCAACCATTATTGGTCACCTCATTACTCTTCTTTGTCCTGCTTGAAATCCATGGTCTTTCAAGGTACTGTATGTTCACCCCTCTGGTTGTCATCGCAACAATTTAGTCCTTTTTTGAACAGGCGATTATCTATCTGACAAGCTTTCCGTACAATAGAAATCCCAAGTATTAACCCCTTTACCACGGTAAATCTACTGTGTCAATTTACCCAACACATGGAAACAAATGTTGGTGTAGCCTAGTGACTGTTATTATATATGTTATCCAAAAGGATCTGGTATGGTCATTTCTTGTCAAAATCGGGAGTGAAATAATCCTAGATTGTCCATATTTGAAACGTGTAACTACACCAAACCAACCCACGGGGGGACCAGTACGGAGAAAAAGAAAAAAAATGTATGAAATGTATGCATTCTCTACTGTAAGTCGATCTGGATAAGAGCGTCTGCTAAATGACTAAGATGTAAAAAAAAAAATACAAAATAAATTTGGGCCAGAAGGGCGTAGGCTGGAATCGAACCAATTCCCACATGGTAGGCCTATACAGTGCATTCAGCCGACCCCTCGACTTTTTCTACATTTTGTTACGTTACAGCTTTATTCTAAAATAAAATAAAATAAAACAATGTCACCAATCTACACACAATACTCAATCATGACAAAGCAAATTTTTTTTTTTTTTTTTTTTAAATGACAGACCTGTATTTGGGGAGTTTCTCCCCCATTCTTCTCTGCATATCCTCTCAAGCTCTGTCAGGTTGGATGGGGAGCGTCGCTGCACAGTTATTTCCAGGTCTCTCTAGAGATGTTCGATCGGGTTGAAGTCCTGGCTCTGGCTGGGCCACTCAAGGACATTCAGAGACTTGTCCCGAAGCCACTCCTGCGTTGTCTTGGCTGTGTGCTTAGGGTCGTTGTCCTGTTGGAAGGTGAACAATTGCCCCAGTCTGAGGTCCTGAGCGCTCTGGAGCAGGTTTTCATCAAGGATCTCTCTGTACTTTTCTCCGTTCATCTTTCCCTCGATCCTGACTAGTCTCCCAGTCCCTGCCGAGGAAAACATCCTCACAGCATGATGCTGCCACCACAATGTTTCACCATAGGGATGGTGACAATTTTCCTCCACACGTGATGCTTGGCATTTAGGCCAAAGAGTTCAATCTTGGTTTCATCAGACCAAAGAATCTTGTTTCTCATGGTCTGAGAGTCTTTAGGTGCCTTTTGGCAAACTCCAAGCGGATTGCATGTGCCTTTTACTGAGGAGTGGCTTCCATCTAGGCCAATCTACCATAAAGGCCTGATTGGTGGAGTGTTGAATAGATAGTTGTCCTTCTGGGAGGTTCTCCCACCTCCACATAGAAACTCTGGAGCTCTGTCAGGGTGACCATCGGATTCTTGGCCACTTCCCTGACCAAGGCCCTTCCCTCCCCCGATTTCTGAGTTTGGCCGGGTGGCCAGCTCTAGGAAGAGTCTTGGTGGTTCCAAACTTCCTCTATTTAAGAATCTGTCTGTTCTTGGCAACCTTCAATGCTGCAGAAATGTTTTGGTACCCTTCCCCAGATCTGTGCCTCGACACAATCCTGTCTCGGGGCTCTACAGACAATTCATTCGACCTCATGGATTGGTTTTTGCTCTGACATGCACTGTCAAATGTGGGATCTTATACAGACAGGTGTGTGCCTTTCCAAATCATATCCAATCAATTGAATTTACCACAGATGGACTCCAATCAAGTTGTAGAAACATCTCAAGGATGATCAATGGAAACAGGAAGCACTTGAGCTGAATTTCGAGTCTCATATTAAAGGGCCTGAATACTTATGTAAATAAGGTATTTCTGTTTTCAATTATTTTTTATTTTTTTATTTTAAAGACCTGTTTTCGCTTTGTCGTTATGGGGTATTGTGTGTAGATTGATGAGTATTTAATTTTTTTTAAACCCATTTTAGAATAAAGCTGTAACGTAACAAAATGTGGAAAAAGTCAAGGGGTCTGAATACTTTCAGAATGCACTGTATGTGTACGCTGAAGGAAGCTGCTCAACCACATCTCTGACGACCACACATCTCTGACGCTTGCACCTCAATTTCAGGATTTTTCCGGAAGTATTTTGGTTGCGCCGTTGTATTTCATGGTACGACGTTGTATATTCCCCACAGGCTTTAATAAGGGGATGATTTTGACCATATATGGTTAATTAGGGGTGTTTCGAAACGCAAATAGCCAAGGACATGCACGAGCACTGAGGCTGAGAACAATTGGTATTTATCGATGGTTATCTCCGAACGGTGTGGGTGTGACGCTAATAGGAATGTTGGATAAACCTTCTATGCGTACAAACATTCTAAATTCTGTTTGTAAGTATTATTTTAGAATAATTTTTTCAACATATTGATAAATGAGGCCCCTGGATTGAACAATATTTTCACATTATTCTTTAAAAAAGCCTTCAAGCTCTGTCCAGTTGGCTGTTGATCATTGCTAAACAGCCATTTTCAAGTCGATTTAAGTCAAAACTGTATCTAGGCCACTCGGGAACATTCAATGTCGTCTTGGTATAAAACTCCAGTGTATATTTGGCCTTGTGTTTAAGGTTATTATCCTCCTGAAAGATTAATTTGTCTCCCAGTATCTGTTGGGAAGCAGACTGAACCAGATTTTCCTATAGATTTTTGCCTGTGCTTAGCTCTATTCCGTTTATTTTTATCCTTTAAAAACCTCCCTAGTCCTTGCCGATGACAAGCATACCCATAACATGATGCAGCCACCACCATGTTTGAAAATATGAAGAGTGGTACTCAGTGATGTGTTGTGTTGGATTTGCCCCAAACATAACACTTTATATTCAGGACATAAGGTTAATTTCTTTGCCAAATGTTTTGCGGTTTTACTTTAGTGCCTTATTGAAAACAGGATGCAAAAAAAGGCGCCTGGGTACAAGGTTGGGTGTGCTCTTAGCAGAATTGAAGCAAACGTCTGTGCCTCACATACTCCCTTACAATACCTTCACTTGAAAAACGATTAAAAAAGCGGCAAGATTACTGTTTGTGTGCGTGAACAGCTGACAAACAGTTGAAAAAAAACCTTGGTAAACACAAATTGTCCTCATAACATACTCGCAAACTGTTTTGACTGTGACGCATGAAACAGGCTTTACTCTCATCTGTGATCTGTCCCCAAGCTCTGAGCGACATGACAAGAAAGGGTGACAACTGGAATAGCTAGCTTAATACTGCATGCAAATTTATTGTAGGTAGCGTAATACTGCATCGTAGTTATCATAGCTAGTTTAATACTGCATCGTAGTTATCATAGCTAGTTTAATACTGCATACTGAGTTATCATAGCTAGTTTAATACTGCATACTGAGTTATCATAGCTAGTTTAATACTGCATCGTAGTTATCATAGCTAGTTTAATACTGCATCGTAGTTATCATAGCTAGTTTAATACTGCATCAGAGTTATCATAGCTAGTTTAATACTACATACTGAGTTATCATAGCTAGTTTAATACTGCATACTGAGTTATCATAGCTAGTTTAATACTACATACTGAGTTATCATAGCTAGTTTAATACTGCATCAGAGTTATCATAGCTAGTTTAATACTGCATCAGAGTTATCATAGCTAGTTTAATACTACATACTGAGTTATCATAGCTAGTTTAATACTGCATACTGAGTTATCATAGCTAGTTTAATACTGCATACTGAGTTATCATAGCTAGTTTAATACTGCATCAGAGTTATCATAGCTAGTTTAATACTACATTCTGAGTTATCATAGCTAGTTTAATACTGCATACTGAGTTATCATAGCTAGTGTAATACTGCATACTGAGTTATCATAGCTAGTTTAATACTACATACTGAGTTATCATAGCTAGTTTAATACTGCATCAGAGTTATCATAGCTAGTTTAATACTGCATACTGAGTTATCATAGCTAGTTTAATACTACATACTGAGTTATCATAGCTAGTTTAATACTACATACTGAGTTATCATAGCTAGTGTAATACTACATACTGAGTTATCATAGCTAGTTTAATACTACATACTGAGTTATCATAGCTAGTTTAATACTGCATACTGAGTTATCATAGCTAGTTTAATACTGCATACTGAGTTATCATAGCTAGTTTAATACTGCATACTGAGTTATCATAGCTAGTTTAATACTACATACTGAGTTATCATAGCTAGTTTAATACTGCATACTGAGTTATCATAGCTAGTTTAATACTACATACTGAGTTATCATAGCTAGTTTAATACTACATACTGAGTTATCATAGCTAGTTTAATACTACATACTGAGTTATCATAGCTAGTTTAATACTGCATACTGAGTTATCATAGCTAGTTTAATACTGCATCAGAGTTATCATAGCTAGTTTAATACTGCATACTGAGTTATCATAGCTAGTTTAATACTGCATCAGAGTTATCATAGCTAGTTTAATACTGCATCAGAGTTATCATAGCTAGTTTAATACTGCATCAGAGTTATCATAGCTAGTTTAATACTGCATCAGAGTTATCATAGCTAGTTTAATACTACATACTGAGTTATC
>NC_138294.1:90791606-90831606 GCF_965601325.2 Salmo salar | reverse complement strand
AGGAGGATATAGAGGATGATATAGAGAAGGATATAGATGATAATATAGGATATAGAGGAGGATATAGAGGAAAATATAGAGGAGGATATAGCGGAGGATATAGAGGAGGATATAGAGGAGGATAAAGGATACAGAGGATATAGAGGAGGATATAGAGGATATAGAGGAGGATATAGAATATAGAGGAAGATATAGGATATAGAGGAGGATATAGGATATAGAGATATAAAGGAGGATATAGAGGAGGACATAGAGGAGGATATAGAGGATATAGCGGAGGATATAGGGGAGGATATAGAGGGTATAGAATATAGAGTAGGATATAGAGGATATAGGATATAGAGGAGGATATAGAGGATATAGAGGAGGATATAGGATATAGAGGATATAGAGGAGGATATAGGATATAGAGGAGGATATAGGATATAGAGGAGGATATAGAGGAGGATATAGAGGAGGATATAGCATATAGAGGAGGATATAGAGGAGGATATAGGATATAGAGGAGGATATAGAGGAGGATATAGATATAGAGGAGGATATAGAGGAGGATATAGATATAGAGGAGGATATAGAGGAGGATATAGGATATAGAGGTGGATATAGAGGAGGATATAGGATATAGAGGAGGATATAGAGGAGGATATAGGATATAGAGGAGGATATAGGATATAGAGGAGGATATAGAGGTGTGCGGTTGTGTTTGTGTGTTCCGGCGAGCTAACAAACCACGATAACACATCCCACTTGTTTTCTACCATAAGTTTGTTGTCTGTTTTCTGCCTTTTTCATCAGCACAGGGAACAGGGCAGTGGCAGAGTCGGCCATTGACAGCGCTGGTGTTTATGGTGCTGAACTGGCTACCAGTCTATGGGTGCGTCCCAATAACATGTCCTTTCTCCTGAAGTGTACACTTGTTCACTACATCCAACAAATCTAAAAGCAGTGGATTCGTGGAGTCATGGGCTTGCGTGAGTTTCCACCATATTTCCTATACCAGTAATTTCCTTGCAAACCAGTGAAGGGAAGTGAACACTTTGGGAGGAAGTTGAGATAATTGGGACATTTATCATTTATCAGCCACGGTTCCTGCAACCTTGTCGTTATCTTGGCCAAGCTTTGTGTCTCTCTCTCTCTCTCCATCTCTCTCTCTCCCTGTCTCTCTCTCTGTCTCTCTCTCTCTGTCTCTCTCTTTCTCTCTCTTTCTCTCTCTGTCTCTCTCTCTCTCCCTCTCTCTCTCTCTCTCGCTCCCTCTCTGTCTCTCTCTCTCCCTGTCTCTCTCTCTCTCTCTCGCTCCTTCTCTGTCTCGCTGTTTCTCTCCCTGACTCTCTCGCTCTCTCCCTTTCTCTCTCTCTCTCTCTCTCCCTGTCTCTCTCTCTCTCTCTCTCTCTCGCTCCCTCTCTGTCTCTCTCTCTCTCTCTCTCTCTCTCCCTGTCTCTCTCTCTCCCTGTCTCTCTGTCTCTCTCTCTCTCTCTCTCGCTCCCTCTCTGTCTCGCTGTTTCTCTCCCTGACTCTCTCTCTCTCCCTTTCTCTCTCTCTATCTGTCCCTGTCTCTCTCTCTCCCTCTCTCGCTGTTTCTCTCCCTGTCTCTCCCCGTCTCTCTCTCTCTCTCTCCCTGTCTCTCTCTCTCTCTGTCTTTCTCTCTCTCTCTTTTGTTCCCAACACTGGCTTACCCGTTAGTGACCATGAGATAGAGAGTGATATTCCATTGCCATTTTAAAGGTTTATATTGCATTGTAAATAAGTTATCTCCATCTATCTCTCTCTGACACACACACACACACACACACACACACACACACACACACACACACACACACACACACACACACACACGTCAGGTACACACAAGGAAACAGACAAAGTTGAGGAGTTCGCCACATCCTGCTGAATGTTGTGTATCTGACGTCATCCTGCTGAATGTTGTGTATCTGACGTCATATGGTACGGTCTTATTTCCTGTTCTCTTTAGAAAAGAGCAAAGTGCACATCGTCTCTATATTTTGCCGCTCTTCCTTCAGTTGGTTTAGGGGTTTCAGTATATCAGAATGGATGATCTCTATAGAGTGTGTGGTAGTAATGGGTCAATCTGTGAACGGATTGTTATGTTTTTTTTATTTTTATTATTGTATAAACTGCCATAATGTTGCTGGACCCCAGGAAGTGGGGATCCATATGGGGATCCCTAATAAACCCCAGGAAGAGTAGATGCTGCCTTGGCAGGAACTAATGAGGATCCCTAATAAACCCCAGGAAGAGTAGCTGCTGCCTTGGCAGGAACTAATGGGGATCTATAATAAACCCCAGGAAGAGTAGCTGCTGCCTTGGCAGGAACTAATGGGGATCTATAATAAACCCCAGGAAGAGTAGCTGCTGCCTTGGCAGGAACTAATGGGGATCCATAATAAACCCCAGGAAGAGTAGCTGCTGCCTTGGCAGGAACTAATGGGGATCCATAATAAACCCCAGGAAGAGTAGCTGCTGCCTTGGCAGGAACTAATGAGGATCCATAATAAACCCCAGGAAGAGTAGCTGCTGCCTTGGCAGGGGGGGATCCATAATAAACCCAGGAAGAGTAGCTGCTGCCTTGGCAGGAACTAATGGGGATCCATAATAAACCCCAGGAAGAGTAGCCGCTGCCTTGGCAGGAACTAATGGGGATCCATAATAAACCCCAGGAAGAGTAGCTGCTGCCTTGGCAGGAACTAACGGGGATCCATAATAAACCCCAGGAAGAGTAGCTGCTGCCTTGGCAGGAACTAATGTGGATCCATAATAAACCCCAGGAAGAGTAGCTGCTGCCTTGGCAGGAACTAATGGGGATCCATAATAAACCCCAGGAAGAGTAACTGCTGCCTTGGCAGGAACTAATGGGGATCCATAATAAACCCCAGGAAGAGTAGCTGCTGCCTTGGCAGGATCTAATGGAGATCCATAATAAACCCCAGGAAGAGAAGCTGCTGCCTTGGCAGGAACTAATGGGGATCCATAATAAACCCCAGGAAGAGTAGCTGCTGCCTTGGCAGGAACTAATGGGGATCCATAATAAACCCCAGGAAGAGTAGCTGCTGCCTTGGCAGGAACTAATGGGGATCCATAATAAACCTCAGGAAGAGTAGCTGCTGCCTTGGCAGGAACTAATGGGGATCCATAATAAACCTCAGGAAGAGTAGCTGCTGCCTTGGCAGGAACTAATGGGGATCCATAATAAACCCCAGGAAGAGTAGCTGCTGCCTTGGCAGGAACTAATGGGGATCCATAATAAACCTCAGGAAGAGTAGCTGCTGCCTTGGCAGGAACTAATGTGGATCCATAATAAACCTCAGGAAGAGTAGCTGCTGCCTTGGCAGGAACTAATGGGGATCCATAATAAACCCCAGGAAGAGTAGCTGCTGCCTCGACAGGAACTAATGGGGATCCATAATAAACCTCAGGAAGAGTAGCTGCTGCCTTGGCAGGAACTAATGGGGATCCATAATAAACCTCAGGAAGAGTAGCTGCTGCCTTGGCAGGAACTAATGGGGATCCATAATAAACCCCAGGAAGAGTAGCTGCTGCCTTGGCAGGAACTAATGGGGATCCATAATAAACCTCAGGAAGAGTAGCTGCTGCCTTGGCAGGAACTAATGGGGATCCATAATAAACCTCAGGAAGAGTAGCTGCTGCCTTGGCAGGAACTAATGAGGATCCATAATAAACCTCAGGAAGAGTAGCTGCTGCCTTGGCAGGAACTAATGGGGATCCATAATAAACCTCAGGAAGAGTAGCTGCTGCCTTGGCAGGAACTAATGGAGATCCATAATATATACAAATACAAAACCATCACCAGAAGGAAATAAATAGCCCCGTGGTGGATACAAGTTAGTCACTAGATGGCCATGCTAGAAAGGATGTTAGAAGTTGAGGGTGGATGTAGACCAGGTCTCACTTTATTTTTGCCAGTCCCCTTTAGAGAAACATACACTGGAAGGTAGAGGATGAAAGTAAGGTTGACGACAGAGAGAAAGACCAATGAAGACTGTTGAAGGGAATGGAATTGAGCGAGTGTATGGGTGTGTGTGTGTGTGTATGGGTGTGTGTGTGTGTGTATGGGTGTGTGTGTGTGTGTGTGTGTGTGTGTGTATGGGTGTGTGTGTGTGTATGGGTGTGTGTGTGTGTGTGTGTGTATGGGTGTGTGTGTGTGTATGGGTGTGTGTGTGTATGGGTGTGTGTGTGTGGGTGTATGTATGTGTGTGTGTGTGTATGTGTATGGGTGTATGTGTGTGTGTGTGTGTGTGTGTGTGTGTGTGTGTGTGTGTGTGTGTGTGTGTGTGTGTGTGTGTGTGTGTGTGTGTGTATGGGTGTATGTGTGTGTGTGTGTGTGTGTGTGTGTGTGTGTGTGTGTGTGTGTGTGTGTGTGTGTGTGTGTATGGGTGTGTGTGTGTGTGAATGGGTGTATGTGTGTGTGTGTGTGTGTGTGTGTGTGTGTGAGTGTGTGTGCATGTGTGTGTGTGTGCATGGGTGTATGTGTGTGTGTGTATGGGTGTATGTGTGTGTGTGTGTGTGTGTGTGTGTGTGTGTGTGTGTGTGTGTGTGTGTGTGTGTGTGTGATGGGTGTATGTGTGTGTGTGTGTGTGAATGGGTGTATGTGTGTGTGTGTGTGTGTGTGTGTGTGTGTGTGTGTGTGTGTGTGTGTGTGTGTGTGTGTGTGTGTGTGTGTGTGTGTGTGTGTGTGTGGTACATTATAATCTTCAGAAAAATATACTTTATGTTCTCTTCACATCTCTGTAATATAAGATCAGTGATGACACAGTGACACATAAACCTAAATCATTTTATTAGAATTAACTGCAGAACAAAAGTACTCAGTTACAAGAGAAAACTTGCCCAGAGACAACAGCTCTCTCCTCTGCTCTCATCCTTCTAGACCTATCTGCTGCCTTTGATACCATGAACCATCAGATCCTCCTCTCCACCCTCTCCGAGCTGGGCATCTCCGGCGCGGCCCACGCTTGGATTGCGTCCTACCTGACAGGTCGCTCCTACCAGGTGGCGTGGCGAGAATCTGTCTCCGCACCATGCGCTCTCACCACTGGTGTCCCCCAGGGCTCTGTTCTAGGCCCACTCCTATTCTCGCTATACACCAAGTCACTTGGCTCTGTCATATCCTCACATGGTCTCTCATATCATTGCTATGCAGATGACACACAATTAATCTTCTCCTTTCCCCCTTCTGACAACCAGGTGGCGAATCGCATCTCTGCATGTCTGGCAGACATATCAGTGTGGATGACGGATCACCACCTCAAGCTGAACCTCGGCAAGACGGAGCTGCTCTTCCTCCCGGGGAAGGACTGCCCGTTCCATGATCTCGCCATCACGGTTGACAACTCCCTTGTGTCCTCCTCCCAGAGTGCTAAGAGCCTCGGCGTGACCCTGGACAACACCCTGTCGTTCTCCACTAACATCAAGGCGGTGACCCGATCCTGTAGGTTCATGCTCTACAACATTCGCAGAGTACGACCCTGCCTCACACAGGAAGCGGCGCAGGTCCTAATCCAGGCACTTGTCATCTCCCATCTGGATTACTGCAACTCGTTGTTGGCTGGGCTCCCTGCCTGTGCCATTAAACCCCTACAACTCATCCAGAACGCCGCAGCCCGTCTGGTGTTCAACCTTCCCAAGTTCTCTCACGTCACCCCGCTCCTCCGCTCTCTCCACTGGCTTCCAGTCGAAGCTCGCATCCGCTACAAGACCATGGTGCTTGCCTACTGAGCTGTGAGGGGAACGGCACCTCCGTACCTTCAGGCTCTGATCAGGCCCTACACCCAAACAAGGGCACTGCGTTCATCCACCTCTGGCCTGCTCGCCTCCCTACCTCTGAGGAAGCACAGTTCCCGCTCAGCCCAGTCAAAACTGTTCGCTGCTCTGGCACCCCAATGGTGGAACAAGCTCCCTCACGACGCCAGGACAGCGGAGTCAATCACCACCTTCCGGAGACACCTGAAACCCCACCTCTTTAAGGAATACCTGGGATAGGATAAAGTAATCCTTCTAACCCCCCCTTAAAAGATTTAGATGCACTATTGTAAAGTGGTTGTTCCACTGGATATTATAAGGTGAATGCACCAATTTGTAAGTCGCTCTGGATAAGAGCGTCTGCTAAATGACTTAAATGTTAAATGTAAATGTAAGCTAGGTCATTACAATCTCTCTCTCTATTGGTTTGATCAATAAATACGTTTTTTTTTAATCAACTTTAAATGTCCTCCGAGAGTTGCTGAATGTAGAACGAGGCAGTGTTACCTTCCCTTTGCAGGGGAACAAGCAAAGACAGGTTCTATGACCAACTCCACAATCAACCCAGTAGGAAGCAGGCAGTAGGAAGCACTCTCATCCATTTATATGCAGATGATACAGTCTTATACTCAGCTGGCCCCTCCAGGATGTTGTGTTAAATGCTCTACAACAAAGCTTTCCTAGTGTCCAACAAGCTTTTTCTACACTTAACCTTGTTCTGAACACCTTCAAGGTCATGTGGTTTGGTAAGAATAATGCCCCCTCTCCCCACAGGTGTGATTACTACCTCTGAGGGTTTAGAGCTTCAGGTAGTCACCTCATACAAGTACTTGGGAGTATAGCTAGATGGTGCACTGTCCTTCTCTCAGCACATATCAAAGCTGCAGGCTAAAGTTAAATCTAGACTTGGTTTCCTCTATCGTAAATCGCTCCTCTTTCACCCCAGCTGCCAAACTAACCCTGATTCAGATGACCATCCTACCCATGCTAGATTACAGAGACATCATTTATAGATCGGCAGGTAAAGGTGCCCTCGAGCGGCTATATGTTCTTTACCATTCAGCCATCAGATTCACCACCAATGCTCCTTATAGGACACATCACTGCACTCTATACTCTTATGTAAACTGGTCATCTCTGCATACCCGTCGCAAGACCCACTGGTTGATACTTATCTATAAAAACCCTCTTAGGCCTCACTCCCCCCTCCCCCCTATCTGAGATATCTACTGCAGCCCTCATCCTCCACATACAACACCCGTTCTGCCAGTCACATTCTGTTAAAGGTCCCTAAAGCACACACATCCCTGTGTCGCTCCTCTTTTCAATTCGCTGCAGCTAGCGACTGGAACGAGCTGCAACAAACACTCAAACTGAACAGTTTTATCTCAATCTCTTCATTCAAAGACTCAATCATGGACACTCTTACTGACAGTTGTGGCTGCTTTGTGTGATGTATAGTTGTTTCTACCTTCTTGACCTTTGTGCTGTTGACTTTGTCCAATAATGTTTGTACAATGTTTTTGTGCTGCTACCATGTTGTTGTCATGTTGTGTTGCTACCATGCTGTGTTGTCATGTGTTGCTGCCTTGTTATGTTGTTGTCTTAGGTCTCTCTTTATGTAGTGTTGTGTCTCTCTTTGTGTCTATGTGTCTCTCTTTGTGTCTATGTGTCTCTCTGTCTCTCTCTGTGTCTCTCTGTGTGTCTGTCTCTTTCTATCTCTCTCTGTGTCTCTGTCTGTCTCTCTCTGTCTCTCTCTCTCTGTCTCTGTTTTTGTCTCTCTGTCTCTGTCTTTGTCTCTCTGTCTCTGTCTTTGTCTCTCTGTCTCTCTCTCTGTATCTCTCTCTATATCTCTCTCTGTATCTCTTTCTGTCTCTCTGTATCTCTCTCTATATCTCTCTCTCTCCATATCTCTCTGTACCTCTCTCTGTCTCTCTGTATCGCTCTCTCTATTTCTCTCTCTGTCTCTCTGTATCTCTCTCTCTATCTCTGTATCTCTCTCTCTCTTTGTATATCTCTCTGTATCTCTCTCTGTATCCCTGTCTCTTTGTATCTCTCTCTATCTCTCTCTCTGTATCTCTCCATCTCTATATCTCTGTATCTCTCTCTGTCTCTCTGTATCTCTCTCTCTCTATTTCTCTCTCTGTATCTCTCTCTCTGTATCTCTCTCTCTCTGTATCTCTCTCTGTCTCTGTATCTCTCTCTCTATCTCTCTGTATCTCTCTCTCTATCTCTCTGTATCTCTGTCTCTGTCTCTTTGTATCTCTCTATCTCTCTCTCTCTCTCTCTCTCTCTCTCTGTATCTCTCTGTCTCTCTGTATCTCTCTCTGTAATCTACACAGAGAATGCAGTTGGATCAAAAGAGAAAAAGCTCTCATCCTTACTTCCATATTCCCTTCTATCCCCTCTCACCCACCCACTCGTCCTACCCCTCTCCCTCCCCCCTCTCTGACTCATACTGAAATCCCAGCGTGCCTCCCTTCTCCCCTATCCTCCACCATCCTCCCTCCTCCCCCATCCTCCCCCCACACTCTCATTTGTGTTTTCTCTCCCTTTGATTTCCAAGCTGACTGGAATGCAATGAGTAGAGAGAGAGAGAGAGAGAGAGAGAGAGAGAGAGAGACAGGGTGATGAGAGAGAGAGAGAGAGAGAGAGAGAGAGAGAGAGAGAGAGAGAGAGAGAGAGAGAGAGAGAGAGAGAGAGAGAGAGAGAGAGAGAGATGGAAAAGAGAGAGTGAAAGAGAAAGATTGAGAGAGAGGGGGGATACAAAGGAGAGAGAGAGAGAGAGAGAAAGAGAGAGAAAGAGGGAGAGAGAGAGATGGAAAGGAGAGAGAGTGAAAGAGAGAGATTGAGAGAGAGGGGGGATACAAAGGAGAGAGAGAAAGAGAGAGAAAGAGGGAGAGTCAGTGTGATGGAGAAAGAGGAGAGAGAGAGACAGCTCACTGCTGCCTGATGTGCATGTAATGAGGACTCTGCAGAAAGAGAGCAGAGGAAAAGAGAGGGATGGAGGTCTGAAGCCAGTGGGTGTTGATTGGTGAAACCCCTCTCTCGTCAATCTACTGTTTAATGGGCACGCCTACACTGTCGTGTTCACACACATACTGAACACCCCCCCACCCACACTCCCTCCCACCCACACTCATTCCCAACCACACACACTCTCACACACACAAACCCACCCACACTCCCACCCACACTCATTCCCAACCACACACACTCTCACACACACAAACCCCCCCACCCACACTCCCTCCCACCCACACTCATTCCCAACCACACACACTCTCACACACACAAACCCACCCACACTCCCACCCACACTCATTCCCAACCACACACACTCTCATATACACAAACCCACCCACCCACACTCCCTCCCACCCACACTCATTTCCAACCACACACACTCTCATATACACAAACCCCCCCACCCACACTCCCACCCACACTCATTCCCAACCACACACACTCTCATATACACAAACCCCCCCACCCACACTCCCTCCCACCTACACTCATTCCCAACCACACACACTCTCACACACACAAACCCCCCCACCCACACTCCCTCCCACACACACTCATTCCCAACCACACACACTCTCACACACACTCCCACCCACACTCATTCCCAACCACACACACTCTCATATACACAAACCCACCCACCCACACACCCGAACTCCCACCCGAAGCCACCCACACTCCCATCCATCCATCCATCCATCCATCCACACACTCCCACCCACCCACCCACCCACGCACTCCCATCCACCCACACACTCCCAGCCACCCACCCACCCACCCACACTCCCATCCACCCACCCACACACACAAACCCACCCACCCACACACACAAACCCACCCACCCACACACACTCCCACACACACTCCCATCCACCCACACACACACACACACACACACTCCCATCCACCCACACACACACACAATCCCACCCACCCACCCACACTCCCACCCACACACACACACCCACCCACACTCCCATCCACCCAACCATACACACAATCCCACCCACCCACACACACCATCCCACCTGGCCTGTTCTCCCCGCTACCATCTAGAAGACTGAGACAGTAAAGGTGCATTCAAGCTGAGAAAGAGAGGCTGTTCAACAGCTTCTATCACCAGGCTGTGTCAGTTCATATGGACGGTGCTGTGCGATATCCTATGGACGGACGGACGGACGGACGGACGGACGGACGGACGGACAGACAGACAGACAGACAGACAGACAGACAGACAGACAGACAGACAGACAGACAGACAGACAGACAGACAGACAGACAGACAGACAGACAGACAGACAGACAGACAGACAGACAGACAGACAGACAGACAGACAGACAGACAGACAGACAGACAGACAGACAGACAGACAGTTATATAGTGTCATATTTGTATGAATCCCACACAGCAGCATCCCTCCGTCCATCGGTCTTTAACAGATTACGATACCCATGTATCTCCACAGGATCCACGCCAGGATGAACAGCAACCACTGTGTGTGTGTGTGTGTGTGTGTGTGTGTGTGTGTGTGTGTGTGTGTGTGTGTGTGTGTGTGTGTGTGTGTGTGTGTGTGTGTGTGTTCACTCTATAAAACTGTGAAGGACCTCGGCGTTACTCTGGACCCTGATCTCTCTTTTGAAGAACATATCAAGACTGTTTCAAGGACAGCTTTTTTTCCTCTATGTAACATCGCAAAAATCAGAAACTTTCTGTCCAAAAATTATGCAGAAAAAAATTTATCCATGCTTTTGTCACTTCTAGATTAGACTACTGCAATGCTCTACTTTCCGGCTACCTGGATTAAGCACTAAATAAACAGCAGTTAGGGCTAAATACGGCTGCTAGAATCCTGACTAGAACCAAATATTTGATCATATTACTCCAGTGCTAGCCTCTCTACACTGGCTTCCTGTTAAAGGCTAGGGATGATTTCAAGGTTTCACTGCTAACCTACAAAGCATTATATGGGCTTGCTCCTACCTATCTTTCCGATTTGGTCCTGCCGTACATACCTACACGTACGCTACGGTCACAAGACACAGGCCTCCTAATTGTCCCTAGAATTTCTAAGCAAACAGCTGGAGGCAGGGCTTTCTCCTATAGAGATCCATTTTTATGGAATGGTCTGCCTACCCATGTGAGAGACGCAGACTTGGTCTCAACCTTTAAGTCTATATTGAAGACTCATCTCTTCAGTGGATCCTATGATTGAGTGTAGTCTGGCCCAGGAGTATGAAGGTGAACTGAAAGGCTCTGGAGCAACGAACCGCCCTTGCTGTCTCTGCCTAGCCGGTTCCCCTCTCTCCACTGGGATTCTCTGCCTTTAACTCTATTACAGGGGCTGAGTCACTGGCTTACTGGTGTTCTTCCATGCCATCCCTAGGAGGGGTGCGTCACTTGAGTGGGTTGAGTCACTGACGTGGTCTTCCTGTCTGGGTTGGCGCCCCCCCTTGGGTTGTGCCGTGGCGGAGATCTTTGTGGGCTATACTCGGCCTTGTCTCAGGATGGTAAGTTGGTGGTTGAACATATCACTCTAGTCGTGTGGGGGCTGTGCTTTGGCAAAGTGGGTGGGGTTATATCCTGCCTGTTTGGCCCTGTCCGGGGGTATCATCGGATGGGGCCACAGTGTCTCCTGACCCCTCCTGTCTCAGCCTCCAGTATTGATGCTGCAGTAGTTTATGTGTCGGGGGGCTACGGTCAGTCTGTTATATCTGAAGTATTTCCCCTGTCTTATCCGGTGTCCTGTGTGAATTTAAGTATGCTCTCTCCAATAATTTTTCTTACTTTCTTTCTTTTTTCTTTCTCTCTCTCGGAGGAACTGAGCCCTAGGACCATGCCTCAGGACTACCTGGCAAGATGACTCCTTGCTGTCCCCAGTCCACCTGGTTGTGCTGCTGCTTCAGTTTCAACTGTTCTGCCAATGGAACCCTGACCTGTTCACCGGACGTGCTACCTGTCCCAGAACTGCTGTTTTCAACTCTCTTGAGACAGTAGGTGCGGTAGAGATACTCTGAATGATCAGCTATGAAAAGCCAACTGACATTTACTCCTGAGGTGCTGACCTGTTGCACCCTCGACAACCACTGTGATTATTATTATTTGACCCTGCTGGTCATCTATGAACATTTGAAAATCTTGGCCACGTTCTGTTATAATCTCCACCCGGCACAGCCAGAAGAGGACTGGCCACCCCTCATAGTCTGGTTCCTCTTTAGGGTTTTTTCCTAGGTTCTGGCCTTTCTAGGTGAGTTTTTCCTAGCCACCGTGCTTCTACACCTGTATTGCTTACTGTTTGGGGTTTTAGGCTGGGTTTCTGTACAGCACTTTGTGACATCAGCTGATGTAAGAAGGGCTTAATAAATAAATTTGATTACTACATTAAACCAACAAGCTCTCACAGTCTCATGTCAGAATTAGAAGTTTATCCATGTTTTCGCAAACATCAAATTTTTAAGTTGTTCCGAATGTCAATTTTCTAAGTGTTTAAAGATTAAGTTTAGGCGTTAACTTTGAATGGTTAATGTACTTTAAGGGTTAAGGTTTGGGATAAAGGCTTAAAACAAAACAAATATTAAAAACAACTTTATTTCGCTGGATTCAAACATGCAATCTTCAAACTTCAACGTTCAACCTGCAGCCTGCAACCTGCAACCTTCAACCTGCAACCTGCAACCTGCAGCCTGCAACCTCTAACCTGCAAACTTCAACCTGCAGCCTGCAACCTTCAACCTGCAACCTGCAACCTGCAACCTTCAATCTTCAACCTTCAATCTTCAACCTGCAACCTGCAACCTGCAGCCTGCAACCTGCAGCCTGCAACCTGCAACCTGCAACCTGCAGCCTGCAACCTTCAACCTGCAACCTTCAACCTGCAACCTTCAATCTTCAACCTTCAACCTGCAACCTGCAACCTTCAACCTGCAACCTGCAACCTGCAACCTTCAACCTTCGGAACCAGAGGCAGATGCTTACGCCCATCCGCCATCCCTGTCCGCAACACTCAAGCAAAACCGACACCTACTTGAAGGTAACAGCGCTCACTGTTGTCCCTAGTGGATGCTTTCCATGTCATCTCCCGACGTCCTCAGACAATGGATGTACGTCAAATACTGACTTGTATCACAGTTGACCTGCCTGTATTAAACAGCGGAGGATCAACAGTTGAGTCAAGAAGTTTCTCAACTGTCATTTCTCCAAATTTGAAACCCTTTCAAAGACATCTCTGATGAGAATAGGCTACCTGTCCGGTCAAATCAAATCAAATGGCATTGGTCACATACACATGGTTAGCAGACGTTATTGTGAGTGTAGCGGAATGCTTCTAGATCTGACAGTGCAGCAGTTTCTAACAGGTAATATCTAACAATTCCACAACAACTACCTAATATACACAATCTAGTAAAGGAATGGGATAAGAATATATAAGTATAAAATATATGGATGAGCAGTGACAGAGCGGCTAAGATGCAATAGATAGTAAAGAATAGATAGTATATACATATGAGATGAGTAATGCGAGATATGTAAACATTCTTAAAGTGGCATTATTAAAGTGACTAGTGTTCCATTCATTAAAGCGGCCATTGATATCAATTCTGTAGGTAGGCAGCCACCTCTCTGTGCTAGTGATGGCTGTTTAACAATCTGATGGCCTTGAGATAGAAGCTGCTTTTCAATATGTCTCAGCTTTGATGCAGCTGTACTGACCTCACCTTCTGGATGGTAGCGGGGTGAACAGGCTGTGGCTCGGGTGGTTATTGTCCTTGATGATCTTTTTGGCCTTCTTGCGACATGGGGTGCTGTAGGTGTCCTGGAGGACAGGTAGTTTGCCCCCGGTGATGCGTTGTGCAGACCGCACCACCCTTTGGAGAGCCCTGCGGTTGTCACCACACTGTCTGTGTGCGTGGACCATTTCAGTTTCAGTACACCGAGGAACTTAAAACTTTCCACCTTCTCTACTGCTGTCCCGTCGATGTCGACAAGGGAATGCTCCCTTTGCTGTTTCCTGAAGTCCACGATCATCTCTTTTGTTTTGCTGACATTGAGTGAGAGGTTATTATCCTGATACTACACTCCGAGGGCCCTCACCTCCTCCCTGTAGGCTGTCTTGTCGTTGTTGGTAATCAAGCCTACCACTGTTGTGTCGTCTGCAAACTTGATGATTGAGTTGGAGGCGTGCGTGGCCACGCAGTCATGGGTGAACAGGGAGTACAGGAGGGGTCTGAGTGTTGAGGATCAGTGGAGTGGAGATGTTGTTTCCTACTTTCACGACTCTGATGATAACCGAGGAGAGTTCTCTTGGGAGATAATACGGTCGGCATTTGATTGTGAGGAATTCTAGGTCAGGTGAACAAAAGGACTTAAGTTCTTGTATGTTGTTACAATTACACCGTGAGTTGTTCGTCGTCTTTGTTAACTAGGGACTGGACATTAGCGAGTAATATACTGGAAAGCGGTGGGTGGTGTGCGCGCCTCCGAAGCCTCACTAGAAGACCGCTCCGGCACCCTCTCCTCCGACGGCATGGTTTTGGGTCGGCCTCTAGGAGGTGCAGACAAAGGATCTGCTTTGGGAAAGTCGTTTTCCTGGTCATAGTGCTGGTCGTAGTGCTGGTCGTATTCCTGGTCGTATTCCTGGTCGTATTCCTGGTTGTAGTGCTGGTCGTAGTCCTGGTCGTAGTGCTGGTCGTATTCCTGGTCGTAGTCCTGGTCGTATTCCTGGTCGTAGTGCTGGTCATATTCCTGGTCGTATTCCCTGTCGTAGTCCTGGTCGTATTCCTGGTCGTAGTGCTGGTCGTAGTGCTGATCGTATTCCTGGTCGTAGTGCTGGTTGTAGTGCTGGTCGTATTCCTGGTCGTAGTGCTGGTCATATTCCTGGTCGTATTCCCTGTCGTAGTCCTGGTCGTATTCCCTGTCGTATTCCTGGTCGTATTCCTGGTCGTAGTGCTGGTCGTATTCCTGGTCGTAGTGCTGGTTGTAGTGCTGGTCGTATTCCTGGTCGTAGTGCTGGTCGTATTCCTGGTCGTAGTGCTGGTCGTATTCCTGGTCGTATTCCTGGTCGTATTCCGGGTCATATTCCTGGTCATAGTGCTGGTCGTAGTGCTGGTTGTAGTGCTGGTCGTATTCCTGGTCGTAGTGCTGGTCGTATTCCTGGTCGTATTCCTGGTCGTATTCCGGGTCATATTCCTGGTCGTAGTGCTGGTTGTATTCCTGGTCATAGTGCTGGTCGTAGTGCTGGTTGTAGTGCTGGTCGTAGTGCTGGTCATATTCCTGGTCGTAGTGCTGGTCGTATTCCTGGTCATAGTGCTGGTCGTAGTGCTGGTTGTATTCCTGGTCATAGTGCTGGTCGTATTCCTGGTCGTAGTGCTGGTCGTATTCCTGGTCGTAGTGCTGGTCGTATTCCTGGTCGTAGTGCTGGTCGTAGTGCTGGTCGTATTCCTGGTCGTAGTCCTGGTGTTAGTGCTGGTCGTATTCCTGGTCGTAGTGCTGGTCGTAGTGCTGGTCGTAGTGCTGGTTGTGTTCCTGGTCATAGACCTGGTCGTATTCCTGGTCGTAGTGCTGGTCGTATTCCTGGTCGTATTCCTGGTCGTAGTGCTGGTCGTAGTCCTGGTCGTAGTCCTGGTCGTAGTGCTGGTCGTATTCCTGGTCGTAGTGCTGGTTGTATTCCTGGTCGTAGTGCTGGTCGTATTCCTGGTCGTAGTGCTGGTTGTATTCCTGGTCATAGTGCTGGTCATAGTGCTGGTCGTATTCCTGGTCGTAGTGCTGGTCGTATTCCTGGTCATAGTGTTGGTCGTATTCCTGGTCATAGTGCTGGTCGTAGTGCTGGTCGTATTCCTGGTCGTAGTGCTGGTTGTATTCCTGGTCGTAGTGCTGGTCGTATTCCTGGTCGTAGTGCTGGTTGTATTCCTGGTCATAGTGTTGGTCGTATTCCTGGTCATAGTGCTGGTCGTAGTGCTGGTTGTATTCCTGGTCATAGTGCTGGTCGTATTCCTGGTCATAGTGCTGGTCGTATTCCTGGTCGTAGTGCTGGTCGTATTCCTGGTCGTAGTGCTGGTTGTATTCCTGGTCGTAGTGCTGGTTGTATTCCTGGTCGTAGTGCTGGTCGTATTCCTGGTCGTAGTGCTGGTCGTATTCCTGGTCGTAGTGCTGGTTGTATTCCTGGTCGTAGTGCTGGTTGTATTCCTGGTCGTAGTGCTGGTCGTATTCCTGGTCGTATTCCTGGTCGTAGTGCTGGTCGTATTCCTGGTCGTAGTGCTGGTCGTAGTGCTGGTTGTATTCCTGGTCGTAGTGCTGGTTGTATTCCTGGTCATAGTGCTGGTCGTATTCTTGGTCATAGTGCTGGTCGTAGTGCTGGTTGTATTCCTGGTCGTATTCCTGGTCGTATTCCTGGTCGTAGTGCTGGTCGTATTCCTGGTCGTAGTGCTGGTCGTAGTGCTGGTTGTATTCCTGGTCGTAGTGCTGGTTGTATTCCTGGTCGTAGTGCTGGTCGTATTCCTGGTCGTATTCCTGGTCGTAGTGCTGGTCGTATTCCTGGTCGTAGTGCTGGTCGTAGTGCTGGTCGTATTCCTGGTCGTATTCCTGGTCGTATTCCTGGTCGTATTCCTGGTCGTAGTGCTGGTCGTATTCCTGGTCGTAGTGCTGGTCGTAGTGCTGGTCGTAGTGCTGGTCGTATTCCTGGTCGTAGTGCTGGTCGTAGTGCTGGTCGTAGTGCTGGTTGTATTCCTGGTCGTAGTGCTGGTTGTATTCCTGGTCATAGTGCTGGTCGTATTCTTGGTCATAGTGCTGGTCGTAGTGTTGGTAAGTTGACGTCTCTCTGATATCCAATAGTTCTTCCCGGCTGTATGTAATAACACAAAGTTTTCTGGGCTAACAAGTAAGAAATAATACATAAAAAAATAAATATTGCAGAGTTTCCTAAGGACTTGAAGCGAAGCTGTCATCTCTATTGGCGCCAGAGAGCTGTGGGTTGGAAGCCCACTACATTGCTGCCTGCCATAAGATGAGGGACAGTGTCTGACAGACCAACCAACCTGCATATGTCCTCTACGTTATTGTTCAATGTATGGTTATTTTTTTACCATTGATTAATGTTGATAGTGATTGTCCTGTTGACAATTTTAGTTATTATTATTATTATTTAAATTATGTTCATATTGTAAATTAATCACTTAATACGCTTTGACATTATGTACATTGTTACATCATGCCAATAAAGCAATATGAATTTAATTGAAATTTAGAGAGAGAAAGAGAGAGAAGGAAAGAAAGAGAAAGAGAGATGAGGAGAGAGCGAGAGAGAGAGAGACAGAAAGAGAGAGAGAAAGAGAGATGAGGAGAGAGAGAGAGAGATGAGGAGATAGAGTGAGACAGACAGAGAGATAGAGACAGAGAGAGAGGGATGAGGGGGCAGTGGAAACCCCCCTGGTGTTAAGAATTCACCTGCAAAAAAACTCCCTCTTCTTTCTCATCTGTATTCTCTTATGTGTATTCAGTCTCTCCTCTTTCCCTCTCTCTCTCTCTCTCTCTCTCTCTCTCTCTCCCTTCCTCTCTTGTGCTCTGCCTCCTCCCAATCTCCTCTCATTCTGCATTGCTCTACCTGCACCAAAGCCCTGCACTGACCATCAGGACCCTGCACACAGACACACAGACACACGCCCTTCACTTCCGGCTCCCTCTCATAGACACTATTCCACAGCAGAAACGACACATTCTCCACAACAGCACTGAATCACAGCATATTCATAATCAACACTGTATTGTACCACAATTAAATCCATGTATAACCACAATATTAATGCTAAAATGTGTAAATGTTTGTCAATTGAGATGAATTAAAACGATAATAACAGCAATGTATTGATATCTTTTGTAATAATAGATTAGAAGTTCCACTAATAAGCATAAAATGAATCGTGAAACCGTTGGTTCTACTCTATATATCAGGTCTAACCAGTCTTCTGTTTCTGTCTTCTCCTTCTCCTCTTGTTTTCCTCTCTGTTTCTCTGTCTCTCGGTGTGACCGTGCCTCCCAAGAAGAAGAAGAAGGAGAGGGAAAAGGCAATGAAGAAGAATTTCTTTGATTTTGGTATTTGATTGGTGGAGCTGTAACTAAGAAGAAGAGACTATTTTAAATGTTCTATGCTGATATTTACCAGGTAAAAATACACAACGATGCCAAACACCTACTGACTACCATCTGGTAGACAACTAGGTCCTTCTTCCAAGTAGTTCCCACAGAGTAGCCATCTGCAGTATTTCACGGTCAATAAATACCAGGCAAATACCAGCTGGACTTTATAAATAAAGCATTGCCTCAATTAAAGTGTCGTCTACTGTGTCTGCATGTACTGTACATAGTGTATATGTTAGGTTACAGAGTTAACTGTTAACATGATGTACAGTAAGCTATTAGTAAATACAGCTCTCCATGTAAAACTCTTCTAGAACCTGTCTGTTATAGACCACCCTCTGTCTCCTGCCAGTGCTCTGATTGGTCTTTACACCTCCACGGGTCTGTTATAGACCACCCTCTGTCTCCTGCCAGTGCTCTGATTGGTCTTTACACCTCCACGGGTCTGTTATAGACCACCCTCTGTCTCCTGCCAGTGCTCTGATTGGTCCTTACACCTCCACGGGTCTGTTATAGACCACCCTCTGTTCCTGCCTGTGCTCTGACTGCTATAAGGGAACTGATTGGTCCTTACACCTTCTCAGAGTTTGAGTCATCAGATGACCTGAACTGGAACATGCTCAGCACTCCCATCAGCAGGATGCTTTAAACCTCTCCCTGATTGGCTCCAACAGGATGATTTAAACCTCTCCCTGATTGGCTCCAGCAGGATTCTTTAAACCTCTCCCTGATTGGCTCCAGCAGGATTCTTTAAACCTCTCCCTGATTGGCTCCAGCAGGATTCTTTAAACCTCTCCCTGATTGGCTCCAGCAGGATTCTTTAAACCTCTCCCTGATTGGCTCCAGCAGGATGCTTTAAACCTCTCCCTGATTGGCTCCAGCAGGATGCTTTAAACCTCTCCCCGATTGGCTCCAGCAGGATTCTTTAAACCTCTCCCTGATTGGCTCCCACCAGATACAACCAAGTCTATGGTTATTTTCACTAATATGCCTGCTGAGTACACCTCTGTCGTTTTCTGCCAAGGCCTTAATGACCGCTGTTGTATTACCTGTGTCCGCAACAGAACCACTGTTTAATGTCCCCGTTTGACTATTGTCAAACGTCTATTAAAGCACTTCAATGAGCAGGCCTTCCTACACAACCTGGGGAAATGGGGATACCTAGTCAGTCGCACAACTGAATACATTCAACCTAAATGTGTCTTCTGCATTTAACCCAATGCGGGGGGGGGGGGGGGGGGGGGGGGGGGGGTGCCTTAATCAATGTCATTGGTTAACTGCCTGGCTCAAGGGCAGAACAGCAGATTTTTCCACCTTTGCCGAATCGGGGATTCGAACCAGCAACCTTTTGGTTACTGGCCTAACGCTCTTAACTTTTTAAGGTATAGGGGGCAGTATTTTCATTTTTGGATGAAAAGCGTGCCCAGAGTAAACTGCCTAATACTCGGGCCCAGAGTCAAATATTTGCATATTATTAGTAGATTTGGATAGAAAACACTCTGAAGTTTGTAAAACTTTTTGAATGATGTCTGTGAGTATAACAGAACTCATATGGCAGGCAAAAACCTGAGAAAAATCCAACCAGGAAGTGGGAAATCTGAGAATTGTAGTTCTTCTTTTGAATCCCTATCGAAACTACAGTGTCTGTGGGGTCACGATGCACCTCCTAAGGCTTCCAATGGCTGTCAACAGCCTTTAGAAACGCGTTTCATCCTTCTCCTGTTATTGGGCAGAAAATAGGAGCTCAGTCAATGAGTGGACTGCCTGGGACCAGTGAGTTGTTTACTGCGCGGGCACGTTTGGCGCGCCGCTCCTTCTTTTTCCTCTGTAATGAATACGCTATTGTCCGGTTGGAATATTATCGACGTTTTATGTTAAAAAGACCCTAAGGATTGATTGTAAACAACTTTTGACATGTTTCTACGAACGGTAATGGAACTATTTGACTTTTCGTGTCTGGATTTATGCTCGCGCGTTATGCCTTTGGATAGTGATCTGAACGCACGAACAAAACGGAGGTATTTGGACATAAATATGGAGTATTTCGAACAAAAAGAACATTTCTTGTGGAAGTAGGAGTCCTGGGAGAGCATTCTGACGAAGATCAGCAAAGGTAAGAGACTATTTATAATACTAATTCTGAGTTTAGTTGACCCCAGAACTTGGCGGGTATCTGTATAGCTTGCTTTGATGGTTGAGCTATGTACTCAGAATATTGAAAAATGTGCTTTCTCCGTAAAGCTATTTTAAAATCTGACACAGCGGTTGCATTAAGGAGAAGTATATCTATAATTCATTCAATAACTGTTGTAAATTTTATCAACGTTTATGATGAGTATTTTTGTAAATTGATGTGCTCATTCATCGGAAGTTTTGGTGGGAATACATTTTCTGAACATCACACGCCAATGTAAAATGGGATTTTTGGATATAAATATGAACTTTATCGAGCAAAACATACATGTATTGTGTAACATGAAGTCCTATGAGTGCCATCTGATGAAGATCATCAAAGGTTAGTGAATATTTTAGCTGTATTTTTGGTTTTTGTGATGCATGTCCTTGCTTGGAAAATGGCTGTGTGGTTTTTCTTGTGAACAGTCTGCTCTTCCAGAACGGTCTGCTCTTCCACGAACCCCTCTGATTGGCTTCAGAGAAACAAGGAACAAGTGCACTCAGTCCCTCCCTGTGCTGATCACCCTACAACATAGCTGTAACAACATCCAGCATGGCCTTCAACAGGAACCTGCCTGCCCCCCCCCCCCCCCCCCCCCCCACATACTCTTTCCTTGAACGGCTCAGTATGTCGACACCTATAAATATCTTGGTATATGGCTGGGCTGCTCACTCTCTTTCCATAACCACATCACCCACCTTGAGTCTAAAGTTATATCCAGAAATGGTTTATTGTACCACAACAAAGCTTCCTTCACCCACTCTGCCGAGCACACCATCCTGCCCATCCTGGACTATGGCGATGTAGTTTACAGGCTTGCCTAACCTCAATAAACTAGACATAATTTACCACACTGCCATCCACTTTGTTACCAGTGCCCCCTTTCAACACTCATCACTGTGACCTTTACACCCTGGTCAACTGGCCCTCGTTACATACACAACGCTAAATTTACTGGTGTCCCTCCTCTACCTCAGCTTCTCCTCTACCTCAGCTCCCTCCTCTACCTCAGCTCCCTCCTCTACCTCAGCTCCCTCCTCTACCAGAGCTCCCTCAGCTTCTCCTCTACCTCAGCTCCCCCCTCTACCTCAGCTCCCTCCTCTACCTCAGCTCCCTCCTCTACCTCAGCTCCCTCCTCTACCTCAGCTCCCCTCTCTACCTCAGCTCCCTCCTCTACCTCAGCTCCCTCAGCTCCCTCCTCTACCTCAGCTCCCTCCTCTACCTCAGCTCCCCACTCTACCTCAGCCCCCCCTCTACCTCAGCTCCCCCCTCTACCTCAGCTCCCTCCTCTACCTCAGCTCCCCCTCTACCTCAGCTCCCCCCTCTACCTCAGCTCCCTCCTCTACCTCAGCTCCCTCCTCTACCTCAGCTCCCCCCTCTACCTCAGCTCCCCCCTCTACCTCAGCTCCCCCCTCTACCTCAGCTCCCCCCTCTACCTTAGCTCCCTCCTCTACCTCAGCTCCCTCCTCTACCTCAGCTCCCTCCTCTACCTCAGCTCCCCCCTCTACCTCAGCTCCCTCCTCTATTTCAGCTCCCCCTCTACCTCAGCTCCCTCCTCTACCTCAGCTCCCCCCTCTACCTCAGCTCCCTCAGCTCCCCCCTCTACCTCAGCTCCCTCCTCTATTTCAGCTCCCCCTCTACCTCAGCTCCCTCCTCTACCTCAGCTCCCTCCTCTACCTCAGCTCCCTCCTCTACCTCAGCTCCCCCTCTACCTCAGCTCCCTCCTCTGCCTCAGCTCCCCCCTCTGCCTCAGCTCCCTCCTCCACCTCAGCTCCCTCCTCTACCTCAGCTCCCTCCTCTACCTCAGCTCCCCCCTCTACCTCAGCTCCCTCCTCTGCCTCAGCTCCCCCCTCTGCCTCAGCTCCCTCCTCTACCTCAGCTCCCCCCTCTACCTCAGCTCCCTCCTCTACCTCAGCTCCCCCCTCTGCCTCAGCTCCCCCCTCTGCCTCAGCTCCCCCCTCTGCCTCAGCTCCCCCCTCTGCCTCAGCTCCCTCCTCTGCCTCAGCTCCACCCTCTACCTCAGCTCCTCCTCTACCTCAGCTCCCCCCTCTACCTCAGCTCCCTCAGCTCCCTCCTCTACCTCAGCTCCCTCCTCTACCTCAGCTCCCTCCTCTACCTCAGCTCCCCCCTCTACCTCAGCTCCCCCTCTACCTCAGCTCCCTCCTCTACCTCAGCTCCCTCAGCTCCGTCCTCTACCTCAGCTCCCTCCTCTACCTCAGCTCCCTCCTCTACCTCAGCTCCCCCCTCTACCTCAGCTCCCCCCTCTACCTCAGCTCCCTCCTCTACCTCAGCTCCCCCTCTACCTCAGCTCCCCCCTCTACCTCAGCTCCGATTCTCTACCTCAGCTCCCTCCTCTACCTCAGCTCCCTCCTCTACCTCAGCTCCCTCCTCTACCTCAGCTCCCTCCTCTACCTCAGCTCCCTCAGCTCCGTCCTCTACCTCAGCTCCCTCCTCTACCTCAGCTCCCTCCTCTACCTCAGCTCCCTCAGCTCCCTCCTCTACCTCAGCTCCCTCCTCTACCTCAGCTCCCCCTCTACCTCAGCTCCCCCTCTACCTCAGCTCCCTCCTCTACCTCAGCTCCGTCCTCTACCTCAGCTCCCTCAGCTCCGTCCTCTACCTCAGCTCCCTCCTCTACCTCAGCTCCCTCCTCTACCTCAGCTCCCTCCTCTACCTCAGCTCCCTCCTCTACCTCAGCTCCCTCAGCTCCGTCCTCTACCTCAGCTCCCTCCTCTACCTCAGCTCCCCCCTCTACCTCAGCTCCCTCAGCTCCCTCCTCTACCTCAGCTCCCTCCTCTACCTCAGCTCCCTCAGCTCCGTCCTCTACCTCAGCTCCCTCCTCTACCTCAGCTCCCTCCTCTACCTCAGCTCCCTCCTCATCATCTCCTCTGGTAGATGTATCACACGGGTCATTCCAAAGCCATTTATTTGTGTGTGCGTGTGTGTGTGTGTCATGTGTGTGTAAGATGGTAAGGCACTGGCCTTTAATTCCGTAGTGAATCGGTGTTGCTAGGGAAAGGAGGATGTTTACTCTACTGTCAAGTAGAGCAGACTGCTGCTATGGTTACAACGCCATGTGCTGTCTCTCTCTACTATCTGTCCGTCTCTCTACCTCCCTCCCTCCCTCCCTCCTCGCTCTATACCTCCCACCCTCCCTCTCTCTCTATACCGCCCTCTTTCTATACCTCCCTCCCTCTCCCTCTCTCTACCTCCCTCCCTCTCTCTCTCTCTCTATACCTCCCTCTTTATACCTCCCTCTCTCTATACCTCTCTCCATACCTCCCTCCCTCCCTCTCCCTCTCTATACCTCCCTCTCTCTCTCTCGCTATATATATATATATATATATATATATACACCTCTCTCTCTCTCTGTATACCGCTCTCTCTCTGTATACCGCTCTCTCTCTCTATACCTCCCACCCTCCCTCTCTTTCTATACCTCCCTCTCTCTCTTTACCTCCCTCTCTTTACCTAACCTCTCTTTACCTCCCTCTCTTTACCTCCCTCTCTATCTCTATACCTCCCTCTCTATGCCTCCCTCCCTCTCTCTATACCTCTCTCTCTATATACACTTCTCTCTCTCTCTATACCTCCCTCCCTCTCTATACCTCCCTCCCTCTCTATACCTCTCTCTATATACCTCCCTCTCTCTATACCTCCCTCCCTCTCTCTTTCTATACCTCCCTCCCTCTCTCTTTCTATACCTCCCTCTCTATACCTCTCTCTCTCTCTCTATACCTCCCTCTGTCTATACCTCTCTCTCTATATCCCCCCCTCTCTCTCTATACCTCCCTCTCTCTCTCTCTATACCTCCCTCTCTCTTCTCTCTCTATACCTCCCTCTCTCTCTCTCTATACCTCCCTCTCTCTCTCTCTATACCTCCCTCTCTCTCTCTATACCTCCCTCTCTCTCTCTCTATACCTCCCTCTCTCTCTCTATACCTCCCTCCCTCTATCTTGCCGTCATGCTCTCTTCGCTGTATGTTTCCCTCTCTATCACTCCTATTCGGTCTGTTTCAGATAGGAAATACAAAGAGAGTGTTCAACATAAAGAAAGACTGGGAGATATAATGATAGAGAGATGGAGAGGGGGACAAACAACCAGAGGTTGGCTGGTGGGAGGAACTATAGGAGAACAGGCTCATTTGTGATTGGCTGGAATGGAATAAACGGAATGGTATCAAACATATAGAAACCACATGATTGACTCCGCTCCATTCCAGACATTACATTGAGCCCGTCCTCCTATAGCTCCTCCCACCAGCCTCCTCTGCAAACACACACACACACACACACACACACACACACACACACACACACACACACACACACACACACTGCTAGCTATCAATTTGGTTAGACACATTCTAAATATTCATATTTAAGTTCCTGTAGTTGTGTGATTGTCTTTCGTCCAATGAGGATGCTAGAAGCTGCAGTGTGTTTGAACATTGCCAGCCAGGACTTTGAGACTCACTTAATCATATCCAATCGATACTGACACCTGCTGGTCAATGTCTGTAATTGCATATTAAAGATGAACAGGGCCATAAGAAAAATATGCCGTTCTGCGCACACACACACTCGCTCACTCTAGCTTTGCCAACAATGCCATTACAGCAGTGTGTGTGTTTTGTTTGTTATTGTTATATGCCCATATTTACTCCCTGTCTTTTCCTGTGTCATCCTTAACATACCGCATGACTCATTGGATGAATCACAGGCCCCCTTCCCTCTCCGTTCACACATCTTTGAGAGAGAGAGAGAGAGAGAGAGAGAGAGAGAGAGAGAGCAGAGAGCGAGAGAGAGAGAATGAGGGGAGGTTAAAGAGATGGAGATGGCCTCCCTAGTGGCGCAGTGGTCTAAGGCACTGCGTCACAGTGCTAGCTGTGCCACTAGAGATTCTGGTTCGAATCCAGGCTGTGTCGCAGCCAGCTGCGACCGGGAGACCCATGGGGCGGCACACAATTGACCCAGCGTCGTCTAGGTTAGGAAGTGTTTGGCCCGGCAGGGATGTTCTTGTCCTAGCGACTCCTGCGGTGGGCCAGGGTGCAGTGCAAGCTGACACGGTCACCAGGTGTACAGTGTTTCCTACAACACATTGGTGCGGCTGGCTTCCGGGTTAAGCGAGCATTGTGTCAAGAAGCAGTGTGGCTTGGCTGGGTTGTGTCTCGGAGGATTCACATCTCTCCCGTGTCCGTAAGGGAGTTGCAGCGATGGGACAAGACTAACTACAAATTGGATACAACAAAATTGGGGAGAAAAGGGGTACAAAAATGTAAGAGATGGAGAGAAAGCAAGGAAGAGAGCGCTGAGAGAAAAAGATGAGAAGAGAACAATGAAAAAGAAAGATATACAATGGAAGGAACATAAAACTGAAGATAGAGGGTGTGTGGGAGAGATAAAATGGATGATGTAAAAAGAGTCTTGGTATAGAGAATGAGAAAATATTACTTATAATTTGTACTAAAAAAAGAGCTTAATTTACATATAAAAACAAATACTCGCATTCCAGTATCTAAAATCAAAGTCAACCTCACTTCACTTACCACCCAACCATTTTATCTTAGGCAAGAAGCCAACAAGTTTCACACTTGACTTCACCAAAGCCATCAGGTTCTATCTATAGGGTAATGGTTAGCACTCTGGTCTCTACATTTTCACCATTAGCATTTTGGAATCTGAGAGTAAATAGAGATGAATATATTGATAAAAGTCACTTTGTCCGAGAGAGATTTACACGGTTATCAAAACGTCACGCCAGGTTAAGCCTACATGAAACACAGCCCTTATTTTAAGTGTTGCTAAAATCTCATATGGGAAAAATGAATGGTGGGAAAAATGATTGGAACAATTTCCCTGTTTGACCACAAGGTTTTATGGGTATTATCACACCTCCACTGTGGGGCTCTATATGGCCCACTGCTTCCTTTGAAGCCTCTCATTGGCAAATACTATTGGCTATTTCAGCCACACCTGTCAACAGGTGTATAAAAAAATCGAGCACACAACCATGCAATCTCCATAGACAAAACATTGGCAGTAGAATGGCCTTACTGGCGAGCTCAGTGACTTTCAATGTGGCACCATCATATGATGCCACCTTTCCAACAAGTCAGTTCGTCAATGTTCTGCTCCGCTAGAGCTGTTATTGTGAAGTGGAAATGTCTAGGAGCAAAAACAGTTTAGCCACAAAGTGGTAGGCCACACAAGCTCACAGAACAGGACCGCCTGAGTGCTGAATCGCGTATCGTCTGTCCTCGCTAAAAAAACTGCCTCTGGAAGCAACGTCAGCACAATAACTATTCGTTGGGAGTTTCATGAAATGGGTTTCCATGGCCGAACAGCCGCACACAAGCCTAAGATTATAAATGCAAACGTTATGACATTATTAGCAGCATTACTTTATCGGAAGTTATTAAATGATCTGTCGCTACAGACCTGCCTAATTATTGCCGAAGATGATGGTTATACTGACAAGATACACGTTTCTTCTCCCTAACAATGGGAGTCATTGTACACAAAGCGGGATGTCTAGCTCCCACCTATCTTTCTTTGGCTTGGTGGATACATATTATTATTGTAATCTATTTTTATTTTTTAAATATTCGATGAGGGTTGTTGACGTCGACGTTTTCTCGAAAACTCCGATATAAAGTGTTTGTTTTTTTCTTCATCAAAGTTGCCGTACTGCTTATATCTGTTCACTCGTAAGAATTTAAGCATTACGAAACTTATAGTCGATCAAATAAACCTTACGTAGCAAAACAGCCATTCATTTTTTGGGGGGCTTGACCAAATTCGACACTCATTGACCATATTAAAAACTCATTGCTTGGAGTTGGGCCTCTCCGGTGCGTTCGTTAATTCGCTCTGTCTGTCTGTCTACTCCGGTTTCAGAGGACTCTCGTCTGAGTGAACGTAGAGCGATGAATAATTGGTGAATTTACGAACGCACCCTTTGTTATTCCTTAGTCTGACTAGCTGTTTGGCCACTGATAACTATAGTAGGCTAAATAGCCTATTGATCTCACAAGGAGTAGAACTAAAGTAAACGTTTTTTTTGTTTTGTTTTTTTTTAATAGGGGGATTATATCATCTCAATTTTCCAATATCGTTTAAAAAGGATTGTAGTCAGATCACTTTGGGCAATGGCTTGATTTGTTTAGTAGGCTAGTAGTAGAAGTTGTAGTTTATTTTTGTAGGCCTACCTATGCCGTGTTTCCTTATCTTAACTAAACATTTGAATGAATGTTTAGCCAAATTCACTTCATTTGTAAAATAAACGCTATGTGACAGTTCTACAGGCGACACAAGAAACGACACAGGTGTTTTTTTTCTAAACGCGTGTTGACTAGAGACGAAGATGGCGGACGAACTAGACCGAGTACGGATTTCAGCTGCGGAGCTACGAGCTGAAGCGTCTGCTTTTACCAACCACCACGGCGATTGTCACAGAGGTGAGAGCGATCACCGAAAGTTATCGTTATAAATCATGAACTCACAACAACAACAACAAAAAAACGGGAGTAATCCAACGTATAAACGGAAACGAAGTAGTTAGCTTGCTAGCTAACGTTAGCTATTTTGACGTAACGTCAGCTAGAAGTATCATGTGGTATTTTGTTTTCAAACGCCTCCCCTCCTCCTCCCCCCCCCGACCAATATCAATCACTCACCCCCACCTCTCACAACCGAAGACCGGGTTGGAAATGCACATGTCACCGTCAACCTAGACGGAGGTTCCCCACCGGCTGCAGTCCTTCGTGGTTGGGGCTATTGTCAGCTTGCTAAGCTAGGTTAGTATTAGCAGCAGACTAGCTTAGCTTCTTTTTTCTTTTCTCTCTTCTTCCCAAAAAACAATAAGTATGTGTATTTTATTTTACAGACCACAGTTAACGTTGTTAGTTGGATACAAGTTGAAGAAGGTGGCAAAAGTGTATAGTTGAACAAGTTAGTTAACTGACACAAGTTGAATAACGTTTTGTTTAGCTTTATTTTTTTAAGCTAACCATATCACTATGGCAACCGCACTTGTGTAGCTTTCGCCATGCTAACTAGCTACACATATAGCTAAGTCGTCTTTCCTAAATTATCATTGATGAGGCCACTCCGGTGGTCCTGGGGAATTGCTAGATGTTCGGGGTTTTTATTCTAGGTACCTGTTTAAAAAAAAAAATAATAATTAAAAAGACCATCATGATCAGAGTCTGGGTCATGATTAGCTGAACAGGTGTGTTTGAGTAGGGCTGGAACTTACGCCTGCTCAACTACCCAGTAGCTTTCCAGGACCTACAATTGGAGACTCACCTGTTGGACTGACTGATCAGATGAACCCAACACACCTATCCTTCTTACCCACTTATGCTGGGCATACACTACACTACACCACGTATAAAATCGTAATAACTTGGGACACGCTCACAACTTCCAGATTTCCTTGTCCCAAATCTTTTCATTTTGTCCAACCTCAACCCCAGGACGTGCTCACAGTACACAATGATTCCTAGTTGATCCTGCCTTGCGTTTCTCAGTTGTTGTAGGAAAGAAATGCTGACGCAAACAGTGAGCTGCTTTTTAGTGTGCCAAGTATCATGTGCAGAAAGAGCAAAAGAGACAGAGGCCCAGAATATGGACTTAATATACAAAATAATAACGATGATATAATTATCTTTTTCATTACTGTCATGGTAGGAGTTTGTTTTGCATTGCCTGGTGCCCCAGGTGTGCGGAGATTTGACTTAAGGACCAATGGAATGGTCCTTTAGTGAACTCTGTCTCCCATCACCTCGGTCCTCACAGTGTTGTTGTTTTCCTCTTCACTTGTCTTGGTCTCGCATGCTGAGTGCTCATTAGCTATTGGCAGCAGTCCTTGCCCAATCGTGTCACAGTCCTTGCCCAATCGTGTCACAGTCCTTGCCCAATCATGCTCATACTACAACATGCACGACCAACATTTCAGACACTTCAGAAAATGATCTGGACATCCGGACAGGGGGTCTGGATAACGAAACAACCGTCGTCGGTGCGCCCTTGACCCGCTCAAACTACGCCAGTCCCGACGTATTGATCCTAGCCCAAGTTCATAGGATTTCACCCCGATCATGAACATTTGTCTGGGACTGCAAAAAAAAAAACGTGGGGAACTTGTGTGAAAATCGCATAGCGTATGACTGGTATTAGCTATCATTTAGACCCTGGGGCAGTTGTGTCATTGTTCATTGTCTTTGTTGAAGTACGGGGTAAAGGTGCACTACATTATCAGGCAGACTGTTCTTCCTGCTATCGCTTTCTCTCTTACCTCCTGCTCTCACCTTCTTGCACTTTCCTGCTGTGTGTTAGTCAGAGGAGCCTGAGAACGAACTAAACTTACACGACTGAGCAAGAGGAAGTGGAAATGAGGATAGCGGGAGTGGAAATGAGAGAAAGTGGGAGTGGAAACGAGAGGGCGAAAGAGGAGGAGAAGGGGTGCTGAGCTTCAGAACGGATTGTGTCTCTGTTGAAAAGTCAGTCATCACAACTAATATCTCCCATTCTCCTCTCTCTCCCTCTCCCATCTCTATTTCTTTCCCAACTCTTTCTCTCCCTTTCATACCCCCCTCTCTGTCACAGAGGAGCGAGGAGAGGAGGGACGTGGCCAACGACAGCAGCGTCACCACGGCAACGACCCGTCAAAACGCCCTGACCTGCAGCTCTACACGCCCGGGGCTGGCCACGGCAACCGTCGCCATGACAGCGAGGACGGCGGCGTAGTCACCTCCCCTGGAGATCCGTTAGCCATGACCTCTGACCCTGAGGTGGAGTTGGTGATGTCACTGCCACAGGAGGAGGAAGAAGTACACAAGATGGCCGCCACTGAGACGGTTTCAACTGAACTTGGATGTATAGATGGAGGGATGGGGAAAGGAGGAGGAGAGAAATGTGGAGGAGGTTTTACTTCAAACCGGGGTGGATGCTCTCGAGCACCTGCACAACAGAGGACTCAAAGAGGTGACCACCACACCACCAGAGCAGACAACAACAACAACAGTAGTAGCAGTAGTGCAAAGGGACCGTCAGGCTCAGCTAACCGACCACAGAACTCCAGACAGAGGGATGAAGTGAGAGGGAAAAACCAGAGGGGTGGAGGTAGAGAGAAGGACCAGAGGGGTGGAGGGAGAGAGAAGGACCAGCGGGGTGGAGGTAGAGAGAAGGACCAGAGGGGTGGAGGGAGAGAGAAGGACCAGAGGGGTGGAGGGAGAGAGAAGGACCAGAGGGGTGGAGGGAGAGAGAAGGACCAGAGGGGTGGAGAGCCAGCAGGGGGTTCCCCTGACTCTCCCAAGGCCACCAGAAAGACCCGTAAACCGGACCGGGAGATCTACCAGCCTGGGGGTCGGAGGAGCACCACTACCACCCAGGGGGAAGAGGGAAGAGAGACAGAGAAACCTGCCCCTACCCCTGGTCCCCCTGATCCTGTCAGAGAGGAAACCCAAGCCAGGAGGGAACCAGTCGTATGGAGAGAGACCGGAGAGGAGAAAGGGAAAGGTGGCAGAGGGGGTGAAGAGACAAGCAGAAGGCAGGGGAGGAGAGAAACAGGGAAAGCAGCCATCTCAGACCATGGAGTAGAGAACCTGACTGGGAAGATTCAGAAACTCTGTGTGACTGCCCCACCTGAGAGAGAAGAGGAGGGGAAGAGAGGAGAGGGTGAGGAAGGAGTAGGCAGGAGGAGGAAGGCTAGCGGTGAGGGCAGGAGGAGCAGAGCTGGAGGTGGAGGCAGGGGACGAGTAGGAAATGAAGGATGCGAGAAGACGGAGGAGGAGAAGAAGAGAGAGAGGGGAAACCGCAGGAACAGAGGAGGAGGGGAGAATCAGGACTCCAGGAGAAGAGGAGAGGGGGGTGAGGGTGAGCGAGGGATGACCGAGAAAGATAGAGACAGGAGAGCATCGGAAGAAGACGGAGAGAGGGAAGCGAACCGTCCTGCAGATACACAGCCAGCAAAGGGAAGAGAAAAACGGAGGGATAGAGAGACTGAGAGAGACAACCAGAGAGGCAACAACAGACCCCAACCTCTACCTCCAGATATAGACAGAGAGAGGAATGGAGAGAAAGACGGGGATGGAGAGATACAGAGAAACAGAGAGAGGAGCGAGAGATGCAGAGCTAACCCTAACAACCACCACCACCCATCGTCGTCCTCTAAGCGCTACTCCAAGTCAAACATCAGAAGACCCGTGAACCGTACCTACAGCTCCAGTTCTGCCAGCAGTGGTACCAGCCTGGACGGACTGGGACAGGGAGGGGATCGGAGGGAGGACAGGGTCCGACGAGACCGCCTGGGGCACAGGGAGAGAGACGGAGGAGAGGGAGGAGGTCAGCTACCGAACAGGAGGAGAGACTCCTCAACAGACTCACTGGAGGAGAGGAGGAGAGATGGAGGAGAGGAGGACTTGAGCCCCGCGTGGAGGAGAGGGGAGGAGGAGAGCAGAGGGAGAGGGGGAAGAGGACACAGAGGAGGAGGAGGAGGAAGAGGAGGAGGGCTCCTGAAAGTATCTCAGAGCGACAGACAGTCAGGCACCTCCCACGCCACCTCAGGCCTCAGCGATGACCCCCAAGGGCGCCGCAGGCAGGGCACTGTGCCTCGTGGTAAGGAGAGGGGCATTCTCATCCTCCCCGCCCACACTGACCTCTCCAATTCGCCGACGGAGCCCGGGCCAAGGCTCCTGTTTGGTGGGATTCGAGGAGGAAAAGAGGCGGGACTAGGGAGAGGAGGAGGAAGGGGCGGAGGAACAAGGCGACTCTGGGATCCCAACAACCCCGACCAGAAACCCGCTCTCCGGCTCTCCCAGCATGCCTCTCTCCTGCAGCAGCAGCCCATGTACCTGCAGACGGGCGGCGGTTACGGAGCGCTGCACTTCCTGGATACAGATGACGAGGCTGCAGGGAGTCCCCCGGTCCGCCAGGGGGAGCACTTCTACCCCCAGCAGGAGGCCGCAGCCATGGCCCAGGCCTTCTACAAGTACCAGAACTCTGACAACCCTTACCCTTACAATACCAACCCCAATGCACGTTACCCATACCCCTACCACACTATGCCTACCACCCCCTACCAGATGCCCTCCTCCAACGGCATTTACCCAGCCCAGTTTTACGGGGAGTACAGGGGCCAGGGGTACCAGACTGGGGCTGGAGCAGGTCTGACACCAGAGGAAGTGGAGCAGCAGGCCAGGCAAGAGCTGGGGAGACAGCTGAGGGCTGCAGAGAGCCAAGAGTTACAACTCAGCAACCTCCTATCTAGAGACAGACTTAGTCCTGACGGACTGGACCGCATGGCTCAACTCAGGTAAGATGGTGGGGAGAGGGACAGGGTAGAATGGAGGGAAGGGGGACAGGGTAGGATGGAGGGAGGGTGGGGGGGAGGAGAGGGACAGGGTAGGATGGAGGGAGAGAGGAGACTGACAGGGTAGGATGGAGGGACAGGGTAGGATGGAGGGAGGGACAGGGTATGATGGATGGATGGATGGAGGGAGGGACAGGGTAGGATGGATGGAGGGAGGGAGGGACAGAGTAGGATGGCTGGAGGGGGGAGGGAGGGAGGGAGGGAAAGGGTAGGATGGATGGATGGAGGGAGGAGAGGGACAGGGTAGAATGGAGGGACAGGGTAGGATGGAGGGACAGGGTAGGATGGAGGGAAGGAAAGAGATGGACAGGGTAGCATGGAGGGACAGGGTAGGATGGATTGAGGGTGGGAGCTCCAACTTGGTAATATGCTGATGCTGGGGGCTGCAACTTGTCTGAAAACTAACTAATCTCCTTTCTGTCTTGTCTCCTTTTCACCCCCCCCTCCAGAGCTGACCTGTTGACCCTATATGAGCGGGTGATCCTAACAGACATAGAGTTCAGTGACAGTCAGAACCTGGACCAGGCTCTATGGAAGAACGTGTACTACCAGGTTATAGAGCACTTCAGACAGCTCCTCAAAGATCCCAGCGGAGACTCAGCCCTGCACATCACCCCCATGCTGCTCACTCTGCTGGACGAGGTAGACGCACTGAACATATGCCACATAACGCACAAGCTATGGAATTAGGCCTTCAAGATGAGCCCAATCTGCCAGGGCATTAAGGCCCTTAACCAAAATAGCCCATTTGAAATTGATTAGAAAAAAAAATTTAAACGCTAGAAATTGTAAAAAAAAAAAGTGTATGTACTGTCCATAAATAATTATCCTGCATGTGAACGTTTAGGTGATAGGCTTGGGCCTTTATACCGGGGTAATTGGAAAAAGCCACGTGATGGTTTTTCAATACCTTCAATACCGTTGAAACTATTCCTTTAACCTCTATGGGCTAGGTGGGACGCTAGCGTCCCCCCCGTGGTGCACTCCATCAACAGCAGGTGCATTTCAAGAGCGGCAAATTTGAATCCAAATAAATGTAAAAATTCAAATTTTTCAAACATACAACTATTTTACACCCTTTGAAAGATAAACATCTCCTTAATCTAACCACGTTTTACGATTTCAAAAAGGTTTTACGGCGAAAGCATAAATTTAGAGTATGTTAGGACAGTACATTTACAAGAGTTGTGTGTAATGTTTTGTCGATTCAAAGACAGGGTCACCAAAACCATAAAACCAGCTAAAATGATGCACTAACCTTTTACAATCTCCATCAGATGACACTCCTGGGACATTACATTAGACAATGCATGCATTTCGTCGTCATGACGAGGGGAAAAAATATATTTACGTTCGTTCAAACATGTCAAACGTTGTATAGCATAAATCATTAGGGCCTTTTTTAACCAGAACATGAATAATATTCAAGGTGGACGAATGCATACTCTTTTATAACGTATTGGAACGAGGGTACCCAACATGAACTCGCGCGCCAGGTGTCTAATGGGACATCATCGTTCCATGGCTCTTGTTCGGTCAGATCTCCCTCCAGAAGACTCAAAACACTTTGTAAAGGCTGGTGACATCTAGTGGAAGCAATAGGAAGTGCCAAAATATTCCTCAGCCCCTGTGTTTTTCAATGGGATAGGTTTAAAGGTAATACAACACATCAGGTATCCACTTCCTGTCAGAAAATGTCTCAGGGTTTTGCCTGCCAAATGAGTTCTGTTATACTCACAGACACCATTCAAACAGTTTTAGAAAATTTAGGGTGTTTTCTATCCATATATAATAAGTATATGCATATTCTAGTTACTGGGTAGGATTAGTAACCAGATTAAATCGGGTACATTTTTTTTATCCAGACGTGCAAATGCTGCCCCCTAGCCCTAACAGGTTAACGTTTTTAAATAAATGTCTATATTTGAAGCTACTTAAATACCTGCTGTCAACTTTCGTTAGGAGATAAGAAGATGATTTTATTCATGTCACATGTTTCATTATGAAACTTCCTGGTAGTCCCCAGTCACATGGTGTTTGTTTACACACAATGACCAGAGACCGGGGCCTTGTGAGTCACTCTATTGTCCAGTATGCTCCAGGTGATCTAGTTACAGTAGGAAATTCACAATTCAATGTTTGCCAGCTAGGTATCTTCTAACTATTAAGTTAACTGTCTAGAATGTGCTAAATGCTCTGCAGTTGTGCATTTGGTTTGCTAATTTAGTAGCTAGTTAGCTACCTAGCTAAGTGGTTAGCTCCTTCCGAAATCAAGCATTCGCATGATAACAGCAGAGAATCCCCTCCAGGATCAAAAGCCTTGCTGTCTAATATTTGTTTTGTTTTGTGCAGCAAACTGGGACTAGCATTTTGTTTTGTGCAGCAAACTGGGACTAGCATTTTGTTTTGTGCAGCTAAGTGGGACTAGCGTTTTGTTTTGTGCAGCAAACTGGGACTAGCATTTTGTTTTGTGCAGCAAACTGGGACTAGCATTTTGTTTTGTGCAGCAAACTGGGACTAGCATTTTGTTTTGTGCAGCTAAGTGGGACTAGCGTTTTGTTTTGTGCTTGCAGCTAAGTGGGACTAGCGTTTTGTTTTGTGCGTGCAGCAAACTGGGACTAGCATTTTGTTTTGTACAGCTAACTGGGAGTAGCATTTTGTTTTGTGCAGCTAACTGGGAGTAGCATTTTGTTTTGTGTGTGCAGCTAACTGGGAGTAGCATTTTGTTTTGTGCGTGCAGCTAACTGGGAGTAGCATTTTGTTTTCTGCGTGCCGCAAACTGGGACTAGCATTTTGTTTTGTGCAGCTAAGTGGGACTAGCGTTTTGTTTTGTGCAGCAAACTGGGACTAGCATTTTGTTTTGTGCAGCAAACTGGGACTAGCATTTTGTTTTGTGCAGCAAACTGGGACTAGCATTTTGTTTTGTGCAGCTAAGTGGGACTAGCGTTTTGTTTTGTGCTTGCAGCTAAGTGGGACTAGCGTTTTGTTTTGTGCGTGCAGCAAACTGGGACTAGCATTTTGTTTTGTGCAGCTAACTGGGAGTAGCATTTTGTTTTGTGCAGCTAACTGGGAGTAGCATTTTGTTTTGTGTGTGCAGCTAACTGGGAGTAGCATTTTGTTTTGTGCGTGCAGCTAACTGGGAGTAGCATTTTGTTTTGTGCGTGCCGCAAACTGGGACTAGCATTTTGTTTTGTGCGTGCAGCAAACTGGGACTAGCATTTTGTTTTGTGTTGTGCAGCTAACTGGGAGTAGCATTTTGTTTTGTGTTGTGCAGCTAACTGGGAGTAGCATTTTGTTTTGTGTTGTGCAGCTAACTGGGAGTAGCATTTTGTTTTGTGTTGTGCAGCTAACTGGGAGTAGCATTTTGTTTTGTGTTGTGCAGCTAACTGGGAGTAGCATTTTGTTTTGTGTTGTGCAGCTAACTGGGAGTAGCATTTTGTTTTGTGTTGTGCAGCTAACTGGGAGTAGCATTTTGTTTTGTGTTGTGCAGCTAACTGGGAGTAGCATTTTGTTTTGTGTTGTGCAGCTAACTGGGAGTAGCGTTTTGTTTTGTGCTTGCAGCTAAGTGGGACTAGCGTTTTGTTTTGTGTTGTGCAGCAAACTGGGACTAGCATTTTGTTTTGTGCGTGCAGCTAAGTGGGACTAGCATTTTGTTTTGTGCGTGCAGCTAAGTGGGAGTAGCATTTTGTTTTGTGGTGCAGCTAACTGGGAGTAGCATTTTGTTTTGTGTTGTGCAGCTAACTGGGAGTAGCATTTTGTTTTGTGCAGCTAACTGGGACAAGCATTTTGTTTTGTGCAGCTAACTGGGAGTAGCATTTTGTTTTGTGCAGCTAAGTGGGAGTAGCATTTTGTTTTGTGCGTGCAGCTAACTGGGACTAGCATTTTGTTTTGTGCGTGACGCTAACTGGGAGTAGCATTTTGTTTTGTGCGTGCAGCTAACTGGGAGTAGCATTTTGTTTTGTGTTGTGCAGCTAACTGGGAGTAGCATTTTGTTTTGTGCAGCTAACTGGGAGTAGCATTTTGTTTTGTGTTGTGCAGCTAACTGGGACTAGCATTTTGTTTTGTGTTGTGCAGCTAACTGGGAGTAGCATTTTGTTTTGTGTTGTGCAGCTAACTGGGAGTAGCATTTTGTTTTGTGTCGTGCAGCTAACTGGGACTAGCATTTTGTTTTGTGCAGCTAACTGGGAGTAGCATTTTGTTTTGTGCAGCTAACTGGGAGTAGCATTTTGTTTTGTGCGCTCTGGGTGCAGGGCGCTAACTGGGACTAGCATTTTGTTTTGTGTTGTGCAGCTAACTGGGAGTAGCATTTTGTTTTGTGTTGTGCAGCTAACTGGGAGTAGCATTTTGTTTTGTGTTGTGCAGCTAACTGGGAGTAGCATTTTGTTTTGTGTTGTGCAGCTAACTGGGAGTAGCATTTTGTTTTGTGTTGTGCAGCTAACTGGGAGTAGCATTTTGTTTTGTGTTGTGCAGCTAACTGGGAGTAGCATTTTGTGTTGTGCAGCTAACTGGGAGTAGCATTTTGTTTTGTGCGTGCAGCAAACTGGGAGTAGCATTTTGTTTTGTGCAGCTAACTGGGAGTAGCATTTTGTTTTGTGCAGCTATCTAACCTAAACTACTTGTATAGTTTAGGTTAGAGACTGTGTAAAATGTTCGTTAGCATTTAGGTAGCATTATTTATGGGATTTGACATGTACTTGTTAGCATTGCTAACCTTCGGATTACATGTATTTTTTTTATTTACATAGTGTCAGTGGGGTTTGAAAACAGTGCCCCTTGTGTTCAGTGCTGTTATTACTGAATATCCCGCTATGGCAGAAGGTCGGTCCAATTCTAGTAGGTGATGGACTATGCATATAGGCTACATCCTCTCATGTCCACACACATGCTGGGAGGCACCAGAAAATGTAGCCAAACTTTAATGAGACTTCTAAATGACATATTGTGGTTAGAGTGTAGGGGCGGCAGCGTAGCCTAGTGATTAGAGTATGGGGGTGGCAGGTAGCCTAGTGGTTAGAGCGTTGGACTAGTAACCGAAGGGTTGCAAGATCGAATCCCCGAGCTGACAAGGTAAAAATCGGTCGTTCTGCCCCCTGAACAAAGCATTTAACCCACTGTTCCTAGGCCGTCATTGTAAATAAGAATTTGTTCTTAACTGACTCGCCTCGTTAAAAAAAAAAAAGTAAAATAAAAAAGGCTTGATTCTGTGGACATACTCTAAGCACGGTTCGTTCAGAGAAAGCCCAGTGTCAGTTGTGCGCTGCGATACCACCCACCTTGTAATCTGAGTGGAGGCATTCAGCATGTTGAAACTATACTAAACAGAAATATAAACACAACATGCAACAATTTCAAAGATTTTACTGAGTTAGTTCATAGAAGGAAATCAGTCAATTGAAATATATTCATTAGGCCCTAATCTAGGGATTTCACATGACTGGGCAGAGGCCTTTTTATATTTTTGTTCAGTATGTTTAGCCATAAACGTAATTGTTTAAAACCTGAATGTTTTGTCATTTTATGAATCATGTCTTACCTTGTTTCAAAGTAGCCTACCGTAATTCCCGGACTATTAAGGGCACCTGAATATAAGCCGCACCCACTGAATTAATTGTTTGTTTTTTTTTGAACATAAATAAGCCGCACATGTCTATAAGCCGCAGGTGCTTACCGGTACATTGAAACAAATGTATTTTACACAGGCTTTAACGAAACACGGCTTGTAACAAAAAATAAAAAATTAGCAGTAAGCTTTAGTTGTCTTTTTGCACTGAGTCAATTCCTCACGCTGCTGTTTCCAACGTCTTATCATCGACTCATTAAGACCAAGGTCCCGTGCAGCAGCTCTATTTCCTTTTCCAACAGCCAGATCAGTCGCCTTCAACTTGAAAGCTGCATCATATGCATTTCTCCGTGTCTTTGCCATGATGAGGGTGACAAAATGACTGCCGTAATCAGAATGATGGGAAGTTTGAGCGTGCGCTCGATTTAATCTAAACAGTAAACAAAAAAGTTGTTTGACCTTAACCCGTTCGGCAATTTCATTGGTCTAATGAAAGCTTCATGCCGCCAAAAATTACTGTGCACGTCACAGAATATGTTTTTTTGGAGAAAAAAAAATTGAAAGCGGGAAAAATCCATATATTAGCCGCATCATTGTTTAAGCCGCGAGGTTCAAAGCGTGGGAAAAAAGTTGCGGCTTATAGTCCGGAATTTACGGTAGACAAAAAAATCTGACCATAGAAATGTTGACAGAATTATTTTGTAAACACTTCCTCATTTGCCATTAAACCCAGCGTTTATCTCATGTTCTAACAACTTTATTTCGTTGTCCGTTAGCCAAAAGCACAATAGTCATATTAGCAACCCATGCTAGTTGTTGTATCAATAGTCATATTAGCAACCCGTGCTAGTTGTTGCATCAATAGTCATATTAGCAACCCGTGCTAGTTGTTGCATCAATAGTCATATTAGCAACCCATGCTAGTTGTTGCATCAATAGTCATATTAGCAACCCATGCTAGTTGTTGCATCAATAGTCATATTAGCAACCCATGCTAGTTGTTGCATCAATAGTCATATTAGCAACCCATGCTAGTTGTTGCGTCAGTAGTCATATTAGCAACCCGTGCTAGTTGTTACATCAATAGTCATATTAGCAACCCGTGCTAGTTGTTGCGTCAGTAGTCATATTAGCAACCCATGCTAGTTGTTACATCAATAGTGATATTAGCAACCCATGCTAGTTGTTGTATCAATAGTCATATTAGCAACCCGTGCTAGTTGTTGTATCAATAGTCATATTAGCAACCCATGCTAGTTGTTACATCAATAGTCACATTAGCAACCCATGCTAGTTGTTACATCAATAGTCATATTAGCAACCCATGCTAGTTGTTGTATCAATAGTCATATTAGCAACCCGTGCTAGTTGTTACATCAATAGTCATATTAGCAACCCGTGCTAGTTGTTACATCAATAGTCATATTAGCAACCCGTGCTAGTTGTTGCGTCAGTAGTCATATTAGCAACCCATGCTAGTTGTTACATCAATAGTGATATTAGCAACCCATGCTAGTTGTTGTATCAATAGTCATATTAGCAACCCGTGCTAGTTGTTGTATCAATAGTCATATTAGCAACCCATGCTAGTTGTTACATCAATAGTCATATTAGCAACCCATGCTAGTTGTTACATCAATAGTCATATTAGCAACCCATGCTAGTTGTTACATCAATAGTCACATTAGCAACCCATGCTAGTTGTTACATCAATAGTGATATTAGCAACCCGTGCTAGTTGTTACATCAATAGTCATATTAGCAACCCGTGCTAGTTGTTGCATCTTTAGATCTCCACTCTTTCAAAACTGATATTTTCATATCTGTCACATGAAACTGCTCACATGTGCGGTAAGCTTTTGAGAACGGTGTTTTCCTGCTAATTGCATTTTGGAACGTTTGCGCGTACAGCCTAAGGCCGTGTGTGCGTTTCCTGCTGTTATAATGTGAATAAATAATA
>NC_138294.1:90764106-90786606 GCF_965601325.2 Salmo salar | reverse complement strand
TTGTTAACATTTTTCAGAGGGTGCTGCATCATCACTACTTCCCACATTCCCTTTTGTCCGTGGTGTTACAGACCTTTTTTTTGTGTGTGGGGACGACGACGACGACGACAAGTATCTTCAGCTTTCGCACAAGTAAAACAATCTGTCCTACTTGGCCAATGGCCACGTGGTTAAAACAAAGTGAATGTCAAGCCCCCTGCCCTACAATAATTATTAGAATTTTGTTGAATTCCGTTTTAATGTCTGGATTCCGTTGATTCCGTCCTCGTTCTCCGCGGTGATGATTTTCTAGGGTCCTATGTGTATTTACCGGTGTGTAATGTGTGTTGTCCCAGGTGAAGTATGCTCTGATCAGTTCCCAGCGGTGTTTGATCTGTCAGGGGGACATCGCCCGTTACCGAGAGCAAGCCAGCGACTCGGCGAACTACGGCAAGGCCCGCAGGTACTGTACCTTGGCTACCAGGGAAATATCTTATCCGTGTTCCTGTCCGTTGACAAATCGTAATGGGAGAAACTGTTAAAATGTTGTAAAGATGTTTATGAAATAATACTCCTTTAGGTCTCTCTTGCGAAGGAGACTCAGACACACAGTAAATGTGCTCCTCTTCCTCCTCCCGTCTAGCTGGTATCTAAAGGCCCAGCAGATTGCTCCTAAGAACGGACGACCTTACAACCAGCTGGCCCTGCTGGCTGTTTACACGGTGAGAGGAGGGAGGGAGGGAGGGAGGAAAGGAGGGAGGGAGGGATAAAGGGAGAGGGAGAGAACTGTACTTTTCTGTGTGGCCAGTATAGCCAAGATTTTGAGAGAGAAATATCACATTTTTCTCAATCTCTCCCTCTCTCTTACTCTCTCTTTCTCTCTCCCCCTCTCTCTCCTTCCCCCTTCTCTCTCTCCCGCTCCATTCCTCTCCTTTCTCTCTCTCTCTCTCTCTCTCTCTCTCTCTCTCTCTCTCTAGAAGAGGAAGTTGGATGCAGTGTATTACTACATGCGTAGCCTAGCTGCCTCCAACCCCATCCTCACTGCCAAGGAGAGTCTCATGAGTCTGTTTGAAGAGGCCAAACGCAAGGTCACACACACACACACCTCCAATCATAACCCAGCTAATGTATTCGTTGACCAAACACAACCTAACACCAATCCTTTATAACAGGACTATCTTGTGATGTTGTGAAGCAGGGATTCTAACCTGCCCCTTTTACCCCTGACCCCTTGACCTTTCTCCCCCCCCCAGGCGGACCAGATGGAGCGGAGGAGGAAGCAGGAGTTGGAGGGGGGGTCCAGGGGCCCGGGGGTTCGAGGAGGAGGACGGGGGGAGGAGGGGGCCAGGGTGGAGATCTGGGTCAGCCCTATCGGCCAGGCAGGGGTTCCATCATCACATCGCGGGGGCAGCGAGTCCAGCAGAGACTCTGAACAGGAAGGAGAGCTGGGCAACCTCAGCCCTAGTGATGTGAGTAGAACAATTTACACTGTGTCTGTCTGTCTCTCTCTCTCTCTCTCTGTGTCTGTCTGTCTCTCTCTCTGTGTCTGTCTGTCTCTCTCTCTCTCTGTGTCTGTCTCCCTCTCTCTCTGTGTCTGTCTATCTCTCTCTCTCTCTCTCTGTGTCTGTCTCTCTCTCTGTGGCTGTCTCTCTCTCTCTCTGTGGCTGTGTCTGTCTCTCTCTCTCTCTCTCTCTGTGTCTGTCTGTCTCTCTCTCTCTGTCTGTCTGTCTGTCTGTCTGTCTGTCTGTCTGTCTGTCTGTCTGTCTGTCTGTCTGTCTGTCTCTCTCTCTCTCTCTCTCTCTCTCTGTGTTTGTCTCTCTCTCTGTGTTTCTCTCTCTCTCTCTGTGTGTGTGTGTCTCTCTCTGTGTGTGTGTCTCTCTCTCTCTCTGTCTGTCTCTCTCTCTCTGTGTGTCTGCGTCTGTGGGTGTGCACGTGTTCACTCATGCACCAGAAGAAGTGTATTTCTGGCCTCTCTCTCTCAATTAAATTCAAAGGGCTTTATTGGCATGGGAAACATGTTTACATTGCCAAATGCAAGTGAAATAGATAATAAACAAAAGTGAAATTGACAGTAAACAATACACAAACAAAGTAAACAAAGGTTTCAAAGGAATAAATACATTTTCAAATGTCATATTATGTATATATACAGTGTTGTAACGATGTGCAAATGGTTAAAGTACAAAAGGGAAAATAAATAAGCATAAATATGGGTTGTATTTACAATGGTGTTTGTTCTTCACTGGTTGACCTTTTCTTGTGGCAACAGGTCACAAATCTTACTGCTGTGATGGAACACTGTGGTATTTCACCCAGTAGATATGGGAGTTTATCAAAACATATGTTAACATTGCCGAAGTGAAGTAGATAATACACAATACAAATTAACAGTAAACATCACACTCACAGAAGTTCCAAAAGAATAAAGACATTTCTAATTCTTTGTGGATCTGTGTAATCTGAGGGAAATATGTGTCTCTAATATGGTCATACATTTGGCAGGAGGTTAGGAAGTGCAGCTCAAGTAGCATTCTAGTTTGCTCAGTTTTTTTTGTAAATTCTTTCCAATGTGTCAAGTAATTATCATTTTGTTTTCTCATGATTTGATTGGGTCTAATTGTGTTGCTGTCCTGGGGCTCTGTGGGGTCTGTTTGTGTTTGTGAACAGAGCCCCAGCACCAGCTTGCTTAGGGGACTCTTCTCCAGGTTAATCTCTCTGTAGGTGAGGGCTTTGTTATGGAAGGTTTGGGAATCACTTCCTTTTAGGTGGTTGTAGAATTTAACGGCTCTTTTCTGGATTTTGATAATTAGCGGGTATCGTCTCAACTCTGCTCTGCATTATTTGGTGTTTTACGTTGTACATGGAGCCTTACAGAATTGTGCATCCAGAGTCTCAATTTGTTGTTTGTCCCATTTAGTGAATTATTGGTTGGTGAGTGGACCCCAGACCTCACAACCATAAAGGGTGATGGGTTCTATAACTGATTGAAGTATTTTTAGCCAGATCCTAATTGGTATGTTGAATTTTATGTTCCTTTTGATGGCATAGAATGCCCTTCTTGCCTTGTCTCTCAGATCGTTCACAGCTTTGTGGAAGTTACCTGTGGTGCTGATGTTTAGGCCGAGGTATGTTCGTTTATTGTGTGCTCTTGGGCAACGGTGTCTAGATGGAATTTGTATTTGTGGTCCTGGCAACTGGACCTTTTTTTGGAACACTATTATTTTTGTCTTAACTGAGATTTACTGTCAGGGCCCAGGTCTGACAGAATCTGTGCAGAAGATCTAGGTGCTGCTGTAGGCCCTCCTTGGTTGGGGACAGAAGCACCAGATCATCAGTAGACATTTGACTTCAGATTCTTGTAGGGTGAGACTGGGTGCTGCAGACTGTTCTAGTGCCCTCGCAAATTCGTTGATATATACACTACCGGTCAAGTTTTAGCCCCTTTATTTCATAGTTGTTGATGTCTTCACTATTATTCTACAATGTAGAAAATAGTAAAAATAAAGAAAAACCCTTGAAAGAGTAGGTGTTCTATAACTTTTGACCGGTAGTGTATGTTGAAGAAGGTGGGGCTCAAAATGCATCCCTGTCTCACCCCACGGCCCTGTGGAAAGAAATGTGTGTTTTTTGCCCATTTTAACCACACACTGGTTGTTTGCGTACGTGGATTTTATAATGACGTATGTTTTTTTTTCTTCCCCCCCCAACACCGCTTTCAGTCAGACCTTCATGTCAAATTGAGTCAAAAGCTTTTTTTGAAAACAGTGCATGAGAAGACTTTGCCTTTGTTTTGGTTTGTTTGTTTGTCAATTAGGGTGTGCAGGGTGAATACGTGGTCTGTCGTACAGTAATTTGGTAAGAAGCCAATTTGACATTTGCTCAGTACATTGTTTTCACTGAGGAAATGTACGAGTCTGCTGTTAATGATAATGCAGAGGATTTTCCCAAGGTTGCTGATGACTCATATCCCACTGTAGTTATTGGGGTCAAATTTGTTTACACTTTTGTGGATTGGGGTGATCAGTCCTTGGTTCCAAATATTAGGGAATATGCCAGAGCTGAGGATGATGTTAAAGAGTTTTAGTATAGCCAATTGGAATTTGTGGTCTGTATATTTCATCATTTCATTTAGGATTCCATCTTCACCACAGGCCTTTTGGATTTGTATTTTGTCCTGTAGTTCATTCAAGGTAATTGGGAGAATCCAGTGGGTTCTGGTAGACTTTAATAGTTGATTCTAAGATTTGTATTTGATCATGTATATGTTTTGCTGTGTGTTCTTTGTTATAGAGTGGTTTATCCATACATCTCTGTTTTGGATAGATAACTCTTCATGTTTGTTTAGAGTTTTCCAATTTTCCCAGAAGAGGTTCGATTCTATTGATTCTTCAGTTACATTGAGCTGATTTCTGACGTGCTGTTCCTTCTTTTTCCGTAGTGTATTTCTGTATTGTTTTAGTGATTCACCATAGTGAAGGCGTAGACTCAGGTTTTCTGGGTCTCTATGTTTTTGGTTGGACAGGTTTCTCAGTTTCTTTCGTAAGTTTTTGCATTCTTCATCAAACCATTTGTCATTGTTGTTAATTTTCTTTAGTTTATTATTTGAGATTTTTAGATTTGCTAGGGAAGCTGAGAGGTCAAATATACTGTTTAGTCTTTCCACTGCCAAGTTTACACCTTCACTATTACAGTGGAACGTTTTGTCCAGGAAGTTGTCTAAAAGGGATTGAATTTGTTGTTGCCTAATTTCTTTCGTAAGTTTTTGCATTCTTCATTAAACCATTTGTGACTGACCAGCTCAATTCGGTCTTATGTAGCAGAATTTGAAATTGTGTTTATTTACATTGTGTAAAAGTAGAGACTCCGAGCAAGAAAATAGTATATCATACACTACAGTTGAGGAACAATGGGAAAGTAATTCTGCTGTGAAAGTTGATAAACTTGTAACCTCACTTTGGATAAAATGGCCTTTGAATGTCTTGGTAAACCTACTGGAGAGCTCTTTGTCTCCACCCATTCAGCATCGTTCACACCCTCTAAAGCTTTAGCCCCACCCATCTTTTTAAGGGTTGATCTGAGCGTTCTGTCCTAACAGTAGTCAAGCACCCAAGCTAACTGGCTAACGTTGGTAAGCTTGCTAGCTACTTCCAGACACAAATGAGAGAACAGCTCACTGACCATTTTACTTGCCCTAGCAGAGCTGGTTAGGCTGTTTTTATGTTATCCAGAGCGTTGGTGACTGCAACTGTGCTGCTAGCAACAATTTACGCTTTTTTGCCAACGTTTACAGACACCGGCCATATTCAACGGCTGCTGAACGTTCGTAACACACTCAGATGAGAGTGCTCTGAAATCAGAGTAAATAGCCAGAGTGACTTTACCCGCTGCGTCTATCAACAGTTGTCGCATTGACATAATTTTTTAAAATTTGTATTATTTATATATATATATATAAACAATATATATATATTGTTTTTATTATTATATATTCTTTTTTTTACCCCTTTTTCTCCCCAATTTCATGGTATCCAATTGGTAGTTACAGTCTTGTCTCATCGCTGCAACTCCCGTACGGACTCGGGAGAGGCGAAGGTCGAGCCGCACTGCTTCTTGACACAATGCCCGCTTAACTCGGAAGCCAGCCGTACACGGGGTGCGCATGCGCCCGGCCCACCACAGGAGTCGCTAGAGCGCGATGGGACAATGACAACCCAGCCGGCCAAACCCTCCCCTAACCCGGACGACGCTGGGCCAATTGTGCGCTGCTCCATGGGTCTCTCGGTCGCGGCCGGCTGCTACAGAGCCATGAGTTAAACCAGGATCTCTAGTGGCTCCACTCGGGAGGCCCCACATCATGTAACATTCTATTGAAATCATTACTTGCATAGTGGAGTCTTTTGTTTAGAAATGTAGCTAGCTAGCTAGCCAAACCATGAACCATTGTCCCAACTCATGACATTACTACCCTGCATGAATCTGCAGGTAGCTAAGCAACCAGGTTCAATGTTAGCTAGCTAACATTAGGCTATAACTAGCAAAGCTAATGGCTCTGAGATATGACTAATATTGCTACACAGATCATACACGTAACGTTAACTAGCGAGCCAGCCGGCTAATGTTATCTAGCTAGCTAACTTGAAAGAAAATGACTTTCTGACAAAATTAGAAACGTGTTGTATATGAAAATGTAGTTAGTCTAGACTATCTTACCCGTATACTTGGATGGATGCTTCTCCCTCTCTGTCACGGATGCCATGGTTGCCTTTAGTTTGAAGATGTAATCCGGAGACAATGTTTTCTCCATCTCCTTAGCTATCACATCCAGCCCACTCATTATCTCGGCCAGTCATGGCTAGCGGGAAGGTTGCTGACTTTTTCTATGGCTAAACCAACTAGGCTCGTAATTTACAGATGTCATACAAGTCTGTTATTAAGGCACATGTTCCAGAAGGAATTTCTGCCAAAAAAAAAAACGCATTTAAAAATGAAAATAATAATAATACAAAATAAAGGCAAAAAAAAAAAAAAAGTCTTTCAATTGGCTCTCCTGTGAAGTGGTGACGCACGACATACGCCTATTTACCTTAAACTAGTTACATTTGTCGTTGTTGTTCATTTTCTTAGATTGTCTGCATTTTGTCCATGAAGTTGTCTAAAAGGGATTGAAGTTGTTGTTGCCATATAGTTTCCTTTCCTTCCATCTATAGCATTTCTTAATATTACTTAGTTCCTTTGGCTTTGAAGCCTCATGATTTGAGTATTGCTCTGTTCAAGTAGACTGTGATTTTAGCTGAGATCTGATAGGGCTGACTGTGAACGCTCTGAGAGACTCTGGGTTTGAGGTCAGTGATAAAGTAGTCTACAGTACTACTGCCAAGAGATGAGCTATAGGTGTACCTACCATAGGAGTCCCCTTGAAGCCTACCATTGACTATGCACATACCCAGCGTGTGACAGAGCTGCAGGAGTTGTGACATGTTTTTTGTTGTTGGTTATGTTGTCATAGTTGTGCCTAGGGGGGCATATGGGGGAGGAATGCTGTCACCTCCAGGTAGGTGTTTGTCCCCCTGTGTGCTGAGGGTGTCAGGTTCTTGTCCAGTTCTGGCATTTAGGTCGCCACAGACTAGTACATGTCCCTGGGCCTGGAAATGATTGATTTCCCCCTCCAGGATGGAGAAGCTGTTCATTAAAGTATGGGGGATTCTATTGGGGGGGGGGGGGGGGAAATGGAAATGTTTCTCTGTTGAATTGAATTTATTTTGGGTAACAGACCTAAACAACAAAATGTACAATGTGGACCCAGAGGATTTCACTTGAAAATATGAATTAAAACGCTTGTTTTCAAAGTGGTCCTCGATGGTTAAAACAATAACACATAATGATTTAAAAGACAAAATTACAAACAACCATAAATACATTCATTTATATTTATAAATACATCCATTTATATTGATAAATACATCCATTTATATTGATAAAATACAGTCATTTATATTGATAAATACAGTCATTTATATTGATAAATACATTAATTTATATTGACATCCTAAAAAGTGTCACTATTCACTGCATGTCACGAGTGTCGTAGGGTAGAGACCAAGACGCAGCGGGAAAATGTACACTCATCCTCTTTTTTATTTGGTGAAGAAGGAAAACACATAAACGTATACAAAAACACAAACGAACTGGACAGGCTCGTCAGGCAAACAGCTAAACCAGAACAATCTCCCACAAAATCCCATGAAAAACAAACTCCTAATTATAGGACCTTCAATCAGAGGCAACAATAACCAGCTGCCTCCAAACTCCTAATTATAGGACCCTCAATCAGAGGCAACAATAACCAGCTGCCTCCAAACTCCTAATTATAGGACCTTCAATCAGAGGCAACAATAACCAGCTGCCTCCAATTGAAGGTCCAACCCCAATTAACTAAACATAGAAATACAAAAGACTAGATAGAACATAGAAATATACTAACATAGAACAATGACTAACAAACCCCGGACTAATAAATCAAATACCCCTCTACCTAAACACATACACAAAACACACCCTGAACCACATAAATCAAACACCCCCTGCCACGTCCTGACCAAACTACAATAAACAAATAACCCTTATACTGGTCAGGACGTGACACTGCACTTCTCCCTAACCTTAAAAATCAACAATATTCATTTCACATTAAAACAATCTATTAATTGCACATCATACCAATCCTTCAGATCAATACACCTGACCAGCAGTAGGGGGGCGCAAGGGGCAGTGGAGTGGTTTCTCTAACTTGGACAACCTCATTTTCCTGCTTTTTAAAGCTATTTTTACTTTTTCTTTGCTTGATCTCCAAGGAAAGGCTATTCCATAGACAAATGCCTGTATAGAAAAACATGCTCTGGTATTGTGACTGTGTTGGTTATAGACCATATCAATGTGGTTTTTTTCATGTAACCTGGGCCAATATCATTTAAGATGTCAAACATATATGATTAAGTTTAAGTTGGTCCACTCTGGAGTCCAAAGGCAACAAGCCAACCTCCCAGAACTCCTGTACCCCTTTGTGGTACCTAGAGGGAACATTCAGCACATACAGTTGAAGTCGGAAGTTTACATACACTTACGTTGGAGTCATTAAAACTCGTTTTTCAACCACTCAACAAATTTCTTGTTAACAAACTATAGTTTTGGCAAGTCGGTTTGGACATCTACTTTTGTGCACGACACAAGTAATTATTCCAACAATTGTTTACAGACAGATTATTTATCTTATAATTCACTGTATCACAATTCCAGTGGGTAAGAAGTTTACATACACTAAGTTGACTGTGCCTTTAAACAGCTTGGAAAATTCCAGAAAATGATGTCATGGCTTTAGAAGCTTCTGATAGGCTAATTGACATCATTTGAGTCAATTGGAGGTGTACCTGTGGATATATTTCAAGGCCTACCTTCAAACTCAGTGCCTCTTTGCTTGACATCATGGGAAAATCAAAATAAATCAGCCAAGACCTCAGAAAAGAAATTGTAGACCTCCACAAGTCTGGTTCATCCTTGGGAGCAATTTCCAAACGCCTGAAGGCAACACGTTCATCTGTACAAACAATAGTACGCAAGTACAAACACCATGGGACCACGCAGCCGTCTTAGCACTCAGGAAGGAGACGCGTTCTGTCTCCTAGAGATGAACTTACTTTGGTGCGAAAAGTGCAAATCAATCCCAGAACAACAGCAAAGGACCTTGTGAAGATGCTGGAGGAAACAGGTATAAAAGTATCTATATCCACAGTAAAACAAGTCCTATATCGACATAACCTTAAAAGCCGCTCAGCAAGGAAGAAGCCACTGCTCCAAAACCACCATAAGAAAAGCCAGACTACGGTTTGCAACTGCACATTGGGACAAAGATCATACTTTCTGGAGAAATGTCCTCTGGTCTGATGAAACAAAAATAGAACTGTTTGGCCATAATGACCATTGTTATGTTTGGAGGAAAAAGGGGGATGCTTGCAAGCCGAAGAACACCATCCCAACCGTGAAGCACGGGTGTGGCAGCATCATGTTGTGGGGGTGCTTTGCTGCAGGAGGGATGGTGCACTTCACAAAATAGATGGCATCATCAGGTAGGATAATTATGTGTATATATTGAAGCAACATCTCAAGACATCAGTCAGGAAGTTAAAGCTTGGTCGCAAATGGGTCTTCCAAATGGACAGTGACCCCAAGCGTACTTCCAAAGTTGTGGCAAAATGGCTTAAGGACAACAAAGTCAAGGTATTGGAGTGGCCATCACAAAGCCCTGACCTCAATCCCATAGACAATGTGTGGGCAGAACTGAAAAAGCGTGTGTGAGCAAGGAGGCCTACAAACCTGACTCAGTTACACCAGCTCTGTCAGGAGTAATGGGCCAAAATTCACCCAACTTATTGTGGGAAGCTTGTGGAAGGCTACCCGAAACGTTTGAGCCAAGTTAAACAATTTAAAGGCAATGCTACCAAATACTAATTGAGTGTATGTAAACTTCTGACCCACTGGGAATGTGATGAAAGAAATAAAAGCTGAAATAAATCATTCTCTCTACTATTATTCTGACATTTCACATTCTTAAAATAAAGTGGTGATCCTAACTGACCAAAGACGGAATTTTTACTAGGAGTATTGAATGTCAGGAATTGTGAAATACTGAGTTTAAATGTATTTGGCTAAGGTGTATGTAAAGTTCAGACTTCAACTGTACATAAGGTCTGGGCATGGTTGGTTGGGGGGGTATTGACTTGTGGGGGTGTGGATTAGAGGTTGACCGATTAATCGGCATGGCCGATTAATTAGGTCTGATTGCAAGTTTTCATAACAATCGGTAATCAGCATTTTTGGACGCCGATTATGGCTTATTACATTGCACTCCACGAGGAGACTGCATGGCAGGCTGACTACCTGTTACACGAGTGCAGCAAGGAGCCAAGGTAAGTTGCTAGCTAGCATTAAACTTATCTTATAAAAAACAATCAATCTTCACATAATCACTAGTTTAACTACACATGGTTGATGATATTACTAGGTTAACTAGCTTGTCCTGCGTTGCATATAATCAATGTGGTGCCTGTTAATTTATCATCGAATCACAGGCTACTTCGCCAAACGGTGATGATTTAACAAAAGCTCATTTGCGAACAAAGCACAGTCGTTGCATGACTGTACCTAACCATAAACATCAATGCCTTTCTTAAAATCAATACACAGAAGTATATATATTTTTTTAAACCTGCATAGTTAGTTAAAAGAAATTCATGTTAGCAGGCAATATTAACTAGGGAAATTGTTATTTCTCTTGCGTTCATTGCACGCAGAGTCAGGGTATATGTAACAGTTTGGGCCGCCTGGCACGTTGCGAACTAATTTGCCAGAATTATACATAATTATGACATAACATTGAAGGTTGTGCAATGTAACAGCAATATTTAGATTTAGGGTTGCCACCCGTTTGATAAAATACAGAACGGTTCCGTATTTCACTGAAAGAATAAACGTTTTGTTTTCAAAATTATAGTTTGACCATATTAATGACCTAAGGCTCGTATTTCTGTTTTTATTATAATTAAGTCTATGATTTGATATTTGATAGAGCAGTCTGACTGAGTGGTGGTAGGCAGCAGCAGGCTCGTAAGCATTCATTCAAACTTTACTGCGTTTGCCAGCAGCTCTTAGCAATGCTTGAAGCACAGCGCTGTTTATGACTTCAAGCCTATCAACTCCTGAGATTAGGCTGGCAATACTAAAGTACCTATTAGAACATCCAATAGTCAAAGGTATATGAAATACAAATGGTATAGAGAGAAATAGTCGACACGTCATAATTCCTATAACTACAACCTAAAACTTCTTAACTGGGAATATTGAACCACCAGCTTTCATATGTTCTCATGTTCTGAGCAAGGAACTTAAACATTAGCTTTTTTACATGGCACATATTGCACTTTTACTTTCTTCTCCAACATTGTGTTTTTGCATTATTTATTTGAGATGAAATAGATTTTATTTATGTATTATATTAAGTAAAAATAAAATTGTTCATTGTTCATTCAGTATTGTTATAATTGTCATTATTACAAATATATATATATATATATAAATAAATCGACAGATTAATCGTTATCGGCTTTTTTCGGTCCTCCAATAATCGGTATCGGCGCTGAAAAATCATAATCCGTCAACCTCTAGTGTGGATGTGGCTTGTCTGTCTCTCTCTCTCTCTCTCTCTCTCTCTCTCTCTCTCTCTCTCTCTCTCTCTTTCTTTCTGTCCTCTCTCTCTCTCTCTCGTCTGTCTGTTGATTTTTACCAGATTCTGGATCACATTTTTCTCTTTCCACACACATACTAGATGTTTTACATACTAGAGATGTTTTCTCTCCCAGGAAGTGGTGACTCTGACACAGCCTCTGTAGCAGACAGATGGTGCATTGTGGGCCACGGCGCTCTTGTTATTGCCATCTCCATGGCGATGCTACCTCGTAAACACACGCACGCACAGACTCACATCCTCTCATACACGCACACACACTCACACAGACTCACTCACACACACTCACATCCTCTCTCACCATGCAGACACACACATGGTGTTTCTTGAGACGTCCCCATTGATAAATCAATAGTTTATGAGAAATATCTCTCTTTGTTTCGAAGACTCATTTACTCTTCCTCTGTTTCTCTCCTTTCTTTTTTTCCTGATGTAAGTTGGCCTGTTGTCAGATTCTCTCATTCCCTCTCCTTTCTGCTCAGTCCCCTTCACCTAGCTGTTGTAACCAATGTATTAACCAGTCCCCTTCACCTAGCTGTTATAACCAGTGTTATAACCAGTCCCCTTCACCTAGCTGTTGTAACCAATGTATTAACCAGTCCCCTTCACCTAGCTGTTATAACCAGTGTTATAACCAGTCCCCTTCACCTAGCTGTTGTAACCAATGTATTAACCAGTCCCCTTCACCTAGCTGTTGTAACCAATGTATTAACCAGTCCCCTTCACCTAGCTGTTGTAACCAATGTATTAACCAGTCCCCTTCACCTAGCTGTTGTAACCAATGTATTAACCAGTCCCCTTCACCTAGCTGTTGTAACCAATGTATTAACCAGTCCCCTTCACCTAGCTGTTGTAACCAATGTATTAACCAGTCCCCTTCACTTTGCTGTTATAACCAGTCCCCTTCACTTTGCTGTTATAACTCATGTATTAACCAGTCCCCTTCACCTAGCTGTTATAACCAGTGTTATAACCAGTCCCCTTCACCTAGCTGTTGTAACCAATGTATTAACCAGTCCCCTTCACCTAGCTGTTGTAACCAATGTATTAACCAGTCCCCTTCACCTAGCTGTTATAACCAATGTATTAACCAGTCCCCTTCACCTAGCTGTTGTAACCAATGTATTAACCAGTCCCCTTCACTTTGCTGTTATAACCAGTCCCCTTCACTTTGCTGTTATAACTCATGTATTAACCAGTCCCCTTCACCTAGCTGTTATAACCAGTGTTATAACCAGTCCCCTTTACCTAGCTGTTGTAACCAGTGTATTAACCAGTCCCCTTCACTTAGCTGTTGTAACCTGTTATAACCAGTCCCCTTCACTTTGCTGTTATAACCAGTCCCCTTCACTTTGCTGTTATAACCCATGTATTATTCAGTCCCCTTCACCTAGCTGTTATAACCAGTACATTAACCAGTCCCCTTTACCTAGCTATTATAAACAGTCCCCTTCACCTAGTGGTTATAACCAGTTATAACCAGTCCCCTCACCTAGTGGTTATAACCAGTTATAACCAGTCCCCTTCACCTAGCTGTTGTAACCAGTGTATTAACCAGTCCCCTTCCCCTAGCTGTTATAACAAGTGAAGAACCAGTTCCCTTCACCTAGCTGTTATAACATGTCCCCTTCACCTAGCTGTTATAACATGTCCCCTTCACCTAGCTGTTATAACATGTCCCCTTCACCTAGCTGTTATAACATGTCCCCATTCACTTAGATGTTATAACCAGTTTTATAACCAGTCCCCTTCACCTAGCTGTTATAACCTGTCACCTTCACCTAGCTGTTATAACCAGTTTTCTAACCAGTCCCCTTCACCTAGCTGTTATAACCTGTCCCCTTCACCTAGCTGTTATAACCTGCTACCTTCACCTAGCTGTTATAACCAGTTTTCTAACCTGTCCCCTTCACCTAGCTGTTATAACCAGTTTTCTAACCTGTCCCCTTCACCTAGCTGTTATAACCTGTCCCCTTCACCTAGCTGTTATAACCTGTCCCCTTCACCTAGCTGTTATAACCTGTCACATTCACCTAGCTGTTATAACCAGTTTTCTAACCAGTCCCCTTCACCTAGCTGTTATAACCTGTCCCCTTCACCTAGCTGTTATAACCAGTGTTGCAGTTCTGTTGTTTATCTCAACCGTAGCACTCATACCAAGGCCAATGATGTCACAGAGAAATAGCATTTAACAATGAAAGATGACAGGACAGACATGTCTAATCAACGATAGACTGTCTGACTCATCAGTGCTCTGTTGCTCCTGTCTCTCTGCTTCTGTCTGCAGCTCAATAAGAGGTTTATACTCAGCTTCCTCCACGCTCACGGAAAACTCTTCACTAAAGTGGGGTGAGTACTCTGCCCTGTGTGTGTGTGTGTGTGTGTGTGTGTGTGTGTGTGTGTGTGTGTGTGTGCGCAAGCTTGTTTTTGTATTTTTTATGTCGTGAATAAAATATGTAGACTTCATTTTCTGCAGACAGCTTTTCTAACTCTCCCTGATGACGAGAGTAGCTGCTGTTTCAGAAGAAAATATTTAGCTTCCAATCACTGATGATGTGTGGTTGTCTCTCTGTGATGTGTGGTTGTCTCTCTGTGATGTGTGGTTGTCTCTCTGTGATGTGTGGTTGTCTCTCTGTGATGTGTGGTTGTCTCTCTGTGATGTGTGGTTGTCTCTCTGTGATGTGTGGTTGTCTCTCTGTGATGTGTGGTTGTCTCTCTGTGATGTGTGGTTGTCTCTCTGTGATGTGTGGTTGTCTCTCTGGATGAGAAATGTCTGTTTAAATGTGTTGCAGCATGGAGTCGTTCCCGGCGGTGGCCAGTCGTGTTCTCCAGGAGTTCAGAGCTCTGCTCCAACACAGCCCTTCCCCCCTGGGAAGAACACACATGTTACAGATCATCACCGTTAACATGTTCACGATACACAACGCTCAGAGCAGAGGTAACACACACACACACACACACACACACTTGTGCCCGAAACACTCAAGCCTGTGACTAAATGTTTCTCTCTCTCTTTAGGGGTAGATGGTGAGGTGAGATCTGTGTTACAGGAACAGACTACAGCTCTGGGTCTGGCCATGTTCTCTCTGCTGGTCCAACGCTGTACAGAGCTGCTGAGAGACACACCCGCAGGTATACACACGCACGCACGCACACACACGCACACACTGAGAGATGTAAGGGTATACGATAACGTACAGTTATGACAATAACTACTGTTCTCCGACGGAAGGGAATAAGGTATTACATATACTACGGGGAGTCAACAACCAATCATATTCACCTGAAGAACGGACCAATGGATATCGATCCCGCCCTCGGCGGACCAGTCTTCCTGGCTGATAATAGCTGGGCTCGCATCCATTTCCTCAATTCAGTACCGCTCTTCAGCGAGTCCAAACCCACTGACGGCGCAGGGCTAAAATATTTTCTACTCGGTTCCCTCCTTCAGGGAACAGTAGTTATATTCATAACTGTACATTCCCTTTTTCAGTAGGTCACTCTATATAACATACCATGGAGATGCCCCAAGCCCGGCTCAGAGGACCAAGCCACCCCGAGGACACAGGTTTCACCGCTTCCTAAAAGGGCTTACAGAAGACACCTCCCCCCCCCTCCCCAAGACTTACCTGCGACGCCTTAACTGACCCATACAGGGAACCAGAAGCTGCTGCAACTTGGGTATGTGTACTGACACGCTGCCACTGCAGCCCAAGTCCCTAAACCCCACTGTTCCAAGTCCAAAACAAACAGAACACCTGTCGTGACTTGGTAAAGCACACGCGTGCTGCATAGCATCAACTAGAGTTGATGAACCACGGCAGCCCAAGGCTTAAACCCACAGGAAACCTGCAGTAACCTGGAAACTGTTGACTCTCGCGCGCTGCCACGGCAGCCCAAGGCTTAAACCCACAGGAAACCTGCAGTAACCTGGAAACTGTTGACTCTCGCGCGCTGCCACGGCAGCCCAAGGCACACGGAAACAATTTGTCAACCACGACAGCAGATATGGGATCTGTGAGTTTTGGCCCCATAAAGTTTGAATTTAACGGCTATGGGTTTACAGTCGACGAGAGGGCTGTGTAAGGAAGTGGCACGTGTTTTTTTTTAGAGTTGACATCAGGTTAAAGGAGTTTCTCATTTTTCAGAGCTCTTTGGTAGACCTTTGGATATTATTTCTATAGCTTTTTGAGAAGGGCCTTTTTCCACCTTGAAGGTTTATATGGAAGCCATCCCGACAACATGGAACTGTTTATTATCTCTGCATAGTCACTTCACCTACATGTACAAATGACTTCGACTAACCTGTACCCCTGCACATTGACTCAGTACCGGTACCCCCTGTATATAGCCTCATTACTAACCTGTACCCCTGCACATTGACTCAGTACCGGTACCCCCTGTATATAGCCTCATTACTAACCTGTACCCCCGCACATTGACTCAGTACCGGTACCCCCTGTATATAGCCTCATTACTAACCTGTACCCCTGCACATTGACTCAGTACCGGTACCCCCTGTATATAGCCTCATTACTAACCTGTACCCCTACACATTGACTCAGTACCGGTACCCCCTGTATATAGCCTCATTACTAACCTGTACCCCTACACATTGACTCAGTACCGGTACCCCCTGTATATAGCCTCATTACTAACCTGTACCCCTGCACATTGACTCAGTACCGGTACCCCCTGTATATAGCCTCATTACTAACCTGTACCCCTGCACATTGACTCAGTACCGGTACCCCCTGTATATAGCCTCATTACTAACCTGTACCCCTGCACATTGACTCAGTACTGGTACCCCCTGTATATAGCCTCATTACTAACCTGTACCCCTGCACATTGACTCGGTACCGGTACCCCCTGTATATAGCCTCATTACTAACCTGTACCCCTGCAAATTGACTTGGTACCGGTACCCCCTGTATATAGCCTCATTACTAACCTGTACCCCTGCACATTGACTTGGTACCGGTACCCCCTGTATATAGCCTCATTACTAACCTGTACCCCTGCACATTGACTCAGTACTGGTACCCCCTGTATATAGCCTCATTACTAACCTGTACCCCTGCACATTGACTCAGTACCGGTACCCCCTGTATATAGCCTCATTACTAACCTGTACCCCTGCACATTGACTTGGTACCGGTACCCCCTGTATATAGCCTCATTACTAACCTGTACCCCTGCACATTGACTTGGTACCGGTACCCCCTGTATATAGCCTCATTACTAACCTGTACCCCTACACATTGACTTGGTACCGGTACCCCCTGTATATAGCCTCATTACTAACCTGTACCCCTGACTCGGTACCGGTACCCCCTGTATATAGCCTCATTACTAACCTGTACCCCTCCACATTGACTCAGTACCGGTACCCCCTGTATATAGCCTCATTACTAACCTGTACCCCTCCACATTGACTCAGTACTGGTACTCACTGTATATAGCCTCATTACTAACCTGTACCCCTGACTCGGTACCGGTACCCCTGTATATAGCCTCATTACTAACCTGTACCCCTGACTCGGTAACGGTACCCCCTGTATATAGCCTCATTACTAACCTGTACCCCTGACTCGGTACCGGTACCCCCTGTATATAGCCTCATTACTAACCTGTACCCCTGCACATTGACTCGGTACCGGTACCCCCTGTATATAGCCTCATTACTAACCTGTACCCCTCCACATTGACTCGGTACCGGTACCCCCTGTATATAGCCTCATTACTAACCTGTAGCCCTGCACATTGACTCAGTACCGGTACCCCCTGTATATAGTCTCATTACTAACCTGTACCCCTCCACATTGACTCAGTACCGGTACCCCCTGTATATAGCCTCATTACTAACCTGTACCCCTGCACATTGACTTGGTACCGGTACCCCCTGTATATAGCCTCATTACTAACCTGTACCCCTCCACGTTGACTTGGTACCGGTACCCCCTATATATAGCCTCATTACTAACCTGTACCCCTCCACGTTGACTCTGTACCGGTACCCCCTGGATATAGCCTCCACATTGACTCTGTACCGGTACCCCCTGTATATAGCCTCCACATTGACTCAGTACCGGTACCCCCTGTATATAGCCTCCACATTGACTCTGTACTGTTACCCCCTGTATATAGCCTCCACATTGACTCTGTACCGGTACCCCCTGTATATAGCCTCCACATTGACTCAGTACCGGTACCCCCTGTATATAGCCTCCACATTGACTCTGTACTGGTACCCCCCTGTATATAGCCTCCACATTGACTCTGTACCGGTACCCCCTGTATATAGCCTCCACATTGACTCTGTACCGGTACCCCCTGTATATAGCCTCCACATTGACCCTGTACCGGTACCCCCTGTATATAGCCTCCACATTGACCCTGTACCGGTACCCCCTGTATATAGCCTCCACATTGACCCTGTACCGGTACCCCCCTGTATATATCCTCCACATTGACTCTGTACCGGTACCCCCCTGTATATAGCCTCCACACTGACTCTGTACCGGTACCCCCTGTATATAGCCTCCACGTTGACTCTGTACTGGTACCCCCCTGTATATAGCCTCCACATTGACTCTGTACCGGTAGCCCCTGTATATAGCCTCCACATTGACTCTGTACCGGTACCCCCTGTATATAGCCTCCACATTGACCCTGTACCGGTACCCCCTGTATATAGCCTCCACATTGACCCTGTACCGGTACCCCCTGTATATAGCCTCCACATTGACCCTGTACCGGTTCCCCCTGTATATAGCCTCCACATTGACCCTGTACCGGTACCCCCCTGTATATAGCCTCCACATTGACTCTGTACCGTAACACCCTGTATATAGCCTCCACATTGACTCTATACCGTAATACCCTGTATATAGCCTCCACATTGACTCTGTACCGTAATACCCTGTATATAGCCTCCACATTGACTCTGTACCGTAACACCCTGTATATAGCCTCCACATTGACTCTGTACCGTAACACCCTGTATATAGCCTCATTACTAACCTGTACCCCTGCACATTGACTTGGTACCGGTACCCCCTGTATATAGCCTATTTACTAACCTGTACCCCTGCACATTGACTCAGTACTGGTACCCCCTGTATATAGCCTCATTACTAACCTGTACCCCTGCACATTGACTCAGTACCGGTACCCCCTGTATATAGCCTCATTACTAACCTGTACCCCTGCACATTGACTTGGTACCGGTACCCCCTGTATATAGCCTCATTACTAACCTGTACCCCTGCACATTGACTTGGTACCGGTACCCCCTGTATATAGCCTCATTACTAACCTGTACCCCTACACATTGACTTGGTACCGGTACCCCCTGTATATAGCCTCATTACTAACCTGTACCCCTGACTCGGTACCGGTACCCCCTGTATATAGCCTCATTACTAACCTGTACCCCTCCACATTGACTCAGTACCGGTACCCCCTGTATATAGCCTCATTACTAACCTGTACCCCTCCACATTGACTCAGTACTGGTACTCACTGTATATAGCCTCATTACTAACCTGTACCCCTGACTCGGTAACGGTACCCCTGTATATAGCCTCATTACTAACCTGTACCCCTGACTCGGTAACGGTACCCCCTGTATATAGCCTCATTACTAACCTGTACCCCTGCACTGCACGGTACCGGTACCCCCCTGTATATAGCCTCATTACTAACCTGTACCCCTGCACATAGACTTGGTACCGGTACCCCCTGTATATAGCCTCATTACTAACCTGTACCCCTGCACATTGACTTGGTACCGGTACCCCCTGTATATAGCCTCATTACTAACCTGTACCCCTCCACATTGACTGGGAACCGGTACCCCCTGTATATAGCCTCATTACTAACCTGTACCCCTGACTCGGTACCGGTACCCCCTGTATATAGCCTCATTACTAACCTGTACCCCTCCACATTGACTCAGTACCGGTACCCCCTGTATATGGCCTCATTACTAACCTGTACCCCTCCACATTGACTCAGTACTGGTACCCCCTGTATATAGCCTCATTACTAACCTGTACCCCTCCACATTGACTCGGTACCGGTACCCCTGTATATAGCCTCATTACTAACCTGTACCCCTGACTCGGTACCGGTACCCCCTGTATATAGCCTCATTACTAACCTGTACCCCTGACTCGGTACCGGTACCCCCTGTATATAGCCTCATTACTAACCTGTACCCCTGCACATTGACTCGGTACCGGTACCCCCTGTATATAGCCTCATTACTAACCTGTACCCCTACACATTGACTCGGTACTGGTACCCCCTGTATATAGCCTCATTACTAACCTGTACCCCTCCACATTGACTCGGTACCGGTACCCCCTGTATATAGCCTCATTACTAACCTGTACCCCTGCACATTGACTCAGTACCGGTACCCCCTGTATATAGTCTCATTACTAACCTGTACCCCTCCACATTGACTCAGTACCGGTACCCCCTGTATATAGCCTCATTACTAACCTGTACCCCTGCACATTGACTTGGTACCGGTACCCCCTGTATATAGCCTCATTACTAACCTGTACCCCTCCACGTTGACTTGGTACCGGTACCCCCTGTATATAGCCTCATTACTAACCTGTACCCCTCCACGTTGACTCTGTACCGGTACCCCCTGGATATAGCCTCCACATTGACTCTGTACCGGTACCCCCTGTATATAGCCTCCACATTGACTCAGTACCGGTACCCCCTGTATATAGCCTCCACATTGACTCTGTACCGGTACCCCCTGTATATAGCCTCCACATTGACTCTGTACTGGTACCCCCCTGTATATAGCCTCCACATTGACTCTGTACCGGTACCCCCTGTATATAGCCTCCACATTGACTCTGTACCGGTACCCCCTGTATATAGCCTCCACATTGACCCTGTACCGGTACCCCCTGTATATAGCCTCCACATTGACCCTGTACCGGTACCCCCTGTATATAGCCTCCACATTGACCCTGTACCGGTACCCCCCTGTATATATCCTCCACATTGACTCTGTACCGGTACCCCCCTGTATATAGCCTCCACACTGACTCTGTACCGGTACCCCCTGTATATAGCCTCCACGTTGACTCTGTACTGGTACCCCCCTGTATAAAGCCTCCACATTGACTCTGTACCGGTACCCCCTGTATATAGCCTCCACATTGACTCTGTACCGGTACCCCCTGTATATAGCCTCCACATTGACTCTATACCGGTACCCCCTGTATATAGCCTCCACATTGACTCTGTACCGGTACCCCCTGTATATAGCCTCCACATTGACTCTGTACCGTAACACCCTGTATATAGCCTCCACATTGACTCTGTACCGTAACACCCTGTATATAGCCTCCACATTGACTCTGTACCGTAACACCCTGTATATAGCCTCCACATTGACTCTGTACCGTAACACCCTGTATATAGCCTCCACATTGACTCTGTACCGTAACACCCTGTATATAGCCTCCACATTGACTCTGTACCGTAACACCCTGTATATAGCCTCCACATTGACTCTGTACCGTAATACCCTGTATATAGCCTCATTATTGTTATTTTATTGTTACTTATTTATTTTCTTATTTCTAGTTTTTTTTCTATTTTTTTTTTTACTTTAGTTTATTCAGGAATTTTGTTGTTAACTCTATTTTCTTAACTGCGTTGTTGGTTAGTGGCTTGTAAGTAAGCATTTCACGGTCAGGTCAACACGGTTGTGTTTGGCGACTCTAACAAATAATACAATTTGATTATGGGTCCCCGTCCAAAAGGCGGATAATCTCAAAGAACCAGCCTCCACAATCACGCAACCTCAACACAGTTGAGTTGGTTTGGGGATGAGTTGGACCGCAGAGTGAAGGAAAAGCAGCCAAAAAAGTGCTCAGCATATGTGGGAACTCCTTCAAGACTTTTGGAAAAGCATTCGTCATGAAGCTGGGTGAGAGAATGCCAAGAGTGTGCAAAGCTGTCATCAAGGTAAAGGGTGGCTACTTTGAAGAATCTCAAATATAAAATATATTTTGATTTGTTTAACTTTTTTTTGTTGGTTACTACATGATTCCATATGTGTTATTTAATAGTTGAGATGTATTCACTATTATGTATTCACTATTATTGTACTATCTTTTGACTGTTAGTGTACATTGGCCACAACCGAGGGTGCAGTCTCCACTCCGTAGAGATAGGACCCCCCCCCCCCCACGGAAAGTAGTACCACACCCACGTTGTGAGATCTGGGAAGATGCGTCACCGTACTCATCACCCATGGTGAAACTCTACATGTCCTCACCACCCGTGGTGAAACTCTACATGTCCTCACCACCCATGGTGAAACTCTACATGTCCTCGTCACCCGTGGTGAAACTCTACATGTCCGCCACTGGACGAAACACGCTGCCAGTCTCTCATATATTATCTCATGAGGGGCCCTGCGCCACCCTGAGGACTGGGATGTTTTCAATCCAGCACTATGAGGACTGGGATGTTTTCATATCCAGCACTATGAGGACTGGGATGTTTTCATATCCAGCACTATGAGGACTGGGATGTTTTCATATCCAACACCCTGAGGACTGGGATGTTTTCATATCCAGCACCCTGAGGACTGGGATGTTTTCATATCCAACACTGAGGACTGGGATGTTTTCATATCCAGCACCCTGAGGACTGGGATGTTTTCATATCCAGCACCC